>NW_012104565.1:1524404-1525712 GCF_000951045.1 Mandrillus leucophaeus
GCAATTATGGTTCACTGCAGCTTCAACTTCCTGGGCTCAAGCAGTCCTCCCACCTCAGCCTCCCAAGTAGCTGGGACTACAGGCGTGCACCACCACACCCAGCTAATTTTTGTATTTTTTGTAGAGACACGGTTTCACCATGTTTCCCAGGCTGGTCTTGAACTCCTGAACTCAAGCGATCCTCCTGACTGCCTCTCAAAGTGCTGGGATTACAGGCATGAGCCACCGCACCCAGCCATAATCTCCCTTTTGAGTAACTCAAAATAAGCTTGTCAGGAATCTAAACTCAGGAGTGATATCCCATGTATCCACTGATCCAGCCCACCCCAGGGGGAGGGTGTTATACAGGGCATGTCCACCAAGGGGCAGGAATCTCGGGGGCCATTTTGGAATCCCACTTCCCTTAGCCCCTGTGTAGCACAGCACC
The DNA here is from genome assembly GCF_000951045.1 of Mandrillus leucophaeus. Lineage (NCBI taxonomy): Eukaryota > Metazoa > Chordata > Mammalia > Primates > Cercopithecidae > Mandrillus > Mandrillus leucophaeus. The sequence goes on from NW_012104565.1 coordinate 1,524,832, forward strand.
AAGGGATGCCACTCAGATGGTCATCTATGCGAGTGGTGCGGCGACCAGCCTGCACACCCACAACAATGGTGCTTCTACGGCTTTTGTCTCTCTGGATCAGTTGGACTTCTTTCCTTAGAAGCCTCATAGAACTCACTGAATTGTTTTTCCTCATGATCTTCCTTCAGATCATTCAAGCTTTCTCCAGGCAAAACAGCTCCAGCTTCTTCAAACTGGCACCACGTGATATGACTTTAGTTTTAATTTTTCTCTTTTTAAAGTTTTTAAAAATAATAGAGACAAGGTCTCACTATATTGAGCAGGCTGGTCTTGAACTCCTGAGCTCAAGTGATCCTCCTGCTTTAGCTGCCCAAAGCGCTAGGAGTACAGGCGTGAGCCACCGTGCCCAGCCAACATGAGATGACTTCATATTCAGTTTCTCAACAGACCTAGATGCACAGTTGGTGATGATAAAATAAAAACTTCAACTGAATTAAATTTAAGCTAGTTTAATTGAGCAATGAACAATTTGTGAATCGGGAGCCTCTCAAGCCCGAATAGGCTCAGAGACTCCAGCACAACCACATGGTGGAAGATTTATGGACAGAAAAAGGAAAGTGACTGATAGAAAACGGAAGTGGCGGCCAGGAGTGGTGGTTCACTCTTGTAATCCCAGCACTTTGGGAGGCGGATGGATAACTTGAGGCCAGAAGTTTGGGACCAGCCTGGCCAACACGGTGAAACCCCTGTCTCTACTAAAAATTAGCTGGGTGTGGTGCTGCACGGAGGCTGAGGCATGACAATCACTTGAACCCAGGAGGCGGAGGTTGCAATGGGCCGAGATTGCGCCACTGCACTCCAGCTTCGGTGACAGAGCAAGACCCTGTCTCAAAAAAAAAAAA
>NW_012104565.1:1527242-1536484 GCF_000951045.1 Mandrillus leucophaeus
ATGGTCTCGATCTCCTGACCTCGTGATCCGCCCGTCTCGGCCTCCCAAAGTGCTGGGATTACAGGCTTGAGCCACCGCGCCCAGCCTATTTTTTTTTTTTTTGAGACAGGGTCTTGCTCTGTCACCTGGGCTGGAGTGCAGTGGCATGATCTCCGCTCACTTCAACCTCTGCCTCCCAGGTTCAAGCAGTTCTCAGGCCTCAGTCTCCTGAATAGCTGAGATTACAGGTGCCTGCCACCATGCTAGGCTAATTTTTGTATTTTTAGTAGAGACAGGGTTTCTCCATGTTGGCCAGGCTGGTCTCAAAGTCCTGGCCTCAAGTGATCCACCTGCCTCAGTCTCCCAAAGTGCTAGGATTACAGGTGTGAGCCACCATGCCTAGCCTTGTTGAATCTTTTTAGCAACCTTTTGAGTTGTATCATGCCATTTTACTGGAGAGGAAAGTCAGGCACAAAGAAGTTAAGTAACTCCACCAAGATCACACAGTCATTCTGTGTGGGGAGCCAGAATTCGAACCCAGGCAGTTTGAGTCTAGGACCTGTGTAGTTAGTCCTATGCTATGCAATGCTCCCTCCCAAAGCCACTCTCTGTACCCAGAAGGGGCTGTCCCAGAGCCGGGGTCATTCTTTCTTGGCCCTCTGTTTTGCATGCGGTGTTCTTCTAAGTAAACATCCTCATTCCCATTTGCTTTATATCAGCTATATTATTTCATTGCCTTAAATTGAACTCAGAGTCCCTTTAAAAGATCTGTGTTTGTCACATGAACTGCTGAAAACAAGATTTCCCACATCCTCATGCAGGTAAATGAATTAACAAATTTTTTTTTTTGCTAAATTTTTTAATGTGGTTGCTTTTGGCCACTGTTACAACCAGAGGCCTGGCTCAGCTTTTTATGTTATTGGTATGACTGCAGATTTCATATAGAGCAGCATCTCATTTACAAAGAACACAGCGATGCCATGGACTCCAAAGATGGAAAAGTCCTTTGAGGCTGGGCATGGTGGGTCATGCCTGTAATCCCAACATTTTGGGAGGCTGCGGTGGGAGAATGGCTTGAGCTCAGGAGTTCAAGACCAGCCTGGGCAACATGGTGAAACCCAAAATTTAGCTGGGCATGGTGGTGTGTGCCTGTAGTCCCAGCTACCTGGGAGGCTGAGGTGGAAGGATTGGTTGAGCCCGGGAGGTCAAGGCTGCAGTGAGCCGAAATCAGTGCCACTGCACTCTAGTCTGGGCCAAAGAGACTGAGACCCTGTCAAGGCATGAAGAGAAAAGTCCGGGTGTGGTGGCTCACACCTGTAATCCCAGCACTTTGGGAGGCCGAGGTGTGTGGATTGCATGAGCTCAGGAGTTCTAGACCAGCCTGGGCAACACGGTGAAACCCTGTCTCTACTAAAATACAAAAAAAGTTAGCCGGACTTGGTGGTGTGCGCCTGTAGTCCTAGCTATTTGGGAGGCTGAGGCAGGAGAATCACTTGAATGTAGGAGGCAGAGGTTGTGGTGAGCCAAGATTGTGCCATTGCACTCCAGCCTGAGTGAAAGAGTGACTCCATCTTACAAAAAAAAAAAAAAAGAAAAAGAAAAGAAAGGAGAGGGAGAGAGGAAAGGGGGCAGAGAGAGAGAGAAGAGGAAAAAGAGGAGAAAGAAAGAGAAAGAAGGAAAGAGAGAGAAGGAAAGAAAGAGAAAGGAAGAAAAGAGAGAAAGAAAGAAGTCTTTAGAATTTTAATGAAAGGCCGGGTGTCGTGGCTCATGCCTGTAATCCCAGCACTTTGGGTGGCTGTGGTGGGAGGATGGCTTGAGCTTAGGAGTTCAAGACCAGCCTGGGCAACATGGCGAAACCCTGTTTCTACAAAAATTACCTGGGCATGGTGGTACGTGCCTGTAGTCCCAGCTACCTGGGATGCTGAGATGGGAAGATGGGTTGAGCCCAGGAGGTCCAGGCAGCAGTGAGCCGAGATCAGTGCCACTGCACTCCAGCCTGGGCCACACAGTGAGACCCTGTCAAGGCAAGAAAGGCAAGGCAGAGAGGGAGGAAAGAAGGGAGGGAGGGAGGGAGGGAGGGAAGGAAGGGGAGAGAAAGGGAGAAAGAAAAGAGAGAAATAAGTCCTTAGAATCTTAATGAAAGGCTGGTTGCGGTGGCTCATGCCTGTAATCCCAGCACTTTGGGAGGCCTAGGCGGGTGGATCACATGAAGTCAGGAGTTTGAAACCAGCCTGGCCAACATGGTGAAACCTCGTCTTATTAAAAAAAAAAAAAAAAAGAATCTTAATGAAAGAAGAGAGAAAGAAGTTCTTAGAATCTTAATGAACAAAAACACAAGTTTCTGAAACAAGAAAACAAATGTCTCATGTAGTCTAAAGAATACAGTTTTTACTAGGGTATTTAGCAATTTTCTAGAAGATTCTGATCTATCTCTGTGTGATATAATAGGTGCAAAGCTCAACCGCTCCACTTCTCGGTTATGTGTGAAGGCCTCATTTTCTCCAGCTGTGGGACTGGAAAACAAGTCAATTCTTTTTTTATAATTTTGAAATCCAGGAAACGCCAAAACCATTAGCTCTCTTTCCCATCAGTTTGGCAGAAATTCACTGAGGTGAAGAGATGGGGGGTTATTTAAGGCTTTTATTTAGCTCAATTAAGGTGAATATCCACATATTTTTCTGAGAAATATGATTAGATAAGAGGATGCTGCCCCAGCTCCCCTGGGACTTGTATGTACTTTGTATTAGCCTTCTACACTCCAAAGGGTTCGGATTCTGAAACACATCTGGCCCCAGCGGTCTTGGATGAGGAGTAACACCTGTAACACCCAGAGGTAGCCGAGAGCAGTGAATGAGAATCCACGGACAGCACTGAAACTCATACCTCGGGGGACCTCTCATGTCCCTGCATCGGGCCAGTAGTTTCCGCCACTTACTGTTTAGATAGAGGCAGAGAAAAGAAGTAGGGACACAATTTCAGTAACTGGAAGGGAGAACATTCCTTCGCCCTCCAACTAAGTCACTCTCCTCTCGCTTCTCAAGGCCGGGGAAGCTCTGCCGTAAGGCTAAACGCGACACTCAGGGAGCATCTGGAAACTTGCCCTGTGGCCTTTTGCCTCTAAAGCTGCAAGACCCTTTATGTGGCTCTGTTGTGATAAGGGAAAGGAGTAGAGAGAAACTGCTCAAATGACTGCAGAGACGTAGAAGTTTTCCTTATCAGGGAGAGAATAGGAAGCTGTGATTGCTGTGTCCTGTCACTGTAGTGAACATTTCAAAATTATGACATAAAAATGGTCTTTGTTTGTTCTTTTGAGATGGTGGTCTCGCTCTTTCACCCAGGATGGAGTGCAGTGGTGTGATCACAGCTCTCTGCAGCCTCAATGTCCCAGGCTCAAGTGATCCTCCTGCCTCAGCCTCCTGATGTAGCTGGAACTACAGGTGCATGACACCATATCTGGCTAATTTTTGTAATTTTTGCAGAGGTGGGGTTTCACCATGTTGCCCAGGCTGGTCTCGAACTCTTGAGCTCAAGCGACCCACCTGCTTTGGGTGGCCAAAAATGTTTATTTATTCATGTATTTATTTTTGAGACGAAGTCTCTCTCTTGTCCCCCAGGCTGGAGTGCAATGGCGCGATCTCGGCTCACTGCAACCTCCACCTCCCTGGTTCAAGCGATTCTCCTGCCTCAGACTCCTGAGTAGCTGGGATTACAGGCGCCTGCCACCATGTCCGGCTAATTTTTGCATTTTGATTTTTAGTAGAGACAGGGTTTCACCCTGTTGGCCAGGCTGGTCTCGAACTCCTGACCTCAGGCGATCCGCCCACCTCAGCCTCCCAAAGTGCTGGGATTACAGGTGTGAGCCACCGCGCCTGGCCCCAAAATGTTTTTTAATATCTGGGTTTTTATTGTTGTTGGTGGTGTTGGGTGTTTGTTTGTTTGAGACAGCATCTTACTCTCTTGACCAGACTGGAGAGCAGTGGCACGATCTCGCCTCACCACAACCTCTGCCTCTGGGTTCAAGCAATTCTCCTGCCTCAGCCTTCCGAGTAGCTGGGATTACAGGAGCAAGTACCACCAAGCCCAGCTAATTTTTGTATTTTCACTGGAGATGGGGTTTCACCACGTTGGCCAGGCTGGTCTCGAATTCTTGACCTCAAGCAATCCACCCACCTCAGCCTCCCAAAGTGCTGGGATTACAGGCGTGAGCCACCATGCCGAGCCAATACCTGGTTTATCACTATGCTTCTATGAAGATGGGTTGTGCTTGAAATTATTTCACTAGTGGGGAAACACACTAAGCAGGAGAGCGATTTCACATTTTATTTATTTTTTCCAGAGAGAGGTGCCCAGGCTGGTCTCGAAACCTGGTCCCAAGCAATTCTCCCCACCTCAGCCTCCCACAGTGTTGGGATTACAGGCGTGAGCCACCGCCTGTCATGTGTTCTTTTGACTGAGGGGATCGTCGCAGGACCTACTGGCCTCACATGGTGTGGTGAGGATCCAGTGAGTGCATCTATGTAAAGAGCTTAGAACAGTGCCAGGCACATAGTAAGGGCTCAGGACACATTAGCAACGAATATGGTTTTAGAGATCAGGGTCCCAGACAAAGCTATGCCAGCGCTGAAACAGTGTAGATCGGAATCACCTAGGGGCATCTTTTAAAACTGTCAAAGCCGAGGCTACATCCCAGACCAATAAAGTCACAGCCTCTGGGGGTGGGGTCTGGACATCAGTATTTTCTGGACGTTTCCCAGGAGTTTTCAATGTGAAGCCATGTTTGGGAACTGTCTGGTCTGGAACTTTGTGTGCCTGAGGCCTGTGCTGGGAGAACTGACTTTGAAAAGACACAGACAGCCAGTCATTTTGCAGCTAGAGGTGAAGCAGATGGGGTTGGGGCAGAAGGGTGTGAGACGTGGGACCCAGCGGGGGACTACAGCTCCCAGGGGCCTTCGGGCCTGGCAACCACTGGCACCCCCACCCCCTTAGGCTGGGTTGGAGCCACTGTCTGCACCCGAGGAGGCCTCCCGAGCAGGAGGCGGGAGCAGCACTCTGAGCCCGGCTTGGGCACCAGAGGGAGCTCGTGGGGACGCGCCACGGCTCCATCCCTGCAGCTGGTTCAAACTGGTTTGGGCAGGGTGCGGCCTGGGCGGGCTGCATTCCAGGCCTCAGGCTCACGGCTGTCCGGGGCCTCCCCAAGGGCTGCGGACCTAGGGCAGGGAGCAGCGAGGGCAGGACCCCGGGCAGGAGCCCAGCACCCTGAGAGGCTAGGGAGATGTTTAAAAACCCAGTCCTCTTTGTGTAAAATCATTTACTTGACCTCCCACGGGGGTCCCTGACTAAGGCTGACAGCGCGGCTGAGCCCCTGGATAGGGCTATTCCCAGACATTAGTGTGCATTGGAATCAATGCAGAGCTTCTTAAATGCAGAGGCCCAGTGCCCCCTCTCACCAAAGATCCTGATTCAGAACGTCTGGTGGGGGGGCTTGTGGGCATCCATATTTTTAGCAAAGTATTTCTTTTTTTTTTTTATACTTTAAGTTCTAGGGTACATGTGTACAACATGCAGGTTTGTTACATATGTATACAAGTGCCATGTTGGTGTGCTGCACCCATTAACTCGTCATTTACATTAGGTATATCTCCTCCTAATGCTATCCCTCCCCTCTTCCTTAGCAAAGTATTTCTAAGCTACAATCACACATTCAGAAAAAAAGGTTAGAAACAAAATGACTCTCAACCAGCCAACCTGGCCCAGGGTATGAATCACTGGGACACTTGCAAAGGACGCAGAGACCCCTTCCCCAGACCTCCTCTCTCCCCAGGGAAGAGGATTTGGGCAATTAGCACTTTTAGTTAATATCCCAGGCTTTTTTTTTTTGATAAAGGTAATTTTCTTTTTCTTTTTTATTTTATTTTTTGAGACAGGGCCTGGCTCTGTCACCCAGGCTACAGTGCAGTGGAGTGATCTCGGCTCACTGCAGCCTTGACCTCTGGGCTCAGGTGGTCCTCTCATCTCAGCCTCCCAAGTAGCTGGGACCACAGGCGTGTGCCACCACTCCTAGTTAAGTTTTGTGTTTTTTGTAGATGCAGGAGTTCCGCCATGTTGGCCAGACTGGTCTCAAACTCCTGGCCTCAAGATCTGCCCGCCTCGGCCTCCTACTCCCAAAGTGCTGGGGTTATAGGCGTGAGCCACCATGCCAGGCTGGCTTTTTTTTTTTTTTTTTTAAATGAGTCATTTTAGACATTTACACAGTTTTGATATTGTTACAAACAGCAGCTGAAGAAATAAAACGTTCCAAACGTTCAGCTGTCCCTCTCAGCTGAACACCTGAGGTCAGGAGTTCAAGACCAGCCTTGCCAACATGGCAAAAATCCATCTCTCCTAAAAATACAAAAAATTAGTCAGGTGTAGCCAGGTGCGGTGGCTCACGTCTGTAATCCCAGCACTTTGGGAGGCCAAGGCAGGCAGATCACCTGAGGTCGAGACTTCGAGACAAGCCTGGCCAAGATGATGAAACCCCGTTTCTACTAAAAATACAAAAAGTAGCCGGGCGTGGTGGTGGGTGCCTGCAATTCCACCTACTCAGGAGGCTGAGGCAGGAGAATCACTTGAACCCGGGAGGAGGAGGTTGCAGTGAGCTGAGATCGTGCCACTGCACTCCAGCCTAGGCTACAGAGACTCTGTCTCAAAAGAAAAAAAAAAAAATAGTCAGGCGTAGTGGCATGTGCTTGTAATCCCAGCTACTTAGGAGGCTGAGGCAGGAGGATCACTTGAGCCCAGGAGGCAGCTGTTCCAGTGAGCTGAGATTGTGCCACTGCACATCAGCCTGGGCAACAGAGCGAGACTCTGTCTCAAAATAAATAAATAAATAAATAAATCCCTCTTGGACTGGGCGTGGCGCCTCACTCCTGCAATCCCAGCTCTTTGGGAGGCCGAGACTGGTGGGTCACTTGAAACCAGGAGTTTGAGACTGGCTGGGCCAACATGTTGAAACCCCATCTCTACTAAAAATACAAAAATTGGCCGGGCTTGGTGTTGCTTGTTCCTGTAATCCCAGCTACTCGGGAGGCTGAGGCAGGAGAATTGCTTGAACCCGGGAGATGGAGATTGCAGTGAGCCAAGATTGCCACTGCACTCCAGCCTGGGCGGCAGAGTGAGTCTCTGTCTCAAAAAAAAAAAAAAGAAGAGGAAGAAGAAAAGAAAAAGAAATCCCTCCCATACCCCTCCCCAGTGTCTTCTCCCAGGCCCTAAAGTAACCACTTTTGGAACATGGGGTGCATCGTTCCCATGCACAGCTTTGTACTTTTGCTCCATCTGTCGGTGTCCATAAACAATCTATAGTGTGGTTCTGCATGTTTTAAAAACTGTGCTAATGGCACAGTGCCCTACAGAGCCTTCTGCAACACGGCTTTCCTTCCTTAGCCTTATGTTTCTGAGATTTATCCACCAGGAGAAGTTTGCTGTGCTCAGGTCAATTTGGTGATCTGAGGCCAGTCCTGGACTCTTTGTGGGAGATGCCCAGCCAGCAGGCAAGAGCGAAGAGGGTCTAAGACCGGCTCCCAGGGGATGACGAGGAGGGCTCAGAGCATCAGGGAAATCATGACAATGACAAATGGCCAAGTGTGGGCTCAGTGAGTTCCTATAAAACCCTTAAGCACTTGGGGCACAAGTCTTTGCCAAGAATTTTCCAGAAAATGACTGGCCTGAAGGCCTGGATATTTGGATAGGGAGAAATTAGCAGTGGGCAGATTTGGAAGTGGGAATTGTGATGTACTACACAAAAGGCAGATCACATATGTGTTGTTTAGGCCCCTACCTAGGGTGGCCAACTACAATATAAATTCAGACTTAATGGAGAGGAAGGTGTGGGACGTCCTATGTATTTATTTGCACCCTTGATACCAGCCCCCTCTTTTTTTTGAAAAAAACAAAAGACAAGCTTTCACTGTGTCACGCAGGCTGGAGTGCAGTGGTGCGATCGGAGCTCGCTGTATCCAAGAACTCCTGGCCTCAAACAATCCTCCTGCATCTGCCTCCCCACTAGCTAGGACTACAGTTGCGCACCACCACACCCTGCAATTTTAATTTTTTTTTTCTTTTTCCTTTTTTTTTTTTTTTTTTTTTAAGGCGATTTAACATTTAAAGAAAAGTCAGCAGTCCGGGGGTGGTGGCTCACATCTGTAATCCCAGCACTTTGGGAGGCCAAGGCAGGTGGCTCACCTGAGGTCAGGAGTTCGAGACCAGCCTGGCCAACATGGCGAAACCCCGTCTCTACTAAAAAATACAAAAATTAGCCAGACATAGTGACATGGGCCTGTAATCCCAGCTACTCGGAAGGCTGAGGGAGGGGGAGAATTGCTTGAACCCAGGAGGTGGAGGTTGCAGTGAGCCGAAATCGCGCACTCCAGCCTGGGCGACAGAGCGAGTCCGTCTCCAAAAAAAAAATAATAATAATTAAAAATAAAAATCAAAGTCATCAAACGAAAAATTTAAACTTCAGACCTTTCTTGTACCTATTTGCCTTTTAGTACTTTCCTCATTAGCACTGCTGGGGTGGGGGATGGGGCGCACCTTGCTCTCTTCAGCCCCAGGGCTGTAAAGGGTCTATCTAGGCCAGCCTCCGAGAGCGTGGAAGGAGTGGGGGGCGGCTGTCAAATTTAGTGCGCTCAATAGTTTCCTGGTGAAGCTTATTTAAAAGCTGCACCGAAGAGGAAGACGAGGACCGTCACACTCGGCCTTCCCTCAACTCCAGGACCCTCCGCCCGATGCAAACTAGATGCTTTAGCAGGATGGGAACGGGAGGGGAGCGGGCGGCTTTGGGCTTCCTCTAAGATAGCGCCTATCTAACCCGGACGCCCGTTAGAATCACCCGGGGACCTTTAGAAACTACCGATGCCTAAGCCCCACTCCGAAGGATTCCGATTTAATCGGCCCGGTGCGAGGACTGGCTTCCGGGCTTTTAAAAGCTCCCCGGGGATTCTATTGTACCGCGGGGGCCGGGAGCCCGTACTCTACCGGGATTCCGAAGAGGAGGGGTGGCTTGCCCCAATAGCTCTCAAATTTAGCTTTCGGTCAACAATCTGATTGGAACCACCTACCAAACATCAAAAGATCCTGATACCCAGGTCCCAACCCAGATACGGTGTGGTTCGGGCTTGGGAAATTCTAAAAGAGCTCCAGGTGACTGCCATCTGCAAGCGAGTTTGCAAAGCACTAGTGCCCAGGTGCTGCGGGGGCGGGCGCAGCGCGCGCCGCTCGCCACT
>NW_012104565.1:1541360-1553806 GCF_000951045.1 Mandrillus leucophaeus
AAGTAGGTATATATATATATATGTTTTTTCTTTTCTCTTTTTATTTTTCTCCATATATAGGGTGGAGTGCAGTGACACGATCTCAGCTCACTGCAACCTCCGCCTCCTGAGTTCAAGCAATTCTCCTGCCTCAGCCTACGGAGTAGCTGGGACTACAGGCGCATGCCACCACACCCATCTACTTTTTGTATTTTTAGTAGAGACAGGGTTTCACCACGTTGGCCAGGATGGTCTCTATCTCTTGACCTTGTGATCCGCCTGCCTCAGCCTCCCAAAGTGCTGGAATGACAGGTGTGAGCCACCATGCCCGGCCATCTCCATATATTTTTAAAATATTTTTTGAACAGAAGTTTTTCGTTTTTTAGGTTTTTTTTTTTTTTTTTTTTTTTTTTTTTTGAGACAGGGTTTCATTTTAACACTCAGGCTGGAATGCAGTGACACAATCGTAGCTCAATGCAGCCTCAACCTCCTGGGCTCAAGTGATCCTCCCACCTCAGCCTCCCACATAGCCAGGACCACAGGTGCGTACCACCATGTCAGGTTAACTTTTAAAACAAAGTTATTTTATGGAGACAAGATCTCACTATGTTGCCCAGGTCTTGAACTCCTGGGTCCAAGAGATCCTCTGATCTCAGCCTCCCAAAGTGCTGGGATTACAAGAGTGTGCCACCATGCCTGGCCCATCTATATTCGTTTTAAATGAAACCTCACGTGCTGCTGTAATACTGTCCTGCAACTGGCTTTTCTTTACTCAGAATAGCATGGGCAAATGGGTGGGGACTGCTAATGGGAAGGTATGGAGCTTCGTTTTGGTGTGATGAACATGTTCTGGATGTTAGTTTTGATGGTTGCACAAATTTGTGAATATACTGAAAACTGCTGAATTGTACACGTTTAAAAGGGTGAATTTTGTGGTTTGTGAATTATATCTCAATTTTAAAAATAGCATGGAGGCAGGGCACAGTGGCTTATGCCTGTAATTCCAGCGACTTGGGAAGCTGAAGTGGGAGGATCACTTGAGACCAGGAATTCAAGACCAGTCTGGGCAACGCAGGAAAACCCCTGTCTCTACAAAAATGTTAAAAGATTAAAAAAAAAAAAAAAAAAAATTTAAAAATTAAAAATAACATGAGCATGTATCCATAAACACTGTCCAACAGAAATATAATTGGAGCTACAAATGTGAGCCACCTATGCAATTTTTTTTTTTTTGAGACAGAGTTTCGCTCTTGTTGCCCAGGCTGGAGTACAATGGTATGATCTAGGCTCACCGCAACCTCTGCCTCCCGGGTTCAAGTGATTCTCCTGCCTCAGCCTCATGAGAAGCTGGGATTAGAGGCGTGCACTACCATGCCCAGCTAATTTTTGTATTTTTAGTAGAGACAGGGTTTCTCCATGTTGGTCAGGCTGGTCTCGAACTCCTGACCTCAGGTGATTTGCCCGCCTCGGCCTCCCAAAGTGCTGGGATTACAGGTGTGAGCAACTGTGCCTGGCCACCTATGCAAGTTTTAGTGTCCCAGGAGCTACATGAAAAAGAAACAGGTAGCCAGGCACCATGGCTCACGTCTGTAATTCCAGCATTTTCGGAGGCCAGCGCAGGCAGATCACTTGAGGCCAGGAGTTTGACACCAGCCTGGCCAACACGGTGGAACCCAGTCTCTACTAAAAATACAAAAATTAGCCAGATGTGGTGGCATATACCTGTAATCCCAGCTACTCGGGAGGCTGAGGCACGAGAACTGCTTGAACCTGGGAGGCGGAGGTTGCAGTGAGCTGAGATCATGCCACTGCACTGCAGCCTGGGCGACAAGAGGGTAACTCCATCTCAAAGAAAACAAAACAAAACAAAACAACAACAAAAACCAAAAGAGTAAAAAGAAAAGAAACAGGTGAAAGTAATTTTAATATATTTAAAATAACAGTATATCTGGGCCAGGTGCAGTGGCTCACGCTTGTAGTCCTAGCACTTTGGGAGGCCAAGACTGGAAGATCCCTTGAGCCCAAGGAGTTTGAGACCAGCCTGGGCAACATAGTGAGGCCCCGTCTCTAGTTAATAAAAAAATAAAAATATATCCAGGCCGGGCGCAGTGGCTCACGCCTGAAATCCCAGCACTTTGGGAGGCCGAGGCGGGCAGATCATGAGGTCAGGAGATCGAGACCATCCTGGCTAACATGGTGAAACCCCGTCTCTACTAAGAAAACAAAAAATTAGCCGGGTGTGGTGGCGGGCGCCTGTAGTCCCAGCTACTTGGGAGGCTGAGGCAGAAGAATGGCATGAACCCGGGAGGCGGAGCTTGCAGTGAGCCGAGATCGCGCCACTGCACTCCAGCCTGGGCGACTAAGCGAGACTCCGTCTCAAAAAAAAAAAAAAAAAATCTCCCTCTCTCTCTCTCGCCAAAATATTTCAACATGTAATCAACAGTAAAAAGTTAATGAAATTTTACATTCTGTTCTTTGTCCTGAGTTTTCAAAATCAGGCTTTTGATACTGAACTTGCAGTCCATCTCAGCTTGGACTGACCACATTTGAAGTGTTCAGTAGTCCCATGAGACATGTGGCTGCCATGTTGGAGAGCCTAGGTCTCCGTCACCCTCTGGCTTCCTAGTGTCCCACGATGAAACGGTAATTGCTCCCATTCCTGAGCACATCCTGTGTGGCACCAGTTTGCCAAACTCTGTTCATGGCTTATGTCATTGTGTCATGGCAGTGACCCGGTGACTGGGATGGTGTTATGTTGATTTTATAGCTCAGCAAACAGAGGCTCGCACAGCATAAATGACGTTGTGTGGATGGACCGTAATTTATGAATCATTCATAAATGGTTCAGGGCTGCTGCGTTTTGCCAGGCAGCGTCCTGGGGGAGGCTGCACGCTCCCCAAGCATACTTTGGTCTAGTGTCCCAGGGACTCTGGCACAGACATTTAGGTTGTCTGCGACTTTTCACTGCCTTTAGCATCCTGAGTGCATTTCTTGTTCCTTCTCTCCCTTACTCTCAGCAGCTTCATGTCATTCTGCCCAGTGGCTAAGCCCCAGCTTCATTTTGTCTCTATTAGGAATAATCTTTAAGAGAAACTGCATGTATTAATTTCATTTTCTCACTCAGGGCTCTCTTTAACTGAGTCACGGGTTTGATTATGCTCATGTGTAAGGGACGTGTAGTAAAGAGCTTCAACTCCCTGTAGCTCCATGCAGCAATAACCCACTTAAAGCGCTTGTTGAACTTTATCTACCAAAAGAAACAGAAACTGCGCCAGAGCACAGTCACGTGCAGCCTCCACTTTTAAAGCTTAATTCATTGGCAGATCCTCAGGCTGGAACAGTTTCCAGGTGGGCAGATGAGCAGGAAAAGGGAAACCTGGTTTGCGAACAGGCCTGGACAGCAGCCTCCTCCCACCAGCCTGTCTCCCAGGGGCACTTTTGCCTCTTCCGTGGAGCAGTAGAAATCTCAGTCCAGCCAACCCCAGCCTTAGGGGGCCTGGGCCTCCCAGTGAAGTGGGGCCTGCTTCATTCAGCACCTTCAGCCTCGGTATGTGCCAAGTCTTTCCTGGAGCTGGGGACGCCACAGGCAGTTAGACATACAAAGCCTTTCCCCCGTGGCACTGCCAGACAGTAAACACATAACAAGGCCAGACACAGTGGCTCACGCCTGTAATCCTAGCACTTTGGGAGGCTGAGGTGGGCAGATCCTTTGTGCCAGGAGTTCGAGACCAGCCTGGGCAACATGGCAGAATCCCATCTCTACAAAAATTAGCTGGGCGTGGTGGTATGTGCCCGTGGTCCCAGCTACTAGAGAGGCCGAGGTGGGAAGATCACCTGGGTCCTGGGAGATGGAAGTTGCAGTGAGCTGAGATCGCATCACTGCACTCCAGCCTGGGCGACAGGGGGAGACCCATCTCAAAAGAGAAAACAAAATGAAACCGTAGCAAGACCTCTAAATTGTAACGAATGCTACAAAGCACACGACATGGGTGGATGTGTGATAGGGCACCTGTGTGTGCAGAGACTCAGGAGGGTGAACAGAAAGTTATTGTCTGGGTGCAGTCATGGAGGTCTTCCCTGAGGCAGCATTGTCTTAGGATGAGCCTTGAGCCTAAATAGGAGTTGGCTGGCTGAGGAGAAAAATATCCCAGGCAGAAAGAACAGTTCTTACAAAAGCCCCGGGATGGGATGAAGCAGGGGGTTTTTGGGGGTGGAGAAAAGAGCAGCTGTGGGAGGCAGAGCAGCAGGAGATGGGGCAAGTGAGGGCACACGAGCTCTCCCTGGACTTCACACTGCCTTCCCCAGATGGAGAAGCTGCTGAGGGGGGTGCCTTGAGCTGGGCTGGCAGGTGAGTTACTATTTCCTGGGCCTCGGGTTTTCTGTTCAGCCAGTTCCCTGCCACCCCTCTTTCTGGTTTGAACTTCCCCTTTTTTTTGAAACAGAGTCTTGCTCTTGTCACCCAGGCTGGAGTGCAGTGGCGCAATCTCAGCTCACTGCAACCTCTGCCTCCTGGGTTCAAACGATTCTCCTGCCTCAGCCTCCCGAGTAGCTGGGATTACAGGCATGCATCACCACGCCCAGCTAATTTTTGTATTTTTAGTAGAGACGGAGTTATACCATGTTGGCCAGGCTGGTCTGTAACCTCTGACGTCAGGTGATCCACCTGCCTCAGCCTCCCAAAGTGTTAGGATTACAGGCGTGAGCCTCTGCACCTGGCGAACTTTTGATTTTTCTATAGTCAGAATGAGAGAAAAGAGAAATATTTCTCCAAACTCTGTACCTGGACAAAAGTAGAAAAATGTAAATTAGCCAAAGATGGCCTTCAGTTTCAAAAAAAATGTAGGAGAAGAGTTTTCTTTGCATAAGCTAAGAATATTACTTCCAACCTGCAAACATAATGCACCCATGGGAAACTTGCCAACATGTCTCATCCTTGTGTGACCTGCTGGTCTCCTTTGGGCATTCAAGTTTGGGATGCTGGATTAGAAGTCCATGGTGGGGGGCTGGGCGTGGTGGGTCACGCCTGTAATTCTAGCACTTTGGGAGGCCAAGATGGGTGGATCACTTGAGGTCAGGAGTTTGAGACCAGGCTGCCCAACATGGTGAAACTCCGTCTCTACTAAAAATACAAAACCAGTTGTGCATGGTGGCAGGTTGCCTGTAATCCCAGCTACTTGGGTGACTGAGGCAGAATTGCTTGAACCCGAGAAGTGGAGGTTGCAGTGAGCTGAGATTGTGCCCCTGCACTCCAACCTGGGCAACAAAAGCGAGACTCTGTCAAAAAAAAAAAAAATCTGTTAGGGGGACTCCAGGGTATGGTCCACTGTCTCAAAGATGTAATTCCACTATTTATTCCTTAAATTTTGTTTTGAGATGGGGTCTTGCTATGCTGCTCAGGCTGGTCTTGAAATCCTGGGCTCAAGCAATCTGCCCACCTCAGCCTCCCAAAGTGCTGGATTACAGGCATGAGCCACTACACCTGGCCAGTTCCTTAAATTGTATGACAAACCTGCATTGTGCCATTCTGCTGTAGGCACTGGGCGAGACCAGCAAGATAGGCATGGTACCTGGTGTTGCAGGTGGGGAGGAAGATAAGCAGACTAGTGACAAACAGAGTGACTAAATGATGATAAATGCCATGCAGGAGACACCTGAGGGGTTATAGGGACTGAGGGGAAAGAGGATGGGAAGGACTGGAGGGCAAAGATGTGACAGCAGATGCCCGGCCACAGGGGAAAGATGAGGGACCGGGAGGTACCTGAGGGGAGGGACCTCAGTGACCACAGGGGCGTTGGGGGAGGTAGGGCCACACCAGGGCCTAGGTCCCCAGGGGAGGAGTCTGAATTCTGTTCCAGGGTAATGCATAAAGGACAGGTTCTGATTTGTCAACTTGTGCTAGGCGTGATAGCTCATGTCTGTAGTCCCAGCACTTTGGGAGGCTGAGGTAAGAGGATCACTTGAGTGCAGAAGTTTGAGGCTACACTCTAGCCTGGGTGACAGAGCAAGACCCTGTCTCAAACATAATAAATGAAAAGATTCATGGCCACGTGGCTGTGGTGCTAGAATGTATTGGGGGACCGCAGCGGCAGCAGGGAGACCAGAGATGGGTGCTGCGCCATCCAGGTGGACAAGGACCGGCTGGCCGCCTCCCTTCATCAGAACCTTCTGGGGCATGAGGAGCCAGGGCCAAGGCATGTGCTGGGAGAGGCAGCTTTTCTCAGATGTGCCTGACTTTCTACCCACAAAACTTGCCCAGGAGCGGAAGGAGCCTTCCTCAGGGCTCTGGCAGCCTCTCATCAAAGGACGTGGTCTTGCTTTGGGTGAGGGTCTGCCTAGAGCCTTGGATGAAGGTTTCCCATCTGGCCGACCCTCAGCGTCACACAGAAGCCTTAAAACAAACACGTTAGGCCAGGCATGTTGGCACACGCCTGTAATCCCAGCACTTTGGGAAGCCGAGGCGGGTGGATCAGTTAAGGTTAGGAGTTTGAGATCAGCCTGGCGAACATGGTGAATCCTTATCTCTACTAAAAAAAAAAAAAAAAAAAAAGCCAGGCGTGGTGGTGGGCACCTGTAATCCTAGCTATTTGGGAGGTTGAGGCAGGAGAATCATTTGATCCCAGGAAGCAGAGTTTGCAGTGAGCCGAGATTGTGCCACTGCACTCCAGCCTGGGCGACAGAGCGACTCTCCATCTCAACAAACAAAACAAAACACATTGACTGGCCGTGGTGGCTCACACCGCCTGTAATCCCAGCACTTTGGGAGGCTGAGGTGGACAATTACTTGAGGCCAGGAGTTTGAAACCAGCCTGGCCAACATGGCAAAACCCAGTCTCTACAAAAAATACAAAAATTAGCCAGGTGTGGGGGTGTGCACCTATAGTCCCAGCTACTCGGGAGGCGGGGGCATGAGAATTGCTCGAACCCAGAATGTGGAGGTTGCAGTGAGCCAAGATCGTGCCACTGCACTCCAGCCTGGGTGACAGAGCAAGACTGTGTCTCAAAAACAAAACAAAACAAAACACGTTCCCAAAGATTGGAAACAGCCCAGTGCCCATCAGTGTGGGCCAGTGCCATTAGCATTGCTTCTGATGAGTGGAGCAGTAGCGGCTGTGGCAGGAGTCAGCGCTACTTGTGCCCGTGCACAGCAGCGTTCAGCACAGAGTGCTGAGTGAGAGGTGCAAGGGGCATGTGTGTGTGCTGCCGTCTTCTGTAAATAAAAACAGAAGGCAAAAAATATGTATTTTCATGCATCTGTAAATAGGAGATTCAATTAAATCAGTTTCTCGGGTGGGGTAGGGTATGGGCGTGGTTCAGCAGTAATACAGATTATAGTTCTCAAACTTTACAAACTTTGGCATCCTTTGAGGATGCAAAAATACTTGCTGGGGTCAGATGCAGTATCTCATGCCTCCAATCCCAGCACTTTGGGAGGCTGAAGTGAGAGGATTGCTTAAGCTCAGGAAATCGAGACCACATCTCTACAAAATAAAATAATAAATTAGCCAGGCGTGGTGGCACACGCCTGTAGTCCCAGCTTGTGAGCTGTGATCACGCCACTGTACTTCAGCCTTGGGGACAGAGTGAGACTAGACTCCAAAGAAAAAAGAAAGAAAAATACTGATTGCCTGCCCCATCCTTGAGTATTCTGATTTAATTGATGTGGGTGCAGCCTGGCCACTGGAATTATAAAATCTCTCCCGGAGGATTTTAAGCCTGGAAGTTTCCTGGTCTGATTGGTCTGTTGGAAAATCACTCTGGGGGCTGGTGGAAAATGGATTATAGAGAGGGGTGGATTATAATAACGGATTATTTAGCAGGCATGCAGGCATAGGGATGTGGACTTCTTTTTTTTTTTTTTTTTTTTTGAGACAAGAGTTTCGCTCTTGTTGCCCAGGCCGGAGTACAATGGCGCAATCTCAGCTCACTGCAACCTCTGCCTCCCAGGTTCAAGCGATTATCTTGCTTCAGCCTCCCAAATAGCTGGGATTACAGGCACCTGCCACCATGTCCGGCTAATTTTGTATTTTTGGTAGAGATGGGGTTTTACCACATTGGTCAGGCTGGTCTTAAACTCCTGCCCTCAGGTGATCTGCCTACCTTGGCCTCCCAAAGTGCTGGGATTACAGGCATGAGTCACTGCGCCCAGCCAGGGGATCTGGACTTCTAAACACCACCTCCACCCCAGATGATTCTGATGGCCAGCTTGGTTGGGACTGCCCACCTGTCCTGGCCTGGACCCTGCTGGGGTCGCAGGCTTGTGTCCATGGATGTGGAATCCACTCCAGTGTCTGCAAGTGCCCCACCTCCAGCGTCAGACCCCCGAGGGCAGGGACCCCAGCTGTCCTGCTTGCTGCTGTGTCCTCGGTGCTTGGTGCCTCTTGGTTAAGGACACATCCCTTACAGGTGTGTGAACCCCCAACACCCTGCCCTGCTCAGACAGGGCAGAGAGGTGGGAGGACGTGGGCTCTGGAGCTCCCTGGGCTGGTGCAGATCTGGGGGCTGTGTCCAGTGCCTCGCTCCCTGCCTTGTCCAGCCTGCCTTCTCATCCCATACTGTGGTCTCCTAGCAGGGTTCTGCCCATTTTAGGTGGTCTGGGAGCATTAGCTACGATCATTTGCTAATTGTACAGACCTTTATTGAGCAGGTACTGGGTGCAGATACTGTGAAAGGTGGCATGAGAGGTGTCTTGGTCCTTGAGGGCTTGCATTTGGGTGACCCACTTGCATGGGTTACACTTGCATGAGTAACAGTTGTATGCCATGCTTGGAAGTGGGCAATTTCAGCCCTCCAACTGGGCTGAAGAGCAGGGATTTTCACTCACCAGCTCTGCCTTACATAGGCGTGGAAGCCCGGTGTTCACTCGCTGCACCTGCGCATGCTGGGGGCAACCACGACATGGTCTCAACGAGCCACCAGTTCTCTTAAGCTGTTTTAGGATCTGAATTTATTCCTTTGCTGCAGCTGTGGTGGGGAATATGGCTTATGGTTTTTTTTTTTTTAAAGTAAATTGGAGCCGGGTGCGGTGGCTCGCGCCTGGCATCCCAGCACTTTTTGAGGCCGAGGCGGGTGGATCACCTCAGGTCAAGAGTTGAAGACCAGCCTGGCCGACATGGCGAAACCCTGTCTCTACTAAAAATACAAAACTTAGCCAAGCGTGGTAGCACGTGCCTGTAATCCCAGCTCCTCAGGACGCTGAGGCAAGAGAATCATTTGAGTCTGGGGGGCGGAGGTTGCAGTGAGCTGAGATCACACCACTGCACTCTAGCCTGGGCAACAGAGTGAGACTCTGTCTCAGAAAAAAATAATAATAAATAAGTAAAAAATAAAGTAAATTGGAGTTTTTTTTTCTATTTTTTAAATCTTTTTAAATATTTTTTTTTTAGAGACAGGATCTCCCTGTATCAGGAGGCTTAAGCAGTCCTCCCACCTCAGCCTCCCAAAGTGCTGGAATTACAGGTGTCAGCTACCACACTTAGCTGGTTTTGTTTTTTTAAAAAACTTTTGTCTTAAAGATTTAAAAATGTATGTACATGTTACAAATCCGAAAGACCCTGTGGCCATGGAGGGATGAGAGAGCCCTGCCTGCCTCCTCCGGTCCTCAGCCCCGCGCTCCTCCTGCAGAGCCCGGTCATTTCCTGTGTCCCCCTTCTGGGCAGGTAGGACAGGGAAGTCCCTACCTCCTGCCACCTCCCCTCTCTGCATTAAGCTTTTTTTTTTTTTTTGAAATGGAGTCTCACTCTGTCACCCAGGCTGGAGTGCAGTGGCGTGATCTCGGCTCCCAGGTTCAAATGATTCTTGTGCCTCAGCCTTCCGAGTAGCTGGGATAACAGGCGTGTGCCACCACACCTGGCTAATTTTTGTATTTTCAGTAGAGGCGGGGTTTCACCATGTTGGCCAGGCTGATCTCGAACTCCTGACCTCAAGTGATCTGCCCACCTGGGCCTCCCAAAGTGCTGGGATTATAGGTGTGAGCCACTGTGCCACTGCACCTGGCCTCATGCTTTTTTCACGCATTTTTCGAGATCTTTTTATATTAATGCATGGGAGTTACCTGATTATTTTCAGCAGTTAGACAGAATTTCATTGTGTCTGAATGACACTTTAGGTAACCATTCCTCTGTTCACAGACATTTAAGTTATGTGGAATTTTTTGCTGTCACAAAGCGTCCTGCAATAAATATCTCTGCACATACCTCATTTTGCATTTATGCAAATATGTAGGATAAATACCTAGGAGGTGTATTACTGTGTCTAAGGGCACGTGCATTTTAGACAAGATTGAGTGGTTAGGGCAGTATGGCCATAGACTGCACCTGCATTTTAAATGTTGGTTACTGTTGCCAAATTAACCTTCCTGGAAGTCAGGGTCTGCATGACTTTAGAGCAGAGTAGTCAGCCCTTTCTGGACACTCAAACCTCAAACCTCAAGATCAAGGGTCCTTTCGGGACCAGGATGGGAACTCTGTCTTGCTTTGGGGACCTGAGAGGAAAGAGTTCCTGAGTTTCTTCTCCGGGCAGTGGGTCATTGTTTAACCCACCAGCTCCTTCCTGGTTTGCAGTTCAAATCTAATGCTACTCAGAGAATCACTTCATTTGCTCCCTGGCTTCCAGGATCTCTCAACGTTCATTTCATCCCTTTCATCTTGTGCATAGAGATGAGGATGCTTTTTCTGCCTGGGCTGAATGGACCTTGCTATGCTAAGATTCTTCTGTGTGTGTGTGTAAGCAGCATTATTGAGATGTGATTTGCATACATACAATTCACCTGTTTAAAGTGTATAATGTAATGGCTTTTAGGATATTCACAGAGTTGTATAACCATCAACGACAACCAATTTTAGAACATTTTTATGACCCCAAAAAGAAATACTGCACCGTTATCTGTCATTCCCCAACCCCCCACCACGAATCTCTTTTCCATCTCTAGATTTGCCTGTTCTGGTATTTCACGTGTGTTTGTGTTTTAAAAACACAGATTGACCAGAGGCTTGAAGGCCACATTCAGCCCACAGACAGTTTTATTTGGCCGTCATAGTGTTTTTTTAACTTATCAGGCTAGTTTTGAACATTTTCAAATGGAGAGAATTTGCATAAACATCTGGATTGCCATTTGTCTTGAACAAAGCAGGGTTGGCACATCCCTACCTGGCACAAACTGGGGCCCAGTAGCAGCCACCCCATTTAAATAGAGCCTGTGGTCTTCTGTTTGCTATAGTCTCCACCCCTCCCTGTTGTCTCCCTGACCTGGAGGCTGAACATCAGCTGCTCTTTATAATCCCACCTGCACTGCTATTTTTCTTAGAAGTGAAATCTCTCTGTCGTAAGTGGGAAACTGGTCATAGTGGTGGCTCATGCCTGTAATCCCAGCACTTTGAGAGGCCGAGGTGGGCGGACCACCTGAGGTTAGTCGTTCAAGACCAGCCTGGCCAACATGGTGAAACTCCATCTCTTCTAAAAATACAAAACTTAGGCATGGTGGTGTACTCTTGTAGTCCCAGCTACTTAGGAGGCTCTGAGGTAGGAAAATCGCTTGAACCCAGGAGGCAGCGGTTGCGGTGAGTTGAGATTGCGCCACTGCACTCCAGCCTGGGTGACAGAGCGAGACTCCGTCTCAAAAAAAAAAAAAAAAAAAAAGTGGGAAACTGAAAATAAACAGTTTGCAGAAAACAGTCTTCAGCACAGCCCACTTCTCTGGTATTTATTACCTGCATGGCTTCGGTGTCATTTGAGTTTGGAGACCCTAGCAGGGTCCTTTTAAAGGGAGGTGGCGTCTCACTGGGAGTGACCCAGAGAAGTGACTTAGTAAGACTTCCTTAGCTTCTGTCATGAGACAGAGTCTGTGGATTGGTTTTCTCATAATTTTCTTTTTTTTTTTTTTTTTGAGACGGAGTCTCGCTCTGTGGCCCAGACTGGAGTGCAGTGGCCGGATCTCAGCTCACTGCAAGCTCCGCCTCCTGGGTTTACGCCATTCTCCTGCCTCAGCCTCCCGAGTAGCTGGGACTACAGGTGCCCGCCACCTCGCCCGGCTAGTTTTTTGTATTTTTTTTAGTAGAGACGGGATTTCACCGTGTTAGCCAGGATGGTCTCGATCTCCTGACCTCGTGATCCGCCCATCTCGGCCTCCCAAAGTGCTGGGATTACAGACTTGAGCCACCGCGCCCGGCCGGTTTTCTCATAATTTTCAAATGGGGAGTCAGAAGCACAGGGATGGTCAGAGGTGCAGTTGAGACCACACAGCATAAAATGCAAGGCTGGGACTAAGGCGCCGCCCAGGCTGCTGTTCTCAGGCCACACCTCTTCCAGGCAGTACACATCCTCCCCTTCCCTCCTCTCTCTTTCTCCCTTTCATCTTCCTCTCTTTTCTACAATGAGTATTCATGAGCACTGTACTGATGACCAATCACTGGGTAGCAAACTACCCTAAACCTTAGCAGTTTCAAGCAACTGCCATTTCATAGGGTTCATGC
>NW_012104565.1:1555051-1560186 GCF_000951045.1 Mandrillus leucophaeus
GATCTCAAGTGATCTGCCTGCCTCAGCCTTCTAAAGTGCTGGGATTACAGGCATGGACCACTATGCCTGGACTTTAAGTTATTTTATTTTTTAATTTCAATAGGTTTTTGGGGAACAGGTGGTGTTTGGTTACATGAATAAGTTCTTTAGTGGTTTCTGAGATTTTGGTGCAGCAACCATCACCTAAGTAGAGTACACGGTAACCAATGTGCAGTCTTTTATCCCTCACCTACCTCCCACCCTTTCTCCTAAGTCCCCAAAGTCCGTTGTATCATTTGTATGCCTTTGCATCCTCACAGCTTAGCTCCCACTTAACGAGTGAGAACATATGATGTTTGCTTTTCCATTTCTGAGTTACTTCACTTGAATAATGGTCTCCATTTCCATCCAGGCTGCTGCAAATGCCATTATTTCGTTTCTTTTTATGATTGAGTTGTATTACATGATACCTATATGTATATATGCCACATATTCTTTATCCACTTGTTGACTAACAGGCATTTGGGCTGGTTCCATTGTTTTGCAATTGCTAATTGTGGTGCAATAAACATGCATGTGCAAGTATCTTTTCATATAATGACTTCAAGATACCCAGGGGTGGGATTGCTGGATCAAATGGTAGATCTACTTTTAGTTCTTTAAGGAATCTCCACACTGTTTTCCATAGTGATTGTACTAGTTTACATCCCCGCTAACAGCGTAGAAGTGTTTACATTCCCACTAACAGTGTAAAAGTGTTCCTTTTCACCGCATCCATGCCAACATCTATGATTTTTTGATTATGGCCAGTCTTGCAGGAGTAAGGTAGTATCGCATTGTGGTTTTGATTTGCATTTCCTTGATCATTAGTGATGTTGAGCATTTTTTCATATGTTTGCTGGCCACTTGTATATCTTGTTTTGAGAATTGTCCTCAGCCCACTTTTTGATGGGATTGTTTTTTCTTGCTTAGTATTCTGGATGTTAATCCCTTGTCAGATGCATAGATTGTGAAGATTTTCTCCCACTCTGTGGTTTGTCTGTTTACTCTGCTGATTATTTCTTTTGCTGTGCAGAAGCTTTTTAGTTTAATTAAGTCCCATCTATTTATCTTTGTTTTTATTGCATTTGCTTTTGGGGTCTTGGTCATGAAGTCTTTGCCTAAGCCAATGTCTAGAAGGGTTTTTCCAATGTTATCTTCTAGAATTTTTATGGTTTCAGGTCTTAGATTTAAGTGTTTGATCCATCTTGAGTTGATTTTTTGTTTAAGGTGAGAGATGAGGATCCAGTTTCATTCTCCTACATGTGGCTGGCCGGTTATCCCAGCACCATTTGTTGAAAAGGGTGTCCTTTCTCCACTTTATGTTTTTGTTTGCTTTGTCAAAGATCAGTTGGCTATAAGTATTTGGGTTTATTTCTGGGTCTCTGTTCTGTTCCATTGGCCTATATGCCTATTTTTAAAAATTTTTGTCAATTTTTTTTTTATTATTTGAAATGGAGTTTCACTCTTGTTGCCCGGGCTGGAGTACAATGGCGCGATCTCGGCTCACTGCAACATCCACCTCCTGGGTTCAAGCGATTCTCCTGCTTCAGCCTCCCCAGTAGCTGGGATTACAGGCGTACGCTACCACGGCTGGCTGATTTTTGTATTTTAGTAGAGACGTGGTTTCACCATGTTGGCCAGGCTAGTCTTGAACTCCTGACCTCAAGCGATCCACCTGCCTCAGCCTCCCAAAGTGCTGGGATTACAGGCGTGAACCACCGCGCCCAGCCTTTATAGTATATTTTGAAATCAGGTAATGTGATGCCTCCAGATTTGTTCTTTTTGTTTAGTTTTCTTTGGCTGTGCAGGCTCTTTTTTGGTTCCATATGAATTTTAGGATTGTTTTTTTCTAGTTCATGAAGAACGATGGTGGTAGTTTGATGGGAATTGCATTGAATTCGTAGATTGCTTTTGGCAGTATGGTCATTTTCACAATATTGATTCTACCCATCCATGAGCATGGGATGTGTTTCCATTTGTTTGTGTTGTCAATGATTTCCTTCATCAGTGTTTTGTAGTTTTCTTTGTAGAAGTCTTTTACCTCCTTGGTTAAATTCCTAAAAATTTAATTTTTGCAGCTGTTGCAAAAGAAGTTGAGTTCTTGATTTGATTCTCAGTTTGGTTGCAGTAGGTGTATAGCAGTCTACTGATTTGTGTACATTGGTTTTTATATCCTGAAACTTTGCTGAATTCATTCACCAGTTGTAGGAGCTTTTTGGAGGAGTCTTTAGGGTTTTCTAGGTATACGATCATGTCATCAGCAAATGGTAACAGTTGGACTTCCTCTTTACCAGTTTGGATGCCCTTTATTTCTTTCTCTTGTCTGATTGCTCTGGCTAGGACCTCTAACTTATTTTAAAATGTACAGTTAAGTTATTATTGAATCTAGTTGCCCTGTGGTACTGCCTGAACTTCCTTATGTGGCTTCTGGCTTCCCGGAGGGTGAATCAGAAGCTTTGAGGTCTCTCGAGGCCTAGACCTGGGAGTCACAGAGTCTTGCTCCCATCACATCCTATTGGTCTAAGCAAGTCACAGGCCAGCCCAGATTCGGGGGTGGGAAGGATTGGATCCCACCTCTTCACTGGAGGAGCTGCAAGGTCCTTTCGCAAAAGCACATGTGGGGTGGGAGGGAGTTGGAGGGCTGCCTTTGAAACACAAGTACTTATTATTTGCCAGACTTTGTTCTAGGCTCTGGGAATTGAAAGACGAGTAAAACGGACAAAAACCTGTGTCCCCCAGAGGTTTCATTCTGGTGGGGAAGATGACAGGAAACAAGTTGAGAAAAATAGATAGTATATTAGATGGTGATAAATGCTAAAGAGAAAAGTAAATTGGGGCAGGAGGACAGGGAGTAGGGGAGCTACAGGGTCAGGGAAAGCCTCACCTGGAAGAAATATTTGAGCAAAAGCTAGAAGGAAGTGAGAGACAACTTTCACCAGTAAAGGGAACAGCAGGTGCAAAGGCCCCGCGGTGAGGCTGTGGCTAGTGTTGTGGGTGGGGATAAGCAACAGGCAGTGAGATCAGGGGGAGGCGGAGGCTCCAGATGGGGTACAGCTGGGGAGGCCCCCATTAGGTGTTTTCTGAGTGTGTGGAAGATGAGGGAGGACTCTTAAAAAAATTGAAGCCAGGCGTGGTGGTGCCCATCTGTAGTCCCAGCTACTCATGAAGCTGAGGCGGGAGGATCCCTGGGGCCCAGGAGTTGGAGGCTGCAGTGAGCTGTGGTCCTACCACTGCACTCTAGCCTGGATGACAGAATGAGACAGGTCTCTAAGAAAAAAACAGTTGGTATATAATTCATGTATAAATGTATGATTTTAAAGTATATAGTTTGTTGGCTTTTAGTATATTTACTGTGTTGTGCAGACATCACCATGACCTAATTCCAGAACATTTCTATGACCCAAAAAAGAAACCCCATCACCATTAGCAGTTATTCCCTCTTCTCCTCTCCCTGCCACTCCATGCAGAGGGGCAACCACGAATCTACTTCTGTCTCTGTGGATTTGCCTATCTCTGGACATTTCCTCCCTCCCTCCCTTCCTTCTTTTCTTTCTAGATGGAGTCTTGCTCTCTTGCCCAGGCTGGAGTGCAGTGGCACGATCTTGGCTCACTGCAACCTCCACCTCCAGGGTTCAAGCGATTCTTGTGTCTCAGCCTCCCAAGTAGTTGGGACTACAGGCTCGTGCCACCACGCCTGGCTAATTTTTGTAGTTTTAGTAGAGACAGGGTTTTGCCATATTGGCCAGGCTGGTCTCGAACTCCTGATCTCAAGTGATCTGCCTGCCTTGGCCTTCCAAAGTGCTGGGATTACAGGCGTGAGCCACTGTGCCAAGCCTGGACATTTCTTATAAGTGGAATCATGTCATATGTGACCTTTTGTGCCTGGCTTCTCTCACTTAGCATCATGTTTGCAAGGATCATCCATGTTGTAGTGCATGCTGGTGCTCCATTACTTTTTATGGACAAATGATACTCTATTTTATGGATACACCACATTTTGTTTGTTCATTCATCACTTTATGGACATTGGATTGTTTACACTTTTTTTTTTTTTTTAATTGAGATGGAGTCTTGCCCTGTCTCCCAGGCTAGAGCGGGGTGGCGCAATCTTAGCTCACTGCAAACTCCGCCTCCCGGGTTCCCCAAGCAATTCTGTGCCTCAGCCTCCCAAGTAGCTGGGACTACAGGCTTGTGCCACTACACCCGGCTTATTTTTGTAGTTTTAGTAGAGACGGGGTTTCGCCATGTTGGCCAGGCTGATCTCGAACTCCTGACCTCAAGTGACCTGCCTGCCTTGGCCTCCCAAAGTGTTGAGATTACAGGCGTGAGCCACCACACCTAGCCTTTTCTACTTTTTGACTGTCATGAATATGGTACAAGTTTTTGTGAGAGCATGTTTTCATTTCTTTTTTATTTTTCTTTTTTATTTTTTTTTTGAGATAGGGTCTTGCTTTGTCGTCCAGGCTGGAGTGCAGTGGTGCCATCATGGCTCACAGCAGCCTTGATCTTCTGGGCTCAAGTGCTTCTCCCACCCCAGCCTCCTAAGTAGCTGGGAATACAGGCACATGCTACTGTGTCCGGCTAATTTTTGTTTTTTTTTTTTTTTTTTTTGTAGAGACGGTGTCTCACTATGTTGTCCAGGATGGTCTTGAACTCCTGCACTTAAGTGATCTGCCTGCCTCGGCCTCCCAAAGTTCTGGGACAAAGTGGTGGGCGTATTGCTTGATCATAAGGTGACTCTGTGTTCCTTCTGAGGAGATGCTGGACTGGTTTTCAGAGCAGCTGCACAATTGTACCCTTCCCACCAGCAGTGCGTGAGGCTTCCAATTCCTCCACATCCTTGCCAGCCTTCATCATTTTCCATTTTTGTGATTGCAGCCATCCCTGTGAGTGCAAAGTGGTACAGTGGAGGATTTGGGGCAGGGAGGGCTTTTTTTGTTTGTTTGTTTGTTTTGTTTGTTTGTTTTTTGAGACGGAGTCTCGCTCTGTCATCCAGACTGGAGTGCAGTGGCATGATCTCGGCTCACTGCAAGCTCCACCTCCCGGGTTCACACCATTCTCCTGCCTCAGCCTCCCGAGTAGCTGGGACTACAGGCGCCCGCCACCACACCCGG
>NW_012104565.1:1560236-1605502 GCF_000951045.1 Mandrillus leucophaeus
TCACTGCAAGCTCCACCTCCCGGGTTCACACCATTCTCCTGCCTCAGCCTCCCGAGTAGCTGGGACTACAGGCGCCCGCCACCACACCCGGCTAATTTTTTTGTATTTTTTAGTAGAGACGGGGTTTCACCGTGTTAGCCAGGATGGTCTCGATCTCCTGACCTCGTGATCCGCCTGCCTCGGCCTTCCAAAGTGCTGGGATTACAGGCATGAGCCACTGCGCCCAGCCAGGGCTTTTGTTTTAACAGGACTGCACAGAGTAGATTGAAGGGCAGTGAGAACAGGAAGCTGGGACCAGTGAGCAGGCTACTGCACCAGTCCTAGCAAGAGACAATGGTGCCGTGTGCCATGGTGCTTGGTTGTATGGGAGAGAGAGTGAAGTAGTTGGATTTGGGTAGAGACATTTTGAAGGTAGAACTGAGAGGATTTGCTGGCAGATTGGTTGGGGTGGGAGGTGGGAGAGAAGAGTTGAGAGTGCTCTGAAGTATTTGGCCTGAGCAAGGGGACGATGGAGTTTCCATTTGTTGAGTTAGAAAAGATAATGGGTGGGGACCTTTTTGGGTGTTTTTTTTTTTTTTTTGTGCCAGCCCCTTGGTGAGCAGGGCCAGCCCCTCTTCAATGTCTGGGCATTCCCAGCTGGGAAGTTTGCACTGCCACTTTGTGAGAAGGGGGGATGTGGGAAAAGACAGTGAAAACCATGATTTGCAGGTGTTTGTTTTAGAAAAAAAAAACAACACTCACCATCTCCACTGGTCCTTCCTTGAATGTCACTTAAAGTGAGCCTCTTGCCTCCTTCCCCTCTGAGTGAAGCAGTTTAGGCCCAGGGGGCTGTAGAGAACAGTGAGGGCATTCATCGGCTCACAGGCTGGTTAAAAAGGCACGTGGGCTGCAGCCTGCGGGACTCTCATTTCTGAGGCCACTTAGGGGATAATCTTGAGAGAAAATTGCCCCATGGATGATTTGTGGGCATGGTGGGCTGGCTTATCCTGAGCGCCTTCCTGTTGGTTGGGAATGTTTCTTCCTGTTGGTCGGTCGGGCTTGTTTCTCCCTTTGCTGACCAGACAGTCGGCAAATGCTCACTTTGCTCCCTCCTGCTTTTGGGAACCTCCCTAGGTACTAGGGAGTGAGGTGGAGGACTGACCATAGCTGACAAGCAGCAATGAAGGGGACACATTTCTAACCTCCCCCAAGAGCATCTTGTTTTGGTTTTGAGATGATCTCGCTCTGTCACCCAGGAGTGCAGTGACGCATCACAGCTCACTGTAGCCTCAACCTCCTAGGCCCAAGTGACCCTCCCACCTCTGCCTCTCAAGTAGCCGAGACCACACAGGTGTGCACCACCATGCCCAGCTAGTTTTCTTTTTATTTTTAGAGAGACAAACTTTCCCCCTGTTGCCTAAGCTGGACTGGAACTCCTGGGCTCAAGCAATCCTCTGGCCTCAGCCTCCCAGTGTTGAGATTACAGCCGTGAGCCACTGTACCCAGCCCCAAAGAACATCTTATTACACATTCTAGCTCTGGAGTTAGAGTGCTCAGGGTCAAATTCTGGCTTCAATATTTATTAGCTGTGTGAGCTTGAGCAAGGGACTTAACCTCTCTGATCCTCTGTTTCTCAATCCATAAAAAGAAGGAAATAGTAGCACCTACTGCATAGGGTTCTTGTGAGAAGTAAATGAAGTAATTCAAATACAGTGTCTAGTCCTTGTTTTTTTTCTATGGTAAAAGAGATGGGGTGGGTGCAGTGGCTCATGCCTATAATCTCAGCACTTTGGGAGGCTGAGGCAGGAGGATTGCATGAGGCCAGGAGCTTGAGACCAGCCTGGGCAACATAGTGAGACCCCTGTCTCTACAAAAATTAAAATACAAAAAACAGAGAAATCGAGCTATGGAA
The DNA here is from genome assembly GCF_000951045.1 of Mandrillus leucophaeus. Taxonomy (NCBI): domain Eukaryota; kingdom Metazoa; phylum Chordata; class Mammalia; order Primates; family Cercopithecidae; genus Mandrillus; species Mandrillus leucophaeus. Next base: position 1,562,128 of record NW_012104565.1, read on the forward strand.
AGCAACCCCTTATCATGCACCTATTGTGTGTCAGCACTCTGTTAACCACATCTATGATGTCAGGTTAACCTCCTGAGCATTCTGCCAAACGGGCATGATGGTTCCTGTCACAGGGGATCCAGCAGCAGTGAAATGCAGAGGTTAAGCCATTGGGTTCCAGCTGCATGACTGGCAGAGGGTAAGGTGAACCCAGCAGTGCCGTGACCACGCCATGCCCTTCCTGAGCGGGCCAGGATGGGTTGCGATGCGCTTCCTACAAGCACAGCGCTGCAGACACATCTTGGGAAGGAGGCATCCCACCCAGCTGGGGCGTGGGCTTCCGTGGCCTCCCATGCTGGTTGTGTGTTCTTAAGCGCGCCTGGACCCAGGTCTGTGTTAAGAGCACCTGCAGCCCCAGGATCTCTCCATCACTGGCTGTGCCCCACTCCTCTCTTTCCCCTGGATCAGAAAGAACCACCAACCTTCTCCTCCCACCACAGTGACCTCTTGGCTCCATCCTTTCTCCCTTAGTGCGATAGTGACATTTTCTCATTGTAATTGAATTTGGGGGTTGGGTGAGGGGATGATCTTTTTCCGAGTCTTCTCTCCCCTCTCCCGCACTGAGGCACAGAAATAGTCCCAGCTGTGAGATGAAGGTTGCAGAGTTTAAAATTGCAACTTGGTACTATTTATACTCCAGCCTGAAAGATGTTTTTTTGCGCAGTCGTTTATTTTGTTGTGGTGGAGATGGCTCATGATGGAAGCAGCAGGAACTGGTGCTATATAAACAGTTCTCTGGGGACAAGTGGGTGGTGAGGGAGCGTTCAGGTGCAGGAGGCAGGGACGAGGCCTGCCCAGAAACCCTGAACACGCCTCCCTGGAGCAGGACGGTGTGGCCTGGTAGGGAAAGCAGATCATGTGCTGGGTGAACTTTCTTCCTGCATGCTGGCCATTACAAAAATAACAACAGAAACTGGTATTTTAGAAGTCGTAAAAGTAGTAGATACTTGGGGGGGAAAAAACCCTAATTTTTTTTTTTTTTTTTTAAGACAGGTCTTGCTCTGTCACCCAGGCTGGAGTACAGTGGCGCGATCTCGGCTCACTGCAACCTCCTCCTTCCGGGTTCAAGTAGTCCTCTTGCCTCAGCCTCCTGAGTAGCTGGGACTACAGATGCATGCCATCGCATCCGGTTAAGTTTTGTATTTTTAGTAGAGACGGGGTTTCGCCATGTTGGTCAGGCTGGTCTCAAACTCCTAGCCTCGGATGATTGGCCTGCCTTGGCCTCCCAAAGTGTTGGGATTACAGGCGTGAGCCACTACACCTGGCCAAACCCCTAATTATTTCCCTAATTTTTACACAAGCGCATGAAGCAGTTGTACACTGGCAGACCCTTTGCACGTTTGTGATTGGCTTCATTTATGGAGCATTAAAGGGTTTTTTTTTAATGTGTTCCCATGTTTAAACATTGGGGCATTTCCTATCAAATTAGGATTTCTGGCTTCTCTTAGAAAATGGAAGATCTGGTAGCTCTGGGCCTGCGTTTCCTGATGGCGGCTAGTGGCCAGCAGCTGGAGGACTGGATGAGCACCTCCGAGATCACCACAAGCCCGATGGCCTGCTTCACTCATGTATTTTAATGTCCGGCCTGATGACTGGGTGTTTTTTCTTCTTCTCTTTTTTTTAAAGACAAGTTCTCACTCTGTCGCCCAGCCTGGAGTGCAGTGGTATGATCACTGCTCACTGCAGCCTCAGCCTCCTGGGTAGCTGGGACTACAGACATGCACCACCATGCCTGGCTAATTTTTTTATTTTTATTTTTTTGAGATGGAATCTCGTTGTGTTGCCCAGGCTGGAGTGCAGTGGCTCACTGCAGCCTCCACCTCCCAGGTTCAAGAGATTGTCCTGCCTTAGCCTCCTGAGTAGCTAGGACTACAGGGGTGCACCACACTTGGCTAATTTTCATATTTTTAGTAGAGACAGGGTTTTACCATGTTGGCTAGGATGGTCTCGATCTCCTGACCTCGTGTTCCATCCGCCTCAGCCTCCCAAAGTGCTGGGATTACAGGTGTGAGCCACTGCACCCGGCCAAATTTTTTTTTTTTTTTTTTAAAGGGACGGAGCCTCACCATGTTGCCCAGACTGGTCTCGAATTCCTGGACTTCAGTGATCTTCCTGCCTCGGCCTCCCAAAATGTTGGGACTACAGGCATAAGCCACTGCTCCTGGCCACGGACCCTTTACATAACATAAAAAATTCAAGTTTCCCTTGTCAGAGTCCCTTTCCCAACTCCTCCTGCCCAGGGCTAAGTAAGCCCTATTAATAGGGTTTCCAAAGAAACTATGGGACGCCCAGTTGAATGTGAATTTCAGATAAACAACAAATAATTGTTTTAGTATAAGCACATCTCTTAACTATTAGCAGTTTGGCACATATCATTCCAGGCCTTTCTCTGTGGAGACAGGTACTTTTTTTTTTTTTGAGATGGAGTCTCGCTCTGTTGCCCAGGCTGGAGTGCAGTGGTGGGATCTCGGCTCACTGCAGCCTCCGCCTCCCAGGTTCAAGTGATTCTCCAGCCTCAGCCTGTGACTATGGGCACATACCACTATGCCTGGCTAATTTTTGTATTTTTAGTAGAGATGGCATTTCACCATGTTGGTCAGGCTGGTCTCAAACTCCTGACCTCAGGTGATCCGCCCACCTCAGACATTTTTTTGGTATGGTTTGTATCTGGCACTGTCTGCAGCTTGCTTTTCCTCTCTGGGGTATCGCCGGGGCCACTGTGTTTATTAGAGCAGGCTGTGAGGCTGCGGACTCCATCTGGATTAGGATTCTTGCCCCGTGCTGTTTGTTAACCTTGTGATCTTGAGTAGGCTACCCCATCTCTCTGAGCCTCATCTGTACAATGTGGAGGGTAAGGGTAGCTTATTTCCTGTATTTTGTTGATCTTGTCTCTTTTGAAAGCTGTGTAGAATGGAGAGGCCGTGGTGGCTTTAACCAATCCTCTGTGATGGGTGCCAGGACTGCTGCCCGTTTATTGCTCTTTCAAAGGAGGCAGTGGAAGGGGGTCGAGCAGGAACTGGGCACATAATCCTAAGACTTAGTTTGCTTTAAAAAAAAAAAAAAAAAAAAAAAAATGAAGGGTGTTTGTCTCCCTGGAAACCACTTGCTAATCTCCCGGATGTCGTCTCTTTTTCAGGCGAAGGAGGTGGAGGAGACCATCGAGGGCATGCTCCTCAGGCTGGAAGAGTTTTGCAGCCTGGCTGACCTGGTGAGTGGCTTCCTGGGAGGCGTGGATTTAGGCCCAGGCCAGACTTCGGGCCCTTGCTGGAGTTTTCTGGGGAAGCCATTTTGGTGGTGAGTTAGCAACCAGAAGGAATGGGGCAGCAGCCAGCGCTGAGAGGAAAACCACGTGCAAACACTCCCTTGTCTCTCTCTCTCTCTCTCAACCCCAAGTGCTTCCTGAGGCGGCCATCTTGATCTCGTCCTTCCCCCGAGATGGTTTTTATTCCGCAGAGGAGCCAGGAGTGGACCACAAGGTGGCACTCTCGGGCACCGATGCAGGGAGCCGTTCAGCGGGGACACTAGACTATATTTAACTTTCCTCAGCTCTGCACCGTCCCCTGTGCAAACATGGAGGCAGCCAGGAAATGGCTTCAGGCCTGTGAGGCCTAGGAGGAGCCTCTTGCCCGGGCCACAGCCCGCGGTGGAGTTGGGCATTGAGTTCCTTCCTGAATCTTTCTGTTCTCTCTGCTTTTACCTCCTACTCTGCCTGGTTGGCCCAAATCTCCTAGCCTGATTGAGGCGGAAGATGGAAGACAATGGCCCAGAAGACAAGGCCTCCCAAGCCAGAGTCTCTAGAAATTGCCTCTAGAGGCTGGGTGCAGTGGCTCACACCTATAATCCCAGCACTTTGGGAGGCCGAGGCGGGCAGATCACCTGAGGTCAGGAGTTCAAGACCAGCCTGACCAACATGGTGAAACCCTGGCTCTACCAAAAATACAAAAATTAGCTGGTGTGGTTGCAGGCACCTGTAATCTCAGCTACTCCGGAGGCTAAGGCAGGAGAATCGCTTGAACCCAAAAGATGGAGGTTGCAGTGAGCTGAGATTGCACCACTGCACTCCAGCCTGGGTGATAGATCAAGATTGTGTCTCAAAAATAAAAAAAAAAAGAGAAAGAGAAAAGAAAAGAAAAATTGTTTCTAGATCCCAGTGTTCCCAGGATTGCTGCCAGCCAGGTGAGGAGCCCCCAGGAGCATTGATAGAATTTTCTAGAAGCTCCCAAGCTTGTTAGAGGCAAACCAGTAACCTGGGCTTGAGGCGTCTGCCTGGAGGCCCAAAGTGCTCCATGTTGTGACCAGGCCCTGTATCTCCCCAGAATGGAGGAAGCCTGCCCACCCGGGCCCAGTGGTATGCGTTTGTGTCCCTGAGAAGCACTGTGTCCGGACCCTGAGAGTGTTTGTGAGAACCCAAGGGAGTAACAGTAACAGCAGCCCCAGGTGTTCATTGAACACCTTCCTTTGTGCCCGGCACAAAGCCACCCTAGACAGCAGGCACTGAGTCATCCCTATATATTCAGCAGACCTCAGCCCAACTTCTAGGGTCACAGCGGAAATCCCAAGAGGAACTATGTGGTTTCCTCTCTTGAGTCAAGTTTTATGTTCAGATGTGGGTCCAGGTGGGAGCCAAGTAACAAGACAGGCTTTTAATAGCCTGGATTGTCCTTTCTTTACCACCATGCATTGGGCTCTCTCTCTCTCTCTCTCTCTCTCTCTCTCTCTCTCTCTTTCTCTTTCTGTCTGTCTTTCCCTCCCTCCCTCCCTCCCTCCTTTCCTCCCTCCTTTCCTTTCTTCCTTCCTTCCTTTCGAGACAGAGTCTTGCTCTGTCCCCCAGGCTGGAGTGCAATGATGCGATCTCAGCTCACTGCAACCTCTGCCTCCCGGGTTCAAGTGATTCTCCTGCCTCAGCCTCCCGAGTAGCTGGGATTACAAACATGCGCCACCATGCCCGGCTAATTTTTGTATTTTTTAGTAGAGATGGGGTTTTACCATGTTGATCAGGCTGGTCTCGAACTCCTAGCCTCAAGCGATCCTCCCGCCTCAGCCTCCCAAAGTGCTGGGATTGATTATAGGCGTGAGCCACCACGCCTGGCTGTATTGGGCACTTTCTCAGGAATGGGCTCCGTGATAAGCTTGAGTAGGCAGAGACAGTTCAGTCCATCTCCATCCCCACCAAGCCCCAGTGTATGTGGGGAGGCTGATTTGGGTACCAGTTGGTGCCATCCTATGCTACAGTGCTGTCGTGAAGGTAAGGTCAAGGTGTGAAGGGATTCCAGAGCCAGGGTGTTAAGTCCTGCCTAGGAAATTGGGAAGGCTTTGTAGAACAGGTGGTAATGAATCTGGGACTGGAAGGAGAAACAAAGAATTCAACAGATTGGGAAGGAGGGCATTCAGGCAGAGGGACCAGCCTGTGCAAAGGTGGGGAGGCCAGCCATGTGGTGTGGCTGGGCACCGGGTGGAGGATCGTGGCTGCGGGCAGGGAAGGCAGGTTGGGAGGATGGTGTGGATGGATGCTCCAGGGATACCTTTGTTCTCAAATCCCATCCCGTCATCCATGTGGGCATTCTGTGCAAGGAGACCCAGCATCAGCCTAAAGAGGGCTGGGGGCAGGAGTCCGTGTGGACAGGTGGAGAGAGACCCATGTGGCCCAGCCCTGAAAAACCATTGCAGCTTCCTGTGGTGGGAAGTGTGTGTCTGTGTTGCCAGGAGACTCAAGATTGCAGGCAGCATCGGGCAGGTCCTCCTCACTCGAAGCCTGGAGATGCTTCATGGAAAGATTTAATCCTGCGGCCACACACAGATGACCCACAGGTCCAATCCTGCCTGCAGATAATTTGATGTTTCCGGGGGGGGTGGGGGGAAGGCATTAGCTTGTGACATTTTTAGAATTTCATGTGAAAAATCTGGAGTACTGGCTTCTCTCAGAAAAGCAAAGATCTGGCCCTCCTGGGGTACTCATTCCTACCTAGCAAGCGTCGGCCACCATGTCACGTGGCAAGCAAGCGACCGCCTGCTGTGGGCAGCGAATGTGCTTTCCAGCTTGCTGCAGTGCCGGCTGCTCCCGGGGAGCCTTCCTGACTCCACAGCCGCCACGTGCTTGTGTATTTTTGATAGATGATGTTTCTGTGTTCTTTTGACCCTGCTGAAAGTGGGAAAATAAAGCCAGACCAAGAGGATCCCGTGTTCCAAGAAATGTAAGAGAATATGCATCCGTTTGGAAGCAGTCTCTTCCCATGTGTCTGTGTTGACAGGATGTGCCCGGCCAGTTCTGCAAATATGTGACGCTTTTGGGACCCCTGGGGGTGTTTGAGCTTACAGCCCCTGCATGGGCACTCTGTGCCGATGCCATTTATATTCTAGAAATCCTCTTGGCCCCTAGAGGTTCACGCTTGGCTTACCTGGTATGTTTGCTGTGTGCTGTGGGATCACCTGACTGCAGAGAGAGGTGTCCAGTGATCAGCCCTAGCTTGGGGCCTCTTTTTCTCTTTAAGAGCTGCTTTGAAATCCAAGCTAGGGATGAGTAGGGTCCTCTAGGGGCAAATAGGGTCCTCTAGGGGCAGGTGATGTCACACCATGGACCACTGTCCCCCCAGGTCCCTGCCTCGGTCTTCAGAAACACTGTTTGATCAATTTACACGTCCGAGAGAAGGCAGGCCCTGGGCTGCACGGTTTAGAGAGAAGCCACTTCCTTTCTGATAAAATTGGGCTGTTAGAAATCAAAGTCCAGCTTCCTGTCTGCTCTATTAGTTCTTCCACTAGCCTGTCCTGATCACTCCCTGTCACTGAAATTCACCCCTTTGTTCTGGGACCTCTTTTGACATTTGATATAATGCCAATTGTTGGCACTTCACGTTCTGATTGCTCCCACTGTGGGGCCATGGACACATCACATTACCTCTCTGAACCTTTATTTTTTCCTGCATAAAATGAAGATAATGGTTCTGATTGTCTATTGCTGTGTCAAACTACCCGAAAATTTCGTGATGTAGAACAACCACCCATTTATTCTGTGGGTTGGAGCAGGGCACAGAGGACTCAGCTCATTTGAGTCGAAGCTGGCTCCTTCATCACTTGTCTGATACCTGGGCTGGGCTGGCTGGGGCTGGTTGGTGTAACTTGCCTCGTGCACGCTCTCCATGTGGCTGGCGTGGGCTTCCTCATAGCATGGCTGTTTGACCTCCCCAGAGCAAGCAGTCCAGTGGGCAGGAGGGAAGCTGCCACATGTCTTGAGGCCTGAGTGTGAAAAGTGACACAGTGTCACTTCTGTTGTAGTTTATTGGTCAAAGCAGTTACACAGCCCAGCCAGAATCAGGGGAGAGAACCTGGATTCTACCCCTTCATGGAAGGAATTAAGGAGTTTGTGGCCATCCTTAATCCACTACAAATAGTTTCCATCTCCAAAGAGATACTGTAAGGGATAGATGAGGCAGAGATGTGTGCTTTACACCCACTAGAATGGCTAGATCTTAAAAACCACCAAAATACCAAGTGTTGGCAAGGATGTAGAGCAACGAAGCTCTGATACATTGCTGGTAGAAATGCAAAAAAACCCACAGCCACTTTGGAAAACAGCCTGGCAGTTTCGTACAGGTTTTTTTGTTTTGTTTTGTTTTTTTGGAGACACAGTCTCACTCTGTTACCCAGGCTGTAGTGCAGTGGCGCTATCTCAGCTCATTGCAACCTCCGCCTCCTGGTTCAAGCGATTCTTGTGCCTGAGTAGCTGGAATTACAGGTGCCCACCACCACGCCTGGCTAATTTTTGTATTTTTAGTAGAGATGGGGTTTCACCATGTTGGCCAGGCTGATCTCGAACTCCTGACCTCAAGTGATCCGCCCACCTCAGCCTCCCAAAGTGCTGGGATTACAGGCGTGAGCCACTGCACCCAGCCTCTTACAAAGATGAACATGTGCTTAACCTACATCCCAGCAATTCTAGCCCTTGTCATTACCAATAAGGAATGAAAACAAGTGCCCAAACCACACAAAGATTCACACACAAATGTTCATAGAAGCCTTATTCACCGGGCGTGGTAGCTCACGCCTGTAATCCCAGCACTTTGGGAGGCTGAGGCAGGTGGATCTCCTGAGGTCAGGAGTTCAAGACTAGCCTGGCCAACATGGCGAAACCCTGTCTCTATTAAAAATATAAAAATTAATCGGGTGCAGTGGCATGCACCTGTAGTCTCAGCTACTCGGGAAGCTGAGGCAGGAGAATCACTTGAACCCGGGAGGCGGAAGTTGCAATGAGCTGAGATCGCGCCACTGCACTCCAGCCTAGGTGACAGAGTGAGACTCCATCCCCCCCCCAAAAAATAGAAGCCTTATTCATGATACTCCAAACTGTAAACAACCCAAATGTCCATCTGCAGTAGAATGAGTAAAGCAACTGTTGTTTATGCATATATTGGAATACTACACAGCAATGAAAAAGAATTGACCGCTATACACAGCAACAGAGATGATCTCACACATGTGATATGGAGCAAAAGAAGTCATGGCCAGGCATGATGGCTCACACCTGTAATTCCAGTCTCTGGGAGGACAGACTGGAAGGTCTGCTTGAGCTCAGGAGTTTGAGACCAGCCTGGGCAACATAGGGAAACCCCATCTTTATTTTTAAATCATAATAATAAATTTAAAAAGAAAAGCTTAACACAAGAATACGTTCTGTGTGATTCCACTAGTCTGAAGTTCAGCAATAGGCATAACTAATCTATGGGTGGTCTAAGTCCGGTAGTGGTTGGTCTGGGGAGGGTAGTCATGGCCTGCAGGAGGCCTTACGGGGTGAGGAAATATTCTATATTTTAGTCTGGGTGGTGGTTACACAGATGTAAACATATGTGTGGATTCCTCAAGCTGTTCCACTTACAAGCTGTGCCCTTTCCTTTGTGTCGCTTACACCCAGTTAAAGATCATTGCTGAGCACAGTACCTGCTATTTATTAAATGACTAATAAATGGTAGCTACTAATGCCATCATCGTTATTACCAAAGCAGCAGAGGGGCATGACGCTGATGAAGTTATCGAGAGTAAGGCTGGATTTGTAAAGCCTTTCAGCTCAGTGCCCTGTGGGGTTTGGGTAGCTTGTCCGGTCCCTCTGAAACTCCAGTGGCCTTGGGCCCACCTTCTGCCAAGGAGCAGACTCTTACTTCGCTCACATAAATGGAGAACATTTCCTGTTGGCCTTGGCCCAGCAGTTGCATTTGGCGTGGGTGCGCGTTCTCGGGTCCAGTGCGTTTGGCTCTCCTTCCTAGGGGCCCTGAATCATTCTGGACAGATGACTTCGCTCTGTGATGACCTCAGCACCTGCTGCCCAGACTTCTGGGCTCTGGAGACCAGCTCTGGAGAGGTGGGAGGAGAGTTGGGGGAAGGGTCTGGGACCCCCAGGCTAGCATACCTGGTTGGGTGTTTGTCCTGGCAGAGGCTCCAGAGCATGGAGGCTTCTTCACTGAAATCTTTTTGCTCTTCTCAGAGCGTGCCCCAAGGTGCGCAAATGTAAACACCTGTAATGTGATGAGAAGTGAGTTGGAGGTGAAAAATGTGCCACTTTTCTTTTGACTCTTCCTTAAGAAGAAAGTGCTCCTCTGGGTAGCCATGGATTCCATGTTGGGGAGACTGTAGGGAGTGAAGGGGACTGGGGTTCACAAAAGTGGCAGCTGTCACTCAGCTCCAGCTGATTGTTGCCATGTGGAACATGGGCTCAGTGTGGCCAGGTCTTCTGATTTTTCACAAGAAGCCAGAGATCTGGGTTTCTAAGGGAAATATCCTGACTTTGACATCTTGGCATCTGGTTTGGTTTTACTTTTTTTAGGCATGATTGGGCTGACACTGCCTTGGCCCGATGGAACGACATCTGTAGACCTCTGGTATTAGGAAGGGTGGCCTCAGGCCCATCTGGATTGGAATCCTCCCTCTCCCACTTTCTGGCTTTGTGACCTTGGGCCAGCTCATTTAGTTTCTCTGAGCCTCAGTTTTATCTCCCATAAAATAAGGTTGAAGAAGAAATATTTCTTGCCTCCCGGGGCCTGTTCCCAGCACACAGTCAGAGGTCATGGAGTGTGCTCTGTTGGTATCATGCCCCTCTAGACTGGACCTACGTTAACCCTACAGTTCTGTTTTTTCCTTTAATAAATGTTTAATTTTTTAAATAGAGATGGTGCCTCACTATGTTGCCCAGACTGGTCTTGAACTCCTGGCCTCAAGGGATCCTCTCACCTCAGCCTCCCAAAGAATTGGGATTACAGGTGTGAGCCCCTGCACCTGGCCCTAAAGTTTCTTTTATGGTTCCCAGCCCAGGGTGGAACCAAGAGTAAGGGTTGGGGTCTTTCAGCCCCTGGGATTGCCCTCTCTGGCCCCTCATTCTGAGTAACTACCTCTGGGTAAACCTCTGGGCAGGTATAAACAGTTCCCTGTTGCCTTCGGTTTCAGCCATTGGAGAAGCTGCATCAGAGAAGGGATTTCTCTAAAAATAAAATAAGAGGCCAGGCGCCGTGGCTCACGCCTGTAATTCCAGCACTTTGGGAAGCCAAGGTGGGTGGATCACTTGAGGTCAGGAGTTCAAGACCAGTCTGGCCAACATGGTGAAACCCTGTCTCTACTAAAAATATAAAAATTAGCCAGGCGTGGTGGCGGGTGCCTGTAATCCCAGCTACTCGGGAGGCTGAGGCAGGAGAATCACTTGAATCTGGGTGCAGAGGTTGCAGTGAGCAGAGATGGCGCCACTGCACTCCAGCCTGGGCGTCTCAAAAAAAAAAAGAAAAAGAAAAAAATAAACAAATAAAAATAAGGAAAAAAAAAACTGTTCCCAGTTCTTTCGGATTTAGGGGGCGAGGGTGGTCCCTGAATCTCCTGTCTGCCCCTTTGTCTCCTGTAGGTTGCCAGTCCCAGCCCATACCCCCAAGCTCATTCTCACCCCTCCCCCAGTTGGTTTCTTTAGAAATTAACAGAAAGATACGATTCAGGTTTGCTCCCCCGTGTTCTGACCTTGCCCTGGAATTAATTATCTGCTCTTTGCTACATCAGGGTGATTTTCTCCAAGTTTAGCCTTGTTGAGGAAGGAGCTTCTCTCTAGAAATCCGGCCTTGGGGAAGAAAGGGAGGAGACTGAGGACTTTTCCCTGTCACTGGTAACAAATGCTGGAGCCAGGCAGAGCCTGGAGCTGGGGTGAGACAATGGGGAGGGGTGATGACTGTGGAAACCCCAGCACTCAGGCCCATCTGGAGGGAGCAGCCTCGGCCTTTGCTGCCTGGGGAGACTCAGGCCCATCATTGCCAAAGCTGCTGACTTAAGAGAAGCTGTAGATTCAGAGCTAATTCCTTGATTTTTTAAAACTACATTTATGTATTTTTTATTTTTGAATAGTTTATATTTACAGAAAAGTTGCAAAGATTGTTCAGAGAGTTGCCATATTAACCCTAAATTTTTAAAAATACGTTTAATTTTTTAATGGAGATGGTGCCTCGCTATGTTGTCCAGGCTGGTCTTGCGTTCCTGGCCCCCACTGTTAACATCTCACGTCACCATGGTACATTTGTCAGTACTAAGGGGGCCAGGCACAATGGCTGACGCCTGCAAACCCAACACTTTGGATTGAGGCAGGAGGATAGCTTGAGGCCAGGTGTTCAAGACCAGCCTGGACAACACAGTGAAACCCTGTCTCTACAAAAGATAAAAAATTAGCTGGGCATGGTAGTGGACAGCTGTAGTCCCAGCTATTCAAGAGACTGAGGCTGGAGAATTGTTTGAGCCCAGGAGGTCGAGGCTGCAACAAGCCATGATTGCGCCACTGCACTCCAGCCTGAGTGACAAAGCAAGACCCTATAAAACAAACAAACAAACAAAAAGAAACACCCCCCCCAAAAAAAAAAAAAAACAAATGAAGAAACCAGCATTGGTATATTGCTATGCACTGAGCTCCACAGTTTGTTTTGATGTCACCAGTTTCCCATGAGTGTCCTCTTTCTGTTCCAGGATCCAGTCTAAGGTGCCACATGGCACGAGATTGTCACATCTCCTTAGTCTTTGCCGGCCTGTGACAGTTTCAGTCTTACCTCGCTTTTCATCACTTGTGCAGTTTCGAGGCATGCTGGTCAGGTGTTTCACAGAAGGTCTCTCGATTTTTGTGACGTTTTTCAGATAGGAATTTGTGGAACGATCACCACAGAGGAGGAGGAGTCTTATCACATCCCATCAGAGGGTACCGGATGCCCACGTGGCATCGTGGATGTGAACCTGCGTAAGGTGGTGCCTGCGGCTTTCTCCAGTGGAATTTGCCATTTCCCACAATAGGCTTGTGCACATTTACTTTGTACTTTGAGCTATGATCTAATGCGATGTTAATTTTTTGTTGCTCAGTTTGTCCCAGCTTTGGCCATTTCATTCTGCAGGTTGGCTTCTGTGTCTCTTGGGTAAGCCCCATCTCATCTTTTATTTTGTGGAATACTTTCTTGCTTTCTGGGCTACAAGGTGCTCCAGGCTCAGCTCAGTCCTAGAATCAGCCATTTCTCATGGGAGTCCCACTTGAATTTTTGTTTTAGAGACAGGGTCTTGCACTGTCGCCCAGGCTGGAGTGCAGTGGCGCCACCTTGGCTCACTGCAACCTCCATTTCCCGGGTTCAAGCGATTCTCCTGCCTCAGCCTCCCGAGTAGCTGGGACTACAGGCACGCGCCATCACACCCAGCTAACTTTTGTATTTTTAGTAGAGACAGGGTTTCTCCATTTTGGCTATGGCTTGTCTTGAACTCCTCACCTCAGGTGATCTGCCCGCCTTGGCCTCCCAGACTGCTGGGATTACAGGTGTAAGCCACTGTGTCCAGCCTGCAAAATCTTTTTTTTTTTTCAAAATATGAGATGAGGAAACTGAGGCCCAGGGAGGATAGGGGACCAGCCTCGTGTCATAGTGGAGAACAGTGGGCCAGGGGCTTAGGCCGGGCAGCCTGATACCACATGCCACCCTCTCAGGGCTTATCTTTGACCTTGTGGGATCAGGGCATGAAAAACAAGTATCCCTGAGGATACTAGACACCTAGAGCTAGGTGCCCAGAGAGATGGCGGTGCTGTGACCAGAGGAGGGCTAGGCGTGGGGAGAGGCGTGGAGAAGTTTGGTTTTAGACATACAGAGCAATGGGGCGAAGGTCGCAGGAAACCCAGGGCAAGGGGGAAATGTCGTCTGAACAGTGGTGGGAGCAGATTTTCATGATAACCACGAGAAGTCTGATGTACTTAGGCAGAAAGAGGAGGAAAAACAGTTACAGTTTTCAAAAAAAAATTTTTTAAATAAAAATTTGGGGCCAGAGGTGGTGACTCACCCCTATAATCCCAGCTCTTTGGGAGACCGAGGCAAGTGGATCACTTGAGGTCAGAAGTTCAAGACCAACCTGGCCAACGTGGTGAAACCCCGTCTCTACTAAAATACAAAAACTACCTGGGCATGGTGGTGCGCACCTGTGGTCCCAGCTACTCAGGAGGCTGAGGCAGGAGAATCGCTTGAACCTGGGAGGCAGAGGTTACAGTGAGCTGAGATTGCACCACTTCACTCCAGCCTGGGCAACAGAGCCAGACTCAGTCTCAAAAAACAAACAAACAAACTAAAGCCACTAGGCCTAGCCCAAAATCTAGGGAAGGAGATTACCTGAGCGTGAGGATACCAGGAGGGTGAGACCCCGGGGAGCATGTCAGAAGCCACCTCCACACTCCACGCCAGCACTGTGCTAAACAGCTCATCCTCAGCATCCCAGCAAAAGGACCATCATCATCGCACCACTGTCCCAGTGAGCAAAGGAGGGCTCAGAGAGGTGCAGTGAGTTGCCTAAGGTCACAGAGCTCATGATGGGTAGAGCTAAATTTAAACACTAGCCTGAATCCTTAGTCCAGCTCCTGCTGTGCCCACTGGTGTTTCTGTAACAGTGGTCCCCAGATTCCTATTCCAACGCTGCCTCAGAGTGTTGGCTGAAAATGCAGATTCTCAAACTAGGAGAGGCTGGGAATCAGAATCAGTGTTTGAAAGGCTTCCCCAAGGAGATTCAGTTGCTCCCCAGAATTTTTTTTTTTTCTTTTTTGAGATGGAGTTTCGCTCCGTCACCCAGGCTGGAGTGCAATGGCTCGATCTTGGCTCACTGCAACCTCTGCCTCCAGGGTTCAAGCAATTCTCCTGCCTCAGCCTCCCGAGTAGCTGAGATTAGAGGTGTGTGCTCTATGCCTGGCTAATTTTTGTATTTTTAGTAGACACAGGGTTTCACCATGTTGGCCAGGCTGGTCTTGAACTCCTGACCTCAGGTGATCCACCTACCTCAGCCTCCCAAAGTTCTGGGATTACAGGTGTGAGCCACCACGGCCAGCCACTCCCCAGAATTTGAGAGCCATGAATATATGGCCTTTTTTTTGCACAGCGAGGATGTGATAACATGAAAATGGAATCTCTCATTCTCTCTCACACACACAGAAGAGTTAGGCTTGGTCCTTGGGTTCTGAAGGAAAAAGGAACCATCGGCGTCTGATTTCAGTGATCAAGGGAAAGATATGTGGCTTCATACAGTTCACTTCTGGAACCCTTGCAAGCAGAAGAAAATGATAACTCAAGGAGATGGTGCAAGGAAGTACTTAGGACAAGCCTGCGTGTCGGAAGCATCTGATACATGAGAGTTGTGGTGTTCATTAACATTATTAATGAATATTAATCGTAATGATCAACTTGTTAATATTCCAGTGCAATGAAAACTGGACTGACTTTGACTTTGGTTTAGAGAAGAGATTCTGATTCTTTCCATTTGCTCCAGTTCAGTGGTTTAGAAAACGAAGATATTTAGCTTGGGACTGGTATTGCTGGGTGGTTGGTGGAGAAGTGATTAATTTGTGGTTCAGTAAATAATACCTGGGTGGGTCTGAGTCCGCAGAGGCGATGAGGTTGGTCCTCCCCTGGGGCTCTGGGTTGTTCTTGGGCCTGTCTGGCGCAGGATGCCACCTGGCACCTCAGCCATCGGTGGGGTCTGCGTAGACCCTGGCCGACCTCTGAGGCAGGCAGGAGGACACAGTGATGGGGCAGAAGGCCTGATGAGCTGTTTTGTTCCTTGCAGATCAGGAGTGATACGTCACAGATCCTGGAGGAAAACATCCCAGTCCTTAAGGCCAAACTGACAGAAATGCGTGGTATCTACGCCAAAGTGGACCGGCTAGAGGTGCGTCTACGCAAACAAAGGTTCTGAGGCTGTGAACCTGATCTGGCTTTTCCCTTTTTCTGGAAGACGCCGATCTGGCCTTGAACATGCAGGCATTATGCCCAATGCAGGGGGTTGGTGGTGGCAGTTGGGGGGTCTGCACTCAAGTGATATGTTGAAAAAAACCACAAGTAAGAATTTGTTTCCAGGCCAGGTGCAGTGGCTCATGCCTGTAATCCCAACATTTTGGGAAGCCAATGTGGAAGGATCGCTTGAGCCCAGGAGTTTGAGACCAGCAACATGGCGAAACCCCATCTTTACCAAAAATACAGAACTAGTCAGGTGTGGTGGGTGCATGCCTCTAGTCCCAGCTACTTGGGAGGCTGAGGTAGGAGGATGGCTTGAACCCAGGAGGTTGTGGCTACCGTGAGCCTTGATTGTGCCACTGTACTCCAGGCTGGGCGATAGAGCAAGATCCTGTCTCAAAAAGAAAAAAAAGAATTTGTTTTCAACATTTAAAATCAGGGTACTTTATATAAAAATCTGCATTTTAAGCTTTTGAAAATTCAGAAACTTTGATAACCCTGGGCCCACATTTCCTTAAATACTTTAATCTGTTTATGTTTCAAGGCATAAATATATAATGTATACACGTCTAAGTATGTAATTTAGTGAATTTTTACATATATCGACATCATGTGATGATGACCCAAATTGAGAGCGAGAACATTTCCAGGCCCTGGGTTGCATTCTTGCAGTGTTCTTGCAAGAATGGATGGAGGCTGGGCGTGGTGGCTCACGCCTGTAATCCTAGCACTTTGGGAGGCTGAGGCGGGTGAATCAATGGAGGCCAAGAGTTTGAAACCACCCTGGCCAACCTGGTGAAACCCTGTCTCTACTAAAAGTATGAAATTCAACTGCGTGTGGTGGCACACACTGAGAAGGCTGAGGCACAAGAATCACTTGAACCTGGGAGGCAGAGGTTGCAGTGAGCCAAGATCGCACCACTGCACTCCAGCCTGGGCAACAGAGCAAGACTGTCTGAAAAAAAAAAAAATGGATGGAGCTGGTGGCTGCTGCTCCTCAGAAGGGCATGGGCTCTCCCATTTTCCACAGTCCTCACCATGCCCTCTTGCCTTACCACTGACGTAGCTCACCCATCTTTTACTTGCCTGGCTAAGATGCATGGCATCTCATTTCCTCCTTGCTGCACTGCAGAGTCAGTCCTCTCACTGCCCTCATCTCCTGGAAGAGGAGCATAAGCTTTGCAAGGTCAGCCACTTCTCTGGGGTCACACTACTAGTTACATCAAGCCAGGACTCCAGCTCATATGTGCCGGTCCAGACGCTCTTCATCCACCTGGGGCCCTAGGCTTGGGACCCTGGCTCCGTGCACAGCAGAGGACTGGGAGGCTGAGAGGACCTTGCGGCTGTGTCATAGTCACCTGGCCAGAGGGAATGTGAGCCCCTCCAAAGCTGCAGAGGGAGGGAGCAGGCGTGGCTGTCAGCACCGAGTTAGCAGAGAATTAACATTCTTGTCAGCAGAGAATGAAGCAGGAATATAATTAAAACTTTGCCCTTGGAATAGCTGATTCATTTGAATTTTATTCCACACGTTTGAAAGAGGAAAGAAAATGTGAAGACTTGCAGCTTGGTTCTCGCCTGGCCTGGGCCAGCCCAGCTATCAGGACCGTTCCTTTCTGAGCATTCAGTCCATTGACGTTGACTGAGGGCCGGCCAGGAGAGACCCTCAGCAGGGTATTACTACATCAGCCTCCTATCGCTGCTGGGAGAAATTACCATGAACTTAGTGGCTTAAAACAACACACAGGAGCCTCTCTGAGCCCACCCTGGCTCAGGAGGCTGCCCAATTTTAAAAAAAAAAAAAGAAAAGAAAACGACACCTTTTTTTTTTTTTTTTTTTGAGACGGAGTCTCGCTCTGTAGCCCCAGCTGGAGTGCAGTGGCATGATCTTGGCTCTCTGCAACCTCTACCTCCTGGGTTCAAGGGATTCTCCTGCCTCAGCCTCCCAAATAACTTGAATTACAGGCGCCTGCCACCACGTCCGGCTAATTTTTGTTTTTTTAGTAGAGACAAGGTTTTGCCATGTTGGCTAGGCTGCTCTTGAACTCCCGACCTCAAAGGATCTGCCCGCCTCAGCCTCCCAAAGTGCTGGGATTACAGGCATGAGCCACTACACTCGTCCACGACACACATTTATTATCTTATAGTTCTGGAAGTCAGAAGCCCAAAATGTGCCTTATGGGGCTAAAGTCAAGGTGGTGGCAGGTTGGCCCCTTCAGGAGGCTCTGGGGAGAATCTTCGCCTTTCCTTGCCTTTTTTCCTGCCTTTTCCAGATTCTAGCACTGCCTGCATTCCTTAGCTCGTGGCCCCTGCCTCTCGCTTCAAAGCCCATGGAGTGACATCTTCCTGTCTCTCTGTTGCTGGCCTTCCTGCCTCCCTCTTGTAAGGACCCTTGAGATTACGTTGGGCCTACCTGGATGATCCACAGTGACCTCCTATTCCAAGATCCTTAACTTAATCACACCTGCAAGATCCCTTTTGCCAAGGAAGGTGACATATTCACAGGTTCTGGGACTAGGATGTGGACATTTTTGGGAGCCATTGTTCTGCTGCTCACACTTGGCCAGGATTTGCTTTCATTAGGCAAGTGCTGTGAAGGGAAGCAGCGACTGAGGCATGGGATCTACAGGACCCTGGAGAAGGAGTGGAAGGAACTGTGTTAAGTGGGTGGAGGAACTGTGGGAACTGTGTGTCAGGTGGGTGCAGCTCAGGCAGGGGCTGCAGGCGGGACCTTGGCTCTGAGCAGGGAGGAGACTTGGGTGTTGGAAGGATCTTGGGAGGCCAAGTATTGGGGGCAAAGGGGAATCAGACTCCAGTGGGGCCAAAGAAACTGGCGGCAGCAGGCAGGTTGTCCAACCCTTGCCGTCGGAGGTCAGGACTTTGGCCTTTATCCTGAGGAGGAGGAAGCCGCTGAAGAGTCCGGACAGCCTAGTGGTTAGGAACGCACACCCCAGAGCAGGGCTTCTCAGCCCCGGTGCTGCTGCCCTGGAAAATTCTCTGTTGTGGGGCTGTTCTGGGTATTGTAAGTTGCTTAGCAGCCTCTCTGGCCTCCACTCCCAAGATACTATTAGCATTCCTCCAACCCCACTCCCCAGCCTGACAACCAAACATGTGGCCAAATGTCCCCGGGGGGCCAGGTCCCTGCTGTTTGGAAGCGCTGATCTAGAGCCGCACAGTCGGGAGTCACGTCCTAGTGCTGCTGTCTCCTAGCGTGTGACCCCCAGAAAATTCCCAGCCTCATTTCCCCATAAAATGGGAGTGACGGTGAGGTTCTTGCACCCAAATCCTTGTTGTATTCAACAAACATTTGCTGCACGGTGGGCTTCTCAGAGATGGGTGCTGGGCATACGACCCAGGGGAGATGTCTGGTTCCCTGTGGGTGGTCCTGGAGGAGCATTAGACAGGGAAGCAGGCCGGGTGGGGCGGGTCGGCCTCAAGAGCACACACCAAGGGGTCCTGGCCAGAGCTGGAACAGAGGGGGCTTCCCAAGTGTGTGACCTGGACCCTAAGGCCTGAGATTGGGTGCAGAAAACCTGGGGAGGGAGCAGCTTGTGCAAAGAAAGGTCCAGGGGCGGGAAAAGGCAGCTTCTCAGACACTTGGGGCCCGGGAGGAGCTCAAGGTCAGGAATGAGACTGGAGTGAGGGATGTAGCCCACAGGGTAGGGCCAAGGCCTGGAGTTTGGACCCTGTCCTTAGAATAACAGGACCCATCAGAGGGATTGCAGCTGCTGTAACCCCCACTCCCCACCAACAGGAAAGTTGACATTGATTATTCTTTTTTTCATTCATTCATTCATTCATTCATTCATTCATTCATTCATTCATTGTAGAGACTGAGGCTCACTAAGTTGCTGCCCAGGCTGGTCTCGAACTTCTTCTTTTTTTTTTTTTTTTTGAGACGGAGTCTCGCTCTGTTGCCCAGGCTGGAGTGCAGTGGTGGGATCTTGGCTCACTGCAACCTCTGCCTCCCGGATTTGAGTGATTCTTCTGCCTCAGCCTCCTGAGTAGCTGGGATTACAGGAATGCCCACCACACCTGGCTAATTTTTGTATTTTTAGTAGAGATGGGGTTTCACCATGTTGACCAGGCTAGTCTCGAACTCCTGACCTCAAGTGATCTACCCGCCTTCGCCTCCCAAAGTGCTGGGATTACAGGCATGAACCACCATGCCCAGCCGATTATTCTTAAAGTATACCATTTGGAGGTGTGGGGTATATTTACCAGGTGATACAACAATAAGCACTATCTCATTCCAGAACATTTTCCCAAAAGGTACCTCATGCCTACTGGCAACCATTCCCCAGCCCCCGACTCTGGCAACCACTCTTTTACTTTCTGTCTCTGGATTTGCCTATGCTGGACATTTCATGCTAATGGAATCATACCATATATGGCCTTTTGGGCTTGGCTACTTTCACTTGCCATAAAGGTTTCAGGGTTCATCTATGTTGTAGCATGTGCCAGGACCTCATTCCTTCTGTGGTTGAATCATCTTTTGGTATATGGCTGGACCGTACTTTATTTGTCCATGCACTAGCTGGTGCACAGTCAGGTGCTTTCCACTTTACGGCTGTCGTGAATAATGCTGCTATGAACGTTTGCGTACAAGTTTTTGTGTGACATATGTTTTCATTTCTTATGGGTGGATACCTAGGAGTGGAATTATTGGCAGGTCTTTTTAGGAGAGCTATGGAAACTCATTTTAGGAAGTTTCAAACAATTTTCCAAAGTGACTACACCATTTTGAACTTCCACCCACGCAACTACTACAATTTTTTTTTTTTTTTTTTTTGAGACGGAGTCTCTCTGTGTCGCCAGGCTGGAGTGCAGTGGTGCAATCTCAGCTCACTGCAACCTCTGCCTCCCGGGTTCAAGCAATTTCTCCCGCCTCAGCCTCCCGAGTAGCTGGGACTACAGGCGCCCGCCACCACGCCCAGCTAATTTTTTGTACTTTTAGTAGGGACGCGGTTTCACCATGTTGGATGGTCTCGATCTCCTGACCTTGTGATCCGCCCGCCTCAGCCTCCTAAAGTGCTGGTATTACAGTCATGAGCCACCGCGCCTGGCCTACTATAAGATTTAGATGGAGATTGCAAACTCAGATGCCAACAGGAGCCAGAACTGCTGAGGGACCAGGTGTTAGAAGACCAACCCCAAGCTCTCCCCATTCCTTTCTGGGAACAGCTGAGAAGCAACTGTCACCACCGTGGGGCGTGAATCTCCCGGCTGTCACAGACCACGCTCTGCCCTAGAGTCTCACCAACATTGAGGCTGAGTGGCACTCACCTCCTGTCAACACCCCTGCACATCTGCTTTCTTTAGAGTAGAGAGAGATTTCTCTGTAACTGATGCTCCGTTAAAAGGGGGGAGTCCTAAGGGAGGTTCCAAGAGGGCTGTGGATTTTTAAGGTCAAGTGGGAGATGATGTATTTCTTTTCCTTTTTTTTTTTTTTTTGGAGACAGAGTCTCGCTCTGTCACCCAAGCTGGAGTGCAATGGCACAATCTCAGCTCACTGCAACCTCTGCCTCCCGGGTTCAAGTGATTTTCCTGCCTCAGCCTCCCAAGTAGCTGGGACTACAGGCGTATACCACCACGCACAGCTAATTTTTGTAGTTTTAGTAGAGATGGGGTTTCACCATGTTGGTCAGGCTGGTCCCGAACTCCTGACCTCATGATCCGCCCGCCTCAGCCTCCCAAAGTGCTGGGATTACAGGCGTGAACCATCGTGCCCGGCTGATGATGTATTTCCTATTAGCTCAAGTGTGTGCCATCAAACAATAAAACTGAGGGACCTGCTGAGAACCTGACATTGTATGGGGCAGGTGGACTCCAGAACCAGAGAGCTGGGGCTCTGATCTGCCCCTTTGGAGTCAGTGGCAAGGAAGACCCCCATCTCCTGGAAGGGAATGTGCCGTCCACCCTTCAGAGTCATTGTGAGGATTAAACGAGACCAGCACCTGCCATCTTGCAGATGCTCCGCAAGGACAAACTATTATGGTGGTTGTAGTGGTCCACAAGGTTGAGAGAGGGGGAATCTGTCCAGGATGGAACAATGACTGCTCTGCCCTGCCAGGGGGAGGTCCTGGGGTAACTAGAGTGTCAGTGGCTTCCACAGACTGCAAGTCCACCCTGCCCTCAGAATCAGTGTGACCTGCCAGGTGAGAGCTTGGAAACCACGAGGTGACCTCTTAGGCCAGAACTCGACCCTTTATCAGTTGTATTAATAAAAACTAACTTTGTTTTTTTTGAGACAAGTTCTCGCTCTGTCATCCAGGCTGGAGTGCAGTGGTGCAGTCACGCTTCCTGGCCTCAACTGATCCTCCCACCTCAGCCTCCCGAATAGCTTGGGACTACAGGCGTGCACCACCACACCCAGCTAATTTTTTTTTTTTTTGAGATGGAGTCTTGCTCAGTCGCCCAGGCTGGAGTGCAGTGGCACAGTCTCGGCTCACTGCAAGCTCCGCCTCCCAGGTTCACGACATTCTCCTGCCTCAGCCTCCCGAGTAGCTTGGATTACAGGCACCTGCCACCGTGCCCGGCTAATTTTTTGTACTTTTTTAGTAGAGACGGAGTTTCACCGTGGTCTCGATCTCCTGACCTTGTGATCCGCCCGCCTCAGCCTCCCAAAGTGCTGGGATTACAGGCGTGAGCCACTGCGCCCTGCCACAATTTTTTGTATTTTCTGTAGAGATGGAGTTTTGCCATGTTGCTCAGGCTCATCTTGAACTCCTGGGTCAAGCAGTCTGCCCACTTTGGCCTCTCAAAGTGCCAAGATTACAGGCATGAGCCACTTTGCCCAGCCAACAAAAACTAATATTTTTGAGTACCTACTACAGGCGAGGCACTATGAGTGCTTTACACATAAGAACTCACTTCAACTCCACAGCAACCCCAGGAACAAGGTCCTGCTATTAGTCTCATTTTACAGAAAAAGCCGCTGAGGCACAGAGATGAGAAGTGACTCTCCTGAGTTCACACAGGTGGGAAGTGGTAGAACTGGGGTTGCAAAGTTTATGTTCCCCCCTGCTGGATGTCAACACACCTTTCTGTACAGGAATCATGCTCTGAAGCTGGGAACTCTTTGGTGGAAATGTTCAAATTCTCCAGGCATAGTGGCTCGGCCTGTAATCCCAGCACTTTGGGAGGCCGAAGTGGGAGGATCACTTGAGCCTAGGAGTTCGAGATCAGCCTGGGCAACATGGCAAGACCCCCGTGTCCAGGGGGGACGAAAGTGTTCAAATTCCTCAATACTTGCCAATATGTTTTTAAACAATGAGGCTTTCCTCCTTCCCTCCCTCTCAACTGATTATAAAAGTAGCGTGTCTTTATTGAAGAGGAAAATATGCAGAAATCAATTGTGCTCCCTGCACCCAGCCCTCAGGGTGGCTAAGATTAGCGGTGAGCCCTCTCGCTCACCTGCAGCCACCACAGCCTGGCTGTGTGGGTGGACATGCGCGTCTCCTCTCCCCGGAGTTGGGGCTGCCCTGGCCCAGGTTTCCGCCTCTCTGGCTGTGGCTTGGCCGGGCTGGCCTCACTGGCAGGCATTTTGGAGACAATTCAGACGTCGTGAGCGCACATTCCTCAGCTTCGCCTCACACTCTCCACCAGATTGGTATTAACGCAGGGAGCATAAAATTGGAATCGGCTGGAGGAAGGGGAGTCGGGACTTTCTTCTGAGTTTTACAACCATATGTGCGGGCTGAGCCAGGCCTCTGAGGCTGGAGCCCTTGTCAGATGCTTCCTGGCCCATTTCCCACCCACCCACCTCTATACACACACACACACACATGCACACATCTGCACATACACACACACACACACACGACGTGGCTGATTCAGCCTTTCAGCCCTGCTGCAGCCAGAGCCCCAGGGCGGCAGCAGCACAAGAGAAGCCTCCATCTTGGGTTCACTCAATGTCGTTTTGCTAAGGATACACTCACTCATTCACTCATTCATTCATGCACGTGTGCATTTATGCATCCACCATCCATATGGGCCCTGTCTCCTGGACCAGGCTCTGGTCTTGGCCTGTGAGCAGTGCTGACTCAGCAGCTTCTCTTTTAGAACCCACATCCTAAAGGCGTGGACCGTGAATAGATAAGAATTTCAGAGGGCAATGAGGGCTGTGAAGACCAGGAATCTGGGTGGCTCTAGAGTGCCTGCCGGGGCTGTATGACATCAGGTGCTCAGGGACAGTTAGATGGAAGTCTGAAAGACAGACTGAGTGCGGTGGCTCACGCCTGTAATCCCAGCACTTTGGGAGGCTGAGTCAGGCAGAACACCTGGGGTCAGGAGTTCGAGACCAGCCTGGCCAACATGGTGAAACGCCATCTTTATTAAAAATACAACATAAGACGGGGTGCAGTGGCTCACGCCTGTAATCCCAGAACTTTGGGAGGCCGAGGTGGGTGAATCACCTGAGATCTGGAGTTTGAGATCAGCCTGACCAACATGGAGAAACCCTATCTCTTTAGCTGGACATGGTGGTGCTCACCTGTAATCCCAGCTACTTGGGAGGCTGAGGCAGGAGAATTGCTTGAATCTGGAGGCAGAGGTTGCAGCGAGCCAAGATCATGCTATTGCACTCCAGCCTGGGCGACAGGCTGCTAAAAACATAAAAAGTAGCTGGGCATGGTGGCAGGTGCCTGTAATCCCAACTACTTGGGAGACTGAGACAGGAGAATCACTTGAACCTGGAAGGTGGAGGTTGCAGTGAGCTGAGATCACGCCATTGCACTCCAGCCTGGGTGACAAGAGTGAAACTCCATCTCAAAAAAATAAATTAAATTAAAATAAACAACAAAAAAAAGAATTCTGGCTGGGCATGGTACCTTATGCCTGTAATCTCAATACTTTGGGAAGCTGAAGCCAGGGAGGGTCCCTTGAGGCCAGGAATTTAAGACCAGCCTAGGCAACGTGGTAAAACCGTATCTCTACAAAAAAAATTGAAAAAGTAGCCAGGCATCTCAAACTCCAGATCTCAAGGCTGGTCTTGAACTCCTGACCTCAGGTGATCTACCCACCTTAGCCTCCCAAAGTGCTGAGATTACAGGTGTGAGCCCCTGTGCCCTTTATTCTTGAAACTGGCAGCTCTGCACTTGAGGCCTGGAGCTGAGTGGTTCCTGTGGGCCTGGACTTAGCTTTCTGGTTGACCCTGCTTCCCATTAGTCCCCCTTTACCTGCTTGTTTCCTGCTAGGCCCTTGGTGGCTTCTGAGTTCGAATATACAGCACATCCACTATTAAAATGAGCGTTTGTGTGTCCTTAACATAGATGAAAAGTACAAATAAATAAGCATTTGGGCTATTTCTATAAAATCAACTTTGAACAAAAAAGGCTTTGAAATCTGATGAATGTGCCCTGAGACCCTGCCGCCCCCCCGGCCCCCGGCACTTCCTGGCTTCGTGACTTTGAGCAGGTGACCCAGCCTCTCTGAGCCTTGATTTCCCTCCCCTGTAAAATGGAGGCTAAGAACAGCGTCCCTATGGGGAGAAGGCAAGAGGCCACCAGCGGGAGTTGTGACCATTGTCAGGGTTTCTGCAGGTGTCCCTCCAGCGAAGCAGGCCCTGCCACCTTGTGGGGAGCCCTGTTGGAGGGAGGCTGGTCGTAATGATGAAAGGCCTGGAGTCCCCACCGGCCTAGGGAGTGTGGCCAGGAATGGGCTCCAGCCTGCACAGATGTGGCATCATGGCCTCTCCGTGTCTCTCAGGCCTTCGTCAAGATGGTTGGACACCATGTCGCCTTCCTGGAAGCAGACGTGCTTCAGGCTGAGCGGGACCATGGGGCCTTCCCACAGGCCCTGCGGAGGTGGCTGGGATCCGCAGGGCTCCCCTCCTTCAGGAACGTGAGTATCCTGACCCAAGAAGTGAGGGGAGGGCTGCTCCCCCTTCCCTCCGCAGACCCCAGCATGGGGAGGAGCGCGCAGGAAGCCAAGTTCAGGGGGCACATTTCACTTCTGCAGACAGGAAACGGGTACAGGCGGCCAGACACCTCAGCCTTTCTCTGTCCCCTGTGAGCCCTGGGCTGCGATGGTTTGTGTGCTCATCTACCATTTATTGAGCACCTACTGTTTGCTGAGTGCCATCTGAGGTTACTGTGGTGAGCAGAAACAGCTCCCATCCTCCTGCCCATCCTTGCACACTTAGGGACAGTGACCAAGATGACATCCAGAATTCTGGCCAGGTTCCCCTTCCTGAGGCAGGAGTCAGCCTCAAGGAGCAGGGGAAGGGGGATGGGTTTATGGCCTGCAAAGGCCGTTCTCTTCCTCATCTCTCCTCTGTCGTCCTGGGATCCTCTCCATGGCCCCGCAAGGAAGGAAGGATCATGTGTCCTTTTTGTTTTCTTTTGAAATGGGGTCTCACTCTGGCACCCAGGCTGGAGTGCAGTGGCGTGATCTCAGCTCACTGCAACCTTCGCCTCCTGGGTTCAAGTGATTCTCCTACCTCAGCCTCCCAAGTAGCTGGGATTACAGGTGTGTGCCACCATGCTCAGCTAATTTTTGTATTTTTAGTAGAGATGGGGTTTCACCATGTTGGCCAGGCTGGTCTTGAACTCCTGAATTGAAGTAATCCACCTGCCTTGGCCTCCCAAAGTGCTGGGATTACAGGCATGGGCCACCATGCCTGGCTAATCACCCTCATTTTATAGTTGAGAAGATGGAGGCTCAGGGAAGGAGATAAGGGGACTTGTCTGAGGTCAGGTCCTGGAGTGCCTGTTTCTGGTGACTTGCCCTTCACAGGAAAGGTGTCACCTAGTGGGGCCTCTTGTGGCTCCTTGGGCTCTGCCTGCAGGTATCCCCTCTACTGCCCTGTCTCCACTGTTCCTGCCTGTCCACACCTTGTCTCCACTTTATCACAACAGCCCAATTAGTGAATGCTTTTTGTTTTTGAGATAGGATCTCACTCTGTCACCCAGGCTGGAATGCAGGCGTGATCCTAACTCATCGCAGCCTGGAACTCCTGGGCTCAAGTGATCCTCCCACCTTGGCCTCCCAAGTAGTTGGGGCTGCAGGCATGCACTACCACACCTGGCTAATTTTTTATTTTATTTTTATTTTCTTCTTTTTTTTTTTGAGACGGAGTCTCGCTCTGTTGCCCAGGCTGGAGTGCAGTGGCACCATCTCGGCTCACTGCAGCCTCAACCTCTGGGGCTCAGGTGATCCTCCCACCTCAGCATCCACACTGAGTAACTGGGACTACAGGTGCATACTACCATGCCTGGCTAATTTTTATTTTTATAGAGACAGAGTCTCCCCCTGTGGCCCTGGCTGGTCTTGAACTTCTGGGCTTAAGTGATCCTCTTGCCTTGGCCTCCCAAAGTGCTGGGATTACAGGCGTGAGCCACCGCGCGCGGTGGCTAATTTTTATTTTTATAGAGACAGAGACTCGCTTTGCTGCCCAGACTGGTCTCCATCTCTTGGACTTCAGTGATCCTCCTGCCTTGACTTCCCAAAGTGCTGAGATTACAGGCATGAGCTACCACGCCTGGCCTTGTTGAGTGCTAACCAGGTTCCAGGCTCTGCGTTAGGCGTTTTATATGCAGTGATTCATTTACCTTTCCCAGCCATCTTGTGTGCTGGGTATTAATAGTATCTCCATTTAACAGGTGAGGAAATGAAAATTCAGAAAGTGTCAGGGTTCTGCCCGTGGGCAGAATTTGGCCCATGTCAACTCATTCTATTTGGCCAGGCGATATATTTAAACAGTGCGACTTGAAATGCTGATAGGGCATGTGCTTTCCCGTCACAGGCTCCTGGCCTCATTGTACCTGCCTGAGGCACGTGCTACTCACCTGCCTGCTTCCAGATGAGTGGTTGGCCCAAGCTTGTAACAGCTGGACAGCGGCCTCTCAGATTTCATGGTCTAGGAACTCCTCTTGATCTTTCAGAGCCCAGGTTAAAGACACCTCCTGTGAGAAGCCCTCTGGGATTGCCCCTCTTCAGACAAACTCCATCTCTTTGCTTTCCAAAGACAATGAAGTCATGAGCTGCATCCTTTGTCCTCTCCCTCAACTTACAGTGACCATTCCTGAGTGACTTTTCCCACTGATGGCTTTAAAAGCACATTTGGGGCTGGGTACGGTGACTTATGCCTATAATACCAGCACTTTGGGAGGCCAAGGCAGGTGGTTCACTTGAGCCCAGGAGTTCGAGACCAGACTGGGCAACATGGCAAAACCCCATTTCTACAAAAAATAGAAAAGTTAGCTGGGCATGGTGGCGCATGCCTGTGGTCTCAGTTACTCAGGAAGCTGAGTGGGTGGATCACTTGAACCTAGCCTGGGAGGTGGAGGTTTCGGTGAGCCGAGATCGCATGACTGCACTCAGCCTAGGTAACAGAGTGAGACCCTGTCTCACAAAAAAAAAGCACATTAGGGGCCAGATGTGGTAGCTCATGGCCATAATCCCACCACTTTGGGGGGCCAAGGTGGGAGGATTGCTTGAGTTCAAGATCAGCCTGGGCAACAAAGCAAGACCTCATCTCTACAAGAAATTATCCAAGTGTGATGGCGTGCACCTGTGGCCCTAGCTACTCAGGAGGCTGAGGTAGGAGGATCACTTGAGCCTAGGAGTTTGAGGCTGCAATGAACCTTGATCATGCCACTACACTCTAGCCTGGACAACAGAACAAGACCCTCTCTGAAAATTAAAAAAAAATTTTTTTTTTTAAAGACACATCGGGGCAGAAAGGACCTTGGCTGTCCATGTCCTGTTAGGACCCAAGTATCGTAACAGTAGGTCCTGCCTGTCATTTAATACACTTCTTGCAGTTGGCAGTCATCCCCATGAGGTTGGTGCTAGTGTTCCCATTTACAGAGGCAGAAACTGAGGCTTGGAGACGGAGAATCACCTATCCAGGGTCACTGCTGGGTTTGGAATCCAGGCCTGTGGAGCTCTGAAACTGAGGTCCCCCCACCACCCCTGCTGCAGGGATGTGGCATCCCCCCCGGGGTGTGGCTGGGGCATGCTGGGACCTGCACCCTCTCCTCTCTGCCACACTGGGCCTTGCTAAGCCTTGGAGAGCCCCCTAGACCTACCTGTGGTGACTTGTTCCAGGAAGCGCGTCCTGGCCAGGGGTGGGTGAGTCATTCAGCAACCCCGGTGTGTTGTTCTTGGCCCCACAAGGGCTTTGTCTGGGGGAGGCGGTGCAGCCAAGTGTGCGCATGCGTGTGCAGACCTGAAGGCTCCAGGGCTGTGGCTGCTCTAGGGTGTGAGCTGGAGGGGCCCTTCCAGAATGATGACCATCACCGTTGCTGCTGGGGCAGACTCTGCAGTCGCCTCACACCCCACCCTATGAAGAGGGTGTGGTCATTGTTCCTGTTTTACGGATGAGGAAACTGAGTCACTGAGGGTTGCCCCACGCAGGAAGTGGTGGAGCTGGGATTTGAACTTGTGATGTCTGGGCCCAGAGTTGGTGCCCTGCACCCCGTTGGCCCATTCTGTGCCCTCCCTGACCCCCAGACCTGCTCTCTGGGAGGTGGGAGTCCTTGTAGGGCACCCAGGCCTTCTCAGTGTCCTCCATCTTGATTCTTTCAAAACTGGGATTCTGTGCCGTCTCTAGTCAGTTCCCCTCAGCGCCTCCTTCCCCAGGGTGGACACCTCCTTTCTGTGACCCTGAACGGCCATCACCCTCAGAGGCTGACATTCCAGCCTCCACCAAGGGCTTGGATCTCCACCAAGCCCTTCTCCCGGGGCCTGTTCCAATGCCCAGTGTAGGCCCGAGGGGCCCAGGCAGCCAGGGGCTCGGAGAGCTTTGGTTTCTCTCGTGGTACCTCCCCCAGGACCCCACTGCTCCCCCGAGGCAGGTGTTTGAGGCTTCCCCCAACCCTGGGTGACCCGAACAGTGACCATCCAGACACAGCAGCCACTCAGGGTGACCTGGCCGTGTGGCGCCCCTGGGCTGTCTGTTCCTCACCCACCCGTGCTGTCTCCAAAGGGTCCGTGGAGTGGAGAGGGCTGAGGTGAGACAGGGATATTGGGTGGCCCCACGGGAATGCTGGCATGGGGTTCTGCCCCTGTGGGGAGCCCCACCACTCGCCAGAGGCCCAGCCCCCAGAGAGGGCAGGCTGCCCGCTGCCCGGGTGACTTGGTGCCGGCGTGGACATGGCCTGTGGCCTGGGCTGGCCCGAGGGGTCTGGTGCAGGAAGTGACCTGAGGATACTAGTGTTCCTCTCAGCCAGCTTTCCAACTGGAGCCTGGCCTCTCAGCCCCGCCTTTGAGCTGCCTGAGAAAGAGGCATTTGCTCCACAGACGGAGCCAGCCTGTGCCCCAGGCCCTTGGCGCCCAGCCACCCAAATGTACGCAGGGCCGTGCTACGACATATGTATTTCGTGGTACAAAAGTCCACATTTTCATGCTGTTCTGTACAAATGAAAAGTTTTCAGTTATGCTTTTATATTGGTCGTTATAACATTGTGAGGTTTTAATAAAAATTGCACCTCTCTTTCATTGTAGCTAAGACATGTCTTAGCTGTGTGACCATGGGCAAGTCTCTTAGCCAGGCACAGTGGCTTCCACCCATAATCCCAGCACTCTGGGAGGCCAGGGCGGGAGGATCACTTGAGCTGGGAACAACATGGGGAGACCGCATCTCTAATTTACTAGATGTTATTAAGATGATATCTTTTGAGATCCTAAAGTTATTTTGAATTGTTCCGAGATGGCTTCTCAGTGACTTCAGAATAAAATCCAAACTCCTTCTCATGGCCTGCAAGAGGCTGCATGATCTGGCCACATTCAGTCTGTCTTTTTTTGGGGGGGTCTTTTTTTTTTTTAATTGAGACAGTCTCACTCTGTCGCCCGGGCTGGAGTGCAGTGATGGGATCTCGGCTCACTGCAACCTCTGCCTCCTGGGTTCAAGCGATTCTCCTGCCTCAGCGTCCCGATTAGCTGGGATTACATGTGCCCAACACCACGCCTGGCTAATTTTTGTATTTTTAGTGAGAGACAGGGTTTTGCCATGTTGGCCAGGCTGGTCTCGAACTCCTGACTTCAGGCAATCTGCCCACCTCAGCCTCCCAAAGTGCTGGAATTACAGGTGTGACCCACCACACCCAGCTTAAAATAATATCTTTAAATTTCAAAAAAAAAAAAGCCTCAGAGAGTCCTCTGACTGAGTCAGTGAGCTCGCATGGGCACGTTCGTGAGAGGCTTTGCTTGCTAGAAAACTAGTTTGGATTTGATGGAAAATGATGAGGGCTCACGCTAAAGCAGAGGAGAAAAGCTCCAGAACTCTCAGGAGGGATTTCGAGCGTGGAGCGGAAGAGCATCGGCCACCTGAAAAGCCAGCCAGTGGTGTGATCTCAGCTCACTGCAACCTCCGTTTCCTGGGGTCAAGTGATTCTCCTGCCTCAGCCTCCCAAGTAGCTGGGATTACAGGCATGCACCACCATGCCAGGCTAATTTTTGTATTTTTAGTAGATACAGAGTTTTGCCACATTGGCCAAGTTGGTCTCGAACTCCTGACCTCAAGTGATCTACCCACCTCGGCCTCCCATAGTGTTGGGATTATAGGCGTGAGCCACCACACCCGGCTGAAAAGCCGGCTTTGCTTGTGAGTAATGGAGTGGTCCAGGGCAGACTCAACACTTGGTGCTCAGCGGTGAGCGGGAATCACGGGGCAGCTGACAGAGCCAGCCCTGCTGTGCCAGGCACTGTTTTCAGCCTGTCAGTCCTCATAACATCCCACGAGGGAGGTGCTATTTCTATCTCCATCTTACAGGTGAGGAAACTGAGGCACAGAGAAGGTAAGTAACTTACCCAGAATCACACAGTTGGACATCAGGATATGAATCCACGTTCTTCTTTCCATCATATATTGCCTTGGTAGAGAGCTGTGATCTCTTCAGGGAGCTTGTGTCTGGTGCAAGAATACAGACAGTGACCAAATTCAAAGAAAGTTCAGTTACAGGTGGTACATGGTGACTCATGCCTGTAATCCCAGCACTTTGGGAGGCCTAGATGAGTGGGTCACTTGAGCCCAGGAGTTACAGCCTGGGCAATATGGCGAAACCCCGTCTCTACCAAAAAAAATACAAACTTTGCCAGGGATGGTGGTGCATGCCTGTATTCCCAGCTACTCAGGAGGTGGAAGGATCACTTGAGCACAGGAGGTCAAGGCTGCAGTGAGCCATAATTGTACCACTGCACTCCATCCTGGGCAACAGAGCAAGACTCTGTCTCAAAAAACAACAAGAAAAAACAGAAAATCCAGTTAGATGGCTGTTTCTAAAGGGGGCCCTTTACCCAGGCATGGTGGTGCATTTGTGTGGTCCCAGCTACTTGAAAGCCTGGGGTGGAAGAATTGCTTGAGCCCAGGAGTTCAAAGCTGCAGTGAGTCGAGACTGCACCACTGCACTCCAGCCTGGGTGACAGACCCTGTCTCTACAAAATAAAATGTACAAAAATTAAAAAGGATCCCTGGTCTGAGGGGTCAGGAGTGGCCTCTGAGGAGGGGCCGTGGAAGCTGAGAGCTGGATGATGAGTAAGTGGCGGTGTGGAGTCAGAAGAAAGAGTGCTCTGGGCTGAGGGAACTGCAATTGCAAAATCTCTGCAACGCACCTGAGCTTGGTGCTTGAGGAATCTCCAGTTTAGCTGGGCTGCCTGCACGAGCCAGGGCAGAGTGGAGAGACATAAGGTCTGGGAGGTAGCAGGGACCAGATTGTGCGGGGTCTCAAGGCCACGCAGAGGAATTTAACACTATTCTAGGGGCGACGGGAGCCGTGGAAGTGTTTGTAGCAGGGGAGTGACTTGGTCGAATTTGCTTCACTTGGCGAGAAACCAGGGCTCCTTCTCTGCTCTGAGCTCAGGCTGGCGTTCAGGGTCTGTGACGTTTTAGGACTTGAACACCAGAGCTGAGCAGGGCACGTGGGTGCCCTCCAGGCTGCAGGTTCGGCTGTTTGGAATGTTTCCTCCCCTGGAAATACCTCATGCTGTGCCCTGAGCTCTCTGGAATCCTCCCCTCGCCAGGTCTCAGGGCCCTTGTCCAATCAGAGGAAAGAAAAGAGGCTCCGGAAAGGGGCCCAGGTCTTCCAGACAAATGTCCCTGAGACCCCGCTGGAGGGGGCGGCCATCAGCCCAGCACCTGCCTGTGGAGGGCCCCTCACATCTGGAGATGGTTTCAGGCATGTGCGGAAGTGAAAGTGTGAAATGGGGCTGGAGCCCTGCGGGCTGCGGACCTCGGAAGTACACAGAGGCCACAGCAGGTGTCCCCTTGGCCCGGGCCAACTTCCTGCTGACCGTGCCAGGCCGGCCCTCCTCCTGGCTCACGTGCCCAGAGGCACAGAACAGCCTCACTAATTTGTTGTAAATCACTGTTTGTTTTCTGCCGCCAAAACATCTTGTTCACGAGGTGTCATTTTGATTAATTTTTCTGATGGAGAAGAATTCGGTGCTTCCCAGGGAAGCTCTTTGGCTGACAGCAAAGCTCACTGGGCCAACTCCTGACTCCTTTACAAAACGGTGCTGCCCTGGCGGAGGGAAGCTTGGCTGGGTCTTGGGGCTGCCTGGCCCACCTGTTCACCCCTACCCCCACCAGGGCAGCAGAGGCCTGGGGAGACCGTGGTTGCTGAGACCTTCCCAGAAAGAAAGATGGGCAGAGGGGCTGGAGGGGAGCCAGGGTGGCTTTGGAGCAAAGCAGAGCCAGGACAGGCAGGGTATGAGATGTCACCCGGTCCCACAATTGCAGCGCTCCCAGGGTGATCTGGTAACAGCAGTGAGTGAGTGAGTCTTCTGGGCATGAGACAGGAGGGAGTGGTGGGGACTGTGGCGAATTGCAGACCCCATGCCTCATGTACAGGCGTGAAGCTTGCCTGGCACCAGCCTCGCAGAAATGGTGACCAGCAGTCACCAGGTTTTCCTGTATGGGGGAGAAAGCTGGACATCTGGAGGGTTTTTTGGGTTTTTTTTGTGTTTTTTTTTTTTAATGAATCTTCTCATGTCAAAAAGTCAGTATTTTTCTAACTGTTGAATACTGTGTGGAAAAAAGTGTTGTGGCTGGAGCAGTGGCTCACACCTGTAATCCCAGCACTTGGGAAGTCCAAGGCAGGAGGATCACTTGAGCCCAGGAGTTCGAGACCAGCCTGGGCAACATAGTGAGACCCTGTCTCTATTCTTTTTTTTTTTTTTTTTGAGACGGAGTCTCGCTCTGTTGCCCGGGCTGGAGTGCAGTGGCCGGATCTCAGCTCACTGCAAGCTCCGCCTCCCGGGTTTACACCATTCTCCTGCCTCAGCCTCCCGAGTAGCTGGGACTACAGGCGCCCGCCAACTCACCCGGCTAGTTTTTTGTATTTTTTTTAGTACAGACGGGGTTTCGCCGTGTTAGCCAGGATGGTCTCGATCTCCTGACCTCGTGATCCGCCCATCTCGGCCTCCCAAAGTGCTAGGATTACAGGCTTGAGCCACAGCGGCCGGCCTATTCTAAAAACTAAAAAAATAAATAAATAAAACTCTGTTGTACCGTGGGCTGCACCCAGTATACCCCCAGCTCTGGACTTTAGGCTGATGACTTGTACCACTTCGTCCCCTCCACTGTGGAACATTTGGGACCACGGAGGAGTAGAGGGGCATCTTCTCCACTTTTTTGCACCAGCCCTGGCTGGAACTCTTCAACTCTAAACAGCAGCATGACTAACAGCCAATAGTTGTATTGAGCCCCTACTGTATACGAAGGGCTTTCTGTGCGTCATCTCAATTTCCTATAACAACGCCGGAGGCAGATGCTGTTATTCCAGTTTACAAAGAAAGGACCTGAGGCTCAGAGAGGGCTGTTCACTTGCTCAGGGTCACACGGCATAACTGGCAGAGCTGGGATTTGATCCAGCTTTGACCTTGGTCAGCTGGTCAGCGTGTGTCTCTACCTCCCTCTGTGAGCTTCCCAAGGGCAGGGACCGAAACTTCGACTGCCAAGGCTGCAAACTCGAGATCTTTGGGCTAGTTCTGCCTCAGCCGCACTTGCTCTTTGGCCAGCGCGGTATATGGATACATTTAACTTGAGTTAATTGCCAAAAAGCAAATTTTATGTGAGATTTTGAGGAGGGGAGGGGAGGAAGTTCCTTCTGACAACAAGTAGTTTTTCTTTGGGTGGGGGAGTGCTGTTTGTTGAGCCCTATCTGGAAGCACCCCAACTTTGCCCTTGTGGCTTCTCATGAAGAAGCAGAGGTCCAAGTGGGCCCCTGAGCGGCATCCCTGCCCAGCCAGCATCTGGCCCGCTGTGCCCACTCTTAGTGCCTGCTGGTGCATTTGAGTTTCTTCCCCTGGTAGAGCACATAGTAGGTGGTCAATAAATAGTCATCAGTGGATGGCTTCAGTGGATGGCTTTGCCTCCCAGATTTCTTAGAGGGCGTGTCCAGGCACTGGAAGGCTGGAGAGGATTTTCAAGGCTGAAAGGGAGGTAATGAGGCCGTGGGCGGAGCTGCCCTGCCCGGGCTGCCTGCAGGAGTCCTCAGTGCCAGGCTCAGCGTGCTCCCCTCCCCCAGGGACCCCTAGCTCCCTCCCCTCGCCTCCTCTCCCTTCCTGCCCAGCCCTGCAAAGGAAGGGGCGGGGTCTCTCAGGACACCCCCTCTCCCCTGCAGAATCCCCCTGCAGGGGGCGACTCGGGGAGGAGGCCGACGGGCTTGGCTTTATCTGGTGGTGGAGGCTGGGTAAGACACAAACGAGAAGGGAGAGGAAATTGTGAGGCGCCTTCTCCCGGCCCTGAACCAGCCGCTGCTTCTCCTGCTGCCCCCATCAGCCCTTGCGGTAAAAATGCAGCAGGAGCAGATGGCAAATATGAGGACCACGACTGTGGAGAGCCGAGGGGCGCTGGGTCCCAGCCCCCACCCACCAGCCCCCTCCCCACGGCTCCCAGAGACCTCCCAGGCTGTTTCCTTCAGGGTCTTTGGTGGAGTGCTGTAGGGGGATGGAGGGTTCCTGGCAGGCTGGTTTGGGCATCAAATTGTGTTTTTCAGGCATTTCATTCTTGTTGAGATTTTGAGGATGAGAGGGGAGGAAGTTCCTTCCGACAACAAGAGGTTTTCATTTTGGGGGGAGCTGTGTGTTCGGTCCTATGTGGAAGCACCCCAACTTTGCCCTGGTTGGTGGGACCCTCATCATGCCCTTCTCTCAATGCAGCACCACCATCAGGGGCACCCCCTGGGGCAGTAGCGCCCTGGGCCCAGCCCTGCCATCCTGGGATTGTTGGACATCATTTGCCACCTTTGCACATGCCAGTCCCCCTCCCCGGAAAACCCTTCCCGCTCCCCGCCTGGCAATGTTCATTATTGTTCAAAGTCCCAGTCACACGGTCCCACCCCGGGAAGCCTTCCTCTGGCGTCCCCAAACCCAAACCCTCGTTCATTCCCTGGCTGGCACATGGCTTCATCTGCATTTGCTCCTGTTGCTCCCCTAGACTGAGAGCTGCTCGAGGGCGGGGCCTGTGTCTTGTCTTCACCATGGTGATGAGAGTTCTGATGCTGCTGTAGTGTTCTGGGCTCGACTTTGGGCCGCCACAAGCAGCACTTAAACTGCCCTACTTGGTTCATCCCCAGGCCACCTGGTACAGAGTAACTGTCTCCATCCCCACTCTTCAGGTGAGGACACCGAGGATCAGAAGTTAGAACATTTTAACAAAACCAGGGCCTGGCCCATTTGGTTCCGGAGTCCCACATTCTTCACATCCCAGGAATCAAAATTCAGACACTCACTGAGACCAGGCAAGGGCCTGAGTGATGCAGAGAGGCCAGGCTGGGGCTGTGACCAGCAGGGGAGGCAGGGCCCTCAGCTGCAGCCTGAAGCCTGGAACAGAGACCAGGGTGGCCACAGTGGCCAGGCCTTGCGCTTTTTGTGGTTTTTTGTTTTTTTGTTTTTTTGTTTTTTTAAATGGTTTCACTCTGCTGCCCAGGCTGGAGTGCAGTGGTACGATCGTAGCTCACTACAGCCTCCTCCTCCCAGGCTCAAGCAGTTCTTCTGCCTCAGCCTCCCGAGTAGCTGAGACTACAGGTGCCTGCCACCACGACTGGCTAATTTTTGTAATTTTAGTAGAGATGAGGTTTCGCCATGTTGGTCAGGCCGGTCTTGAACTCCTGACCCCAAGTGACCTGTCCACCTTGGTTTCCCAAAGTGCTGGGATTACAGGCGTGAGCCACCGCACCCGGCCGAGGCCTTGCACATTTTAAAAGAGCGGATGCAGATTTTCTCTGAAATCAACTGATTTTGAAAACAGATCTGAGAGGCTCAAATAAATCTCCTCAGGGCCCTTGGTTCAGGGGCCTGCATCTGGGCCTTGGCAATGATCTGCAGTGACCAGGCAGCACCCAGAGGACCCAGAACATGAACCAGTGGGTGGGTACCCACCTCTCCCCGCCCAGCCTGGCATTTGAGTCTCCTCAGTGGGGGACGTCATCAAGGATGTGAGAGGTGCCAGGGCCCACGGCTGCCCTGGGTTCACTTCTCAAAAGGGGTTCTGGGTGCAGTGCCAAGGGAGGCAGTTGGTGGGATCCCTCTACACCCCCCAAATTCTTTCCACCTGGCACTCCTACTTTTTGAGCCAAACAGATGATGTTTTCTTTGTCTTACACGAAGTGTTAATGGATGCAGTCAACATCTCCTTTCCTTTTGTTTTTTTGAGATGGAGTCTCGCTCTGTCACCCAGGCTGGAGTGTAGTGGTGCGATCTCAGCTCACTGCAACCTCCGCCTCCTGGGTTCATGCGATTCTCCTGCCTCAGTCTCCCGAGTAGCTGGGATTACAGGCGCCCGCCACCTCGCCCGGCTAATTTTTGTATTTTTAGTAGAGACAGGGTTTTGCCATGTTGGCCAGGCTGGTCTCGAACTCCTGACCTTAAGTTATCTGCCTGCCTCGGTCTCGCAAAGGGATTACAGGTGTAAACCACCTCACCCAGCCAACACCCCCCTTTCTTTATTTTTTATTTATTTTATTTTTTTTGAGACAGAGACTCACTCTGTTGCCCAGGCTGGAGTGCAGTGGTGCGATCTTGGCTCACGGCAACCTCTGCCTCCCGGCTTCAAGCGATTCTCCTGCCTCAGCCTCCTGAGTAGCTGGGACTACAGGCACGTGCCACCACACCTGGCTAATTTTTTTGTATTTTTAGTAGAGGTGGGGTTTAACCATGTAGGTCAGACTGATCTCGAGCTCCTGACCTTGTGATCCGCCTGCCTTGGCCTCCCAAAGTGTTGGGATTACAGGCGTGAGCCACCACGCCCAGCCCAACACCCTCCTTTCTAATTGGAATGTCACCTTCAGGGTCACTCATCATAGAGAAACTCTGCCCCTCGCAGCTCCTCATATCATAATGCAAACCCCATTCGCCCCTAAGATTGCAGATCCAGTTCCTAAAGCGTTTGGAGGGAAATAATCAAGAGCAAGGATGCAGACCAGGGCTCTCAACCTCAGTACTGTGGACATTTGGGGCCAGGTCATTTTTTTTTTTTTTTTTTTTTTTGAGACGGAGTCTCGCTGTGTCGCCCAGGCTGGAGTGCAGTGGCCGGATCTCAGCTCGCTACAAGCTCCGCCTCCCGGGTTCACACCATTCTCCTGCCTCAGCCTCCCGAGTAGCTGGGACTACAGGTGCCGCCACCACGCCCGGCTGGTTTTTTGTATTTTTAGTAGAGACGGGATTTCACCATGTTAGCCAGGATGGTCTCGATCTCCTGACCTCGTGATCCACCCGCCTCGGCCTCCCAAAGTGCTGGGATTACAGGCTTGAGCCACTGCGCCTGGCCAGGTCATTCTTTACTGTGGGGACCATGTTGTGCACTGAGGAATATTTTGTGCACTGAGGAATATTTTGTGTACTGGGGGGTGTTTTGTGTACTGGGGGGTGTTTTGTGTACTGGGGGATGTTTTGTGCACTGGGGGATGTTTTGTGCACTGGGGGGTGTTTTGTGCACTGGGGGGTGTTTTGTGAATTGGGGGATGTTTTGTGCACTGGTAGGTGTTTTGCCGCATCTCTGGCCTCTCTCGCTAGATGCACCCTCCCCACAGTGTAACAACCAAAAAGGAGTCCATAAATTGCCAGCTGTCCCCTGGAGGCAAAATTGCCCCGAGTTAAGGACCACTGGCCCAGAAGAGTGACAGCTGTCAAGACTAGGCGATGGTACCTGGAGACTCATCATAGTCCCCTCATTGCTTTTATGTTTCCTATAAATATGAAAAAGTTTCCTTATGAATATGGAAAAGAATAAAAAGTTTAAAAATATAGGAAAGTATGAATTCCGGAGCCAAACAGTCCTGGGTATTGTATCTTGGTGGTGTTGCTGGCTAGCTCCATGGCCTTGGGAGAGTCTCACCCTCCCCTCTGTGAAATGGGTGGCAGTTCTCCAGCCTTATGGCCTCAGGTCGAGCATTTGAACGTGCGTGATTTGCTCTTCATTTGGAAACTTCTATGTAGCAGTACTCTGATGCAGGCACTGTTCTAGCAGCTGAGATGCGTAAGGTATGGCGAGTGGCGTGCTTTGCTGAGTATTCACACGAGGCAGGCACCTGGACGCTCTGCGCTGACCTCATTGCTCACCTGCTTAGCTGCCACGTAGTGAGGCAAGTTGCTATCACTGGCCCCATTTTATAAAGAGCAACTGAGGCAGCAGGAGGTGGAGCTTCTCGCCACAGTCAGCGGGAGGAGGTAGAAGAGGTGCCCCCAGGCTGCCTGGCTCCAGAGCCTGCAGTCCTGAGCTCCACACTGCCTGAAGGGATTCACTTACGCATTCGGCACAGCGCTAGCACATAGTAGGTGCTCAGTTAGGGTGGGCTGCAAGGATTGCTTTTGTAGACAGCTCTCTCTGAAGGGGCTGATTGTTCCTACCCACCCCCCCACCATGTGGCACCCTATGTGTGTCTCTGACATCTTCAAGGCTGCCAAAGCCAAGTCCTGAAGCTGCTGTTTACAGAATAACCTATCACCGGCTTCCTGCCATGTGCAGATGTTGGCCACCACAGATCTCGCCTGCAGGAATTGAATGGAGTGGCTCACTTGCCTCTGAGCTGCTGCCTATCTGGGCCAACCCCTCCGCACTGCTCATGCCAGGAACATGTGGGTGGTCAGGGATGGCCAGGTTCGTGATGTCTCAAGCGATGCTGGGCCATGAGGGGTTGGACTAGCCACGTCCACCTGGGCACACCCACCGGGGGTGTCTTGGGTCCCCCTCTGGGTCCCACCTCTCCCACTTCCTCCCATCTTCAGCCCCCTATTCCATCTTGACCACTGGAGGAGGGGCCCAGGCTAGGCCCCACCCTCACCCCGACTCCTGCTTGGTGGAGATTTCGGCCTCTGGCTCTGCATCCCCAGCAGTTCTGTTTCCTGCTGCCTCTCTTCTCTTCCCGTCTCCATCTCTTGGTATTCTGGTCTGTCTCTATCTTTGTGTCACTGCCTGAATCCATGTCTCTTGCATTCATCTTGCTTGTCTCTGCCTCTGCATCCCTATCTGTGCCACTCTGCGTCCTTGTCTCTCCTGCCATGTCTCTGTCCCATGTCTCTCCGTGTGTCACCCACACAATCACAAACCTTCACTGTGCTTCCTGCCCCCCAGGCCACAATCCTTTTATCCCCCTTCACTCCCCACCGCCACCTGCATCTCTGGCTCCTCGAAGAGACCTTCCTGGGACCCCCTTCTCCTCAGACTGGAAGGGGACGGGTGTGGGCCGGAGGGGATAGGGCAGGTCTGAGCCGGGCCGGCCAGGCTGGGCTGTGGATACCCACTGCCCTTCTCTGAGCCCTGATGTCCACATCAGGCCGTAAGTGCATCCACAGGAGGGCCCCCCAGGGACACTTTTTACTGTGTCACTAGAGAGCAGCACTTGGTACGTGGGAACTGTTAGTAGCAACAGCCATGAACCTGAGGATGAATAAATGACGGACCTGGGTCCCTGCCTGGGCTTAGGTCTGTCTGGAGAATAAAACTCACAGGCAGAAACTATCAGCAGATAATAACAAGATGGGCTGCATGCATCTGACTTCCATGCCTCACAGAGAAAAAGAGGAAAGAGCTCAGGGGAAGCTGCAGAGGATAGGTCGGGAAAGGCCTGCGGGAGGGAAGAGCCTGGCCCATGTGTGGCACTGGGGTGGCATTCGCAGCACAGCCCACAACAGGCTGCTGGGTCGCAGGCATTCCTGAGCGAGGTTGGGCCCGGCAGGGGATGGCAGGTATGGTCGGTGTCGGAACGCAGGTTCTGGA
Source organism: Mandrillus leucophaeus (assembly GCF_000951045.1). Lineage (NCBI taxonomy): Eukaryota > Metazoa > Chordata > Mammalia > Primates > Cercopithecidae > Mandrillus > Mandrillus leucophaeus. The sequence goes on from NW_012104565.1 coordinate 1,602,562, forward strand.
ATCAGGCAATGTGCAGAGGTAAGTCGATTGTCAGTGCAGACTCCTGCCTGCTGCCTGCAGCTGTGGATTAGGTCTGGAAAAGGTGCAATCCCTTTGATGCCCACAGAGCCTGGGAAGTACTTGGCTCTGCTCCTGGTCAACTTTCTGCTGGGAAGATAAACCGTGTCTCATTAGGCAGTGAGTTCATGCCAATGACTGTTCTGGCTGATAATGTCACACCTTGTCATGCTGCCAGGCCCAAAGTCAAGGTCAAAGTTCCTGTTACTTAGGGAATCCTAATAATTAACCTGGGAACCTCAGCTGGTAAGGGAGATGCTGGTTTTTAAATGGAGTGAGAAGCTAGAGCAGGGAGGTGGCTGTTTCAGGGCTGGGCATCCCTAAGCACCAGTTTCGAGGTGCCACCCTGACCAGGATTGGTGATCACAGTCTTCCAGCCACCTTGTCCCTTCTGTGTCTGGCAGCTCTTTGCTGGCCTGGACCTGGCTCCAGAGGCCTTGGGCAGTGCCCCTGGAAGTGTGTGCATTGGTACGGGGCAGGAGGGGCTCAGATGACAGCGGTCAGTGCTTGGAGAGACATGCGGGGGTGCTGCTTGCAGGGCTGCCTGCCATCATCTTTGTGCCTGACATGTGACATCCTATAACCTCTCACTCTCTGACCAGCAGGCATTTAGTGAGCACCTACTATGTGCCAGGCCCTCTGATTGACTGATCAGTCTCATCACTTAGTGGCTCAGAGATGTTCTGGCATTTGTAATTTTCAAGCCTCCTTGTAAGTTAAACATCGAAGCAGTATCAGAACTGGCTCCCATAATTGTGATTTAGTTTAAATGTTCACATTTTGAAACTGAATGTATTTAATTACTAAAAATGCAACATTATAACATTGTACGTTTGGGCTGTTCACAAGCTAATGATGGCATTTTAGAAGCGTATGAATTCAGGGAGCCCTGTTAAGAATGAAATTAGCTGCCAGGCACGGCAGCTCACGCCTGTAATCTCAGCACTTTAGGAGGCTGAGGCGGGTGGATCACGAGGTCAGGAGATCGAGACCATCCTGGTTAACATGGTGAAACCCCATTTCTACTAAAAATACAAAAAAAAATGCCAGGCGAGGTGGTGGGCGCCTGTAGTCCCAGCTATTTGGGAGGCTGAGGCAGGAGAATGGCGTGAACCCGGGAGGCGGAGCTTGCGGTGAGCCGAGATAGCACCACTGCACTCCAGCCTGCATGACAGAGCGAGACTCCTCCTCCTCAAAAAAAAAAAAGAATGAAATTAGCCTTCACTCATTGAGCACTATTTTCTTCCTTTTTTTTTTTTTTTTTTTTTTTTTTTGAAACAGAGTTTCACTCTTATTGCCCAGGCTGGAGTGCAATGGTGCAATCTCGGCTTACCGCAACCTCCACCTCCTGGGTTCAAGTAATTCTCCTGCCCCAGCCTCCCGAGTAGCTGGGATTACAGGTTTGCGCCACCACGCCTGGCTAATTTTGTATTTTTAGTGGAGATGGGGTTTCCCCATGTTGGTCAGGCTGGTCTTGAACTCCAGACCTCAGGTGATCTGCCTGCCTCGGCCTCACAGTGCTGGGATTCCAGGCGTGAGCCACTGCGCCCGGCTGAACACTATTTTCTAAGCACTTTCCATTATATGGGCATAATGTCCTGTGAGGTAGGAGCAATTATTAGCCCCCATTTTCAGATGAGAAAACGGGCACAGAGAGGTTAGTAACTTGGCCAGGGTCACACAGCTAGAAAGGGGGACTGCTGCCGTCTGAGGGATTTGGAAACGGGACAGTTTATTGCACTGGATGAAGGGACTCTGCTCTCAATGCTAGCAGCTCTGGGGCTTTGCAGGGGGATGTCAACGTGCAAATGCAAGGTCCTCTGTGACCCCCACCTCCACTCCCACCCTTATTCCCATAAGCAATGTGAGTCTCACCGAGGGAATGGGAAGGTGGTGGGAATCCCCTAAGGCTTTGTGCCTGCACCCCCAGGAGACCCTGAGAAGTGAGTTATTCCCTACCGGAAGTCCCCAGTTTCTGGTTCTGTTGAGAATGTCCATGGTGGGGGTGAGGGTGGCTCAGCCAGCAGGGTGTTCTCCTCTTTCCCTCTGTCTCTAGGGCTCCTGAGCCTGGAGACCACCCCCCCAGTTGTGCTGCCTGGAGGCTCCTTCCACCCACCTCCATGCCCGTTCTGTACCTGCACAGTACCCTCTTAGCCTCCTTGTCTGCTCTGGAAGCTGCTGAGAACTAGCGACTCCAGCCCCTGGGCCAGACTTAACTCTGCTGCCAAACCTCCACCCATTCATTCATTCACTCATTCATTCAAGTTAATACAGTCATCCCTGGTATCCATGAGGCTTGGTTCCAGGAACTCCTGTCAGTTATCAAAAATCCATGGGTGCTTGAGTCTCTAATATAAAGAATATATGGAGATAATCTGCATATAACTTACATCCTTCCCTATACTCTAAATCATCTCTAGATTACTTATAATACCTAATACGAAGTAAATGCTGGCTGGGCTTGGTGGCTCACGCCTGTAATCCTAAGACTTTGGGAGGCCAAGGTGGGTGGATCACCTGAGGTCAGGAGTTTGAGACCAGCCTGGCCAACATGGTGAAACCCTGTCTGTACTAAAAGTACAAAAATTAGCCAGGCATGGTGGCAAGCACCTGTAATCTCAGCTACTTGGGAGGGTAAGGCAGTAGAATCACTTGAAACCAAGAGCCAGAGCTTGCAGTGAGCCAAGATCGTGCCATTGCACCCCAGCCTGGGTGACTGAGCAAGACTGTCTCAAAAACAACAACAAAAAACCAAAGTAAATGCTATATAAATAGCTGTTATACTGTATTGTTTGGGGAATAATGACCAAAAATCTGAACATGTTCAGTACAGAAGCAACCACCCTTTTTTTTTTTTCCTGAATTTTTTTTTTTTTTTTTTTTT
>NW_012104565.1:1605552-1608833 GCF_000951045.1 Mandrillus leucophaeus
TTTTTTTTTTTTTTTTTTTTTTTGGTGAGGCAGTCACTCTTTCACTCAGGCTGGAGTGCAGTGACACAGATCATAGCTCACTGCAGCCTCAAACTTCTGGGCTCAAGCAATCCTACACCACCTCAGCCTCCTGAGTAGCTGGGACTACAGGGATGTGCCACCACGTCTGGCTAACTTTTTGTATTTTTTGTAGAGACAGTGTCTTGCTTATTATTATTGTTATTATTATCGTGTGAGACAGAATCTTGCCCTGTCACCCAGGCTGGAGTGCAGTGGTGAGATCTCAGCTCACTGCAGCCTTGACCTCCTAGGCTCAAGCAATCCTCCCACCTCAGCCCCCACAAGTAGCTGAGAGACTACAGGTGTGTGCCACCATGCCTGGCTAATTTATTATTATTATTATTAATGCAGACACAGTGCCTTGCTATGTTGCCCAGGCTCATCTGAACTGGGCTCAAGTGAGCCTTCCGCCTGGGCCTCCCAAAGGGCTGGGATTACAGACTTGAGCCACCACGCCCAGCCTCGCTTTTGAAGATTGTTGATTCGTGGTTGGTGGAATGCATGGATGTGGAACCCACAGATGTAGAGGGCCAACTGCACTTATTTTTGAAGCACTGTGTGAGCCAGGCACTGTTTAGACCCTTGGTGTGGAAGGAGCAGAGGCCGCCTGCTCCCGGCCCTGGCAGTGGCCTAGTGCGTGATGTACCCCAGGGAGAGCACTGTGAGGAAGGGAAAGGAGAGGTGTCTGAGGAGGAGGAGCAAGGGGGCCAGGGAGGGCCTCTGGGGAGGTGACTTGAGAGCCAGGTGGCTGGTGCCCTGGGGGAGGGAAGAATAGGACCTGGGGATAAGGTGTTCAGGCAGTGGAGGGAGCAGGCCCTGGGGCCAGTGGGAGGCTCAGCCTGGAGGCTCTGAGACCTGCTCAGCCCTTGTCTTCCTGGGACCGCCCTGCTGTATGTGGAGGGAAGATGCCGGGTGTGCGGTGTGGAGCTTAGGGGACTTAGAGCCGCTGCGATGGTCCAGGAGAGGTGCTGGTGACCTGGAACAGGAGGGGGGCAGGTGGAGGTGGGAGGTGTAGCCAACTCTGGATGTGCGTGCGTGTTAGTTGAAATTTTTCTTTTGAGAACGTTGTAGATTCACATTCGGTTAGAAGAAATAACATGGAGAGGCCGGGCGCAGTGGCTCACGCCTGTAATCCCAACACTTTGGGAGGCTGAAGCAGGAGGATCGCTTGAACCCAGGAATTCGAGACCAGCCTAGGCAATCTAGGGAGACCCCCATCTCAAAAAAAAAAAAAAAATGTTGGGCATAGTAGCATGTGTCTGGGGTTCCAGGCACTTGGGAAGCTGAGGTAGGACAATTGCTTGGGCCTGGGAGGTCGAGGCTGCAGTGACCTCTGATTGCACCACTGCACTATAGCCTGGGCGACAGTGAGATCCTGCCTCGAAAAAGAACACAGAGAGACCCCTTTCTGTGCCCAATTGTCCCCAGTGGTAACATGTTTCAAAACCATAGCACAATATCCCAAGCAGGATAGCAGCATGAATCTGACCTGTTAATCTGATGCAGATCTCCCCAGTCCGACGTGGACTCATTTGTATGTGGCATAAGTCCTATACGTTTGTACCCATTCCATACAATTTACTTGTATCAGCCAAGACACCGAGCAGGGTCCCACCAGGGTCCCTTGTGCTGTCCTTTATAACCACCCTCACCCTTCCTGTGCCCCCACTCCCTGCCCAACCACTGGCTACCACTCATCTGCCCTCCATTTCTAAGATTTTGCCATTTCAAAAATGTTCTATAAATGGAATGGTGCAGTCTGTAACCCTTTGGGATTGGCTGTTTTCACTCAGCACACTTCCCTGCAGATTTGTGCAAGTTGCTACATGAATTGAGAGTCTGAACCAGGTGCAATGGCTCACGCCTGTAATCCCAGTAATTGGGAGGCCCAGGAGGGTGGATCACCTGAGGTCAGGAGTTCAAGACCAGCCTGGCCAACATGGCGAAACCCCGTCTCTACTAAAAATACAAAAATTAGCCAGAAGTGAAGGCATGTGCCTGTAATCCCAGCTACTCGGGAGGCTGAGGCAGGAGAATTGCTTGAACCCGTGGCAGAGGTTGCAGTGAGCCACGATCATGCCACCGCACACCAGCCAGGCGACAGAGCAAGACTCCATCTCAAAAAAAACACAACAAAGAAAAAGAAAAATAGTGTGTCACTTGGGCCCAGGAGGTCGAGGCTGCAGTGAGCCGTGATTGTGTCACTGCACTTCAACCTGGGTGACACAGCAAGGCCCGGTCTCTAAAGTAAAAAAAAAAAAAAAAGTCTGAATACGTTTGTAGGCAGAGCCAACAGGATTTGCTGGGGTGGTCAAGCAGCAGTTGGAGATTTGAGCGTGGAGTTCAGGGCTGGAGGCATCCAGCATTGTGTCTCCATGAGGCCGAATGAAGTCACCCGGGAGCAGGAGGCCCAGAGGTCCGAGGTCTGAGTTCACATGGATTAGGCGTCTCCCATGCGGCAGATGCCGTCCTGGGCCAAGGGTGCAGCAGCCAATGGGGCAGACGAGCTCCCTGCGTGGCGAGGGGCTGATCAGCTGCAGCGTCGGTGTGGGTATGGACAAGGGAGCAGGCTCAGGATCTTGTTCCCTTATTGTTTCTGTCTTTGCAGCTGTGGAGGGCTCCAGGGCCTTCTCTGTGTGGAGCCCACAGTGTGGCCCTGGGGTGGAGGGGCTGGACCAGAGCCTTGCAGCAGCCATGAGTGAAATGAGAAGAGTATAGTGTTTCTCTGAAGGCGAGATGGCCTCTGTCCAGCACGGATGGTCTGTCTTCTGAGATGTCCTTTGTACATTTAGAATATCAGCTTTGACAGAGGGATGGGGTTGGCAGGTGAGGGGGGTGCAGTTGTTTTGTGTGTCCATGCCAGGGGCAGGTGACCTGCCCACTCCTTGGCTTGGGTGCAGAAAGGCCTGGAATCCTTGGAGCGACTCCTCCAGCTCCCTTTCCCATCTCCTCCCCTCCAGCCCCTTGCCCCAGCCTAGCCACTCATTCCTGCTTCCCTCCCCTTATCTGGCTGCTTCATGTTTGCATCACAGCCACTAGGCTGTTCATTCCTTTCTTCTTCTTCAACTAGGCTGTTCATTCATTTCTTCTTCTTCTTCTTCCTTCTTCTTCTTCTCTCTTCTTTTCCTTCCTCCTCCTTCCTCCTCCTTCTCTCTTCTCCTTTCTTCTTCCTCCTCCTTCCTCCTCCTTCTCTCTTCTCCTTTCTTCTTCCTCCTCCTTCC
>NW_012104565.1:1609697-1611013 GCF_000951045.1 Mandrillus leucophaeus
CTGTATCAGGAACTGGGCTTCTCTGAGTAGTATTTGTGCAGCCTGACAACATGGTAGGTCAGGTTTACTTCCCAAAGCTAACTGGTGCTATTTTTTTTTTTTTTTTTTTTTGTGAGATGGAGTCTCACTCTGTCGCCCAGGCTGGAATGTAGTGGCGCAGTCTTGGCTCACTGCAACCTCTGCCTCCAGGGTTCCAGCAATTCTCCTGCCTCAGCCTCCCCAGTAACTGAGACTACAGGTGTCTGCCACTATGCCTGGCTATTTTTCATATTTTTAGTAGAGATGGGGTTTCACCATGTTGGCCAGGCTGGTCTTGAACTCCTGACCTCAAGTGATCCACCTGCCTCGGCCTCCTAAAGTGCTGGAATTATATGCATGAGCCATCGCACCTGGCCTAGTTGGTGCTATTTTCAATACTTTTTTGTGGAGCCAACCACCTTCCAGGCCGGCCAACAAAACCTTCAAGGATTCTATTGATAATTCAGCATCAAAGTGAGAAATGTATGACTCTGATGTGACAGTGGTTGGTGGTTGGACTACAGCCAGCTGTCGGTATGGGATAAGGGGACTGATCTGGAGGTTGGACACTGACTGCAGGCATCTGGGCCTAAAGCTGCCTCCCTTGGGGAGGTGGATCTCAGTGTGATGGGGGACCCCTGAACCCAGCGAGGCCACTGGGCACAGCTGTTGGTTTGTTGCCCTGGGCTACAGAGGACTCTTCCATTTGCTGCTGTGTCCTGCAAGTGGGTCAATCCTAGCTCCAGCCAAATCCATCTGCTCATGTGCCCCCCTCAAATTCTACCACCGTTCCCACCTCCGCCCTTTGTCCCACGGTGTTTTCTCAGCCAGGAGCGCCAGTGCCATGCTGTCCCTTGTTCCGTGCCCAGGGCTCATCCATGGAGCTTCCCTGGAGTCATCCTTTTGACTGATAGCAGAGGACAAAGAACACCATCCTGGAGGCACACAGATCTCAGGTGACAGTTTGAAGTGCCAAGGCAGGGCCCCTTTGTCAAACTTATTAAGAATTTCAGGCCGGGCACGGTGGCTCATGCCTGTAATCCCAGCACTTTGGGAGGCTGAGACGGGCGGATCACGAGGTCAGGAGATTGAGACCACCCTGGCTAACACGGTGAAACCCCGTGTCTACTAAAAATACAAAAATTAGCCAGGCGCGGTGGCGGGCGCCTGTAGTCCCAGCTACTCTGGAGGCTGAGGCAAGAGAATGGCGTGAACCCGGGAGGTAGAGCTTGCAGTGAGTGGAGATCGGGCCACTGCACTCCAGCCTGGGTGACAGAGCAAGACTCCCTCTCAAAAAA
>NW_012104565.1:1615983-1616574 GCF_000951045.1 Mandrillus leucophaeus
TTCTTCTTCCTCCTCCTTCCTCCTCCTTCTCTCTTCTCCTTTCTTCTTCCTCCTCCTTCCTCCTCCTTCTTCCTTCTTCCTCCTCCTTCTTCTCCTTTCTCCTCCTTCCTCCTTCTTCCTCCTTCCTCCTTCTTCCTTCTTCCTCCTGCCTCCTCCTTCCTCTCCTTTCTCCTCCTTCCTCCTTCTTCCTCCTTCCTCCTCCTTCTTCTCCTTTCTCCTCGTTCCTCCTTCTTCCTCGTTCCTCCTTCTTCCTCCTTCCTTCTTCTTCCTCCTTCCTCCTTCTTCCTTCTTAGACCTCCAAGGACACCCCCCATGTCTGAGGAAAGGGGGAGATTGAGAAGAGGCTGCCAAGGCTCCCTGGAGGCCTGGAATGGGGGAGAAGGGACACAGGGGACAGTCCAGGCCTTGTCTCTGAAGCAGGTCCTTCAGCTGCACCTGGGCTGTGCTTCTCCATAGGTAGGGGGCACAGCTCTAGGGAAGGAATTTCTCCAGGCCGGCCAGGGGCCTGGAGGAGGCATCTGAGCACCTGTTGGTTCCAGGCTGCCTCTCATTTTGCCCTCAGGGCTTTTTTTTTTTTTTTTTTTTTTTTTT
>NW_012104565.1:1625164-1639341 GCF_000951045.1 Mandrillus leucophaeus
AAAAAAAAAAAAAAAAAAAAGTACTTCAAGACAGAGATAGCAGAGCGGTAGCCTACGCCTGGGCCCGACTACCTGGGTTTGCACACTCCAGAGGCCGACCCAGTCTGTCGTAGAAGCATCACGCTGGGAGGTGAGTTCCTAAGCCCCATTGAGTCTTGGTTTCCGTGACTATAAAATGGGATCACCATTCATATCCCTGCAGAGGACTGTAGTGTGCAATCATCGAGACAGGGTAAGGGGGAGCTGCTATTGTACTTACTATTGATCATGATTGATTTTTTTTTTTTTTTTTTAAGACAGGAGTCTCGCTCTGTCACCCAGGCTGGAGTGCAGTGGTGCAGTCTTGGCTCACTGCAACCTCCCTTCCCAGGTCCAAGAGATTCTCCTGCCTCAGGCTCCTGCTTAGCTGGGGCTACAGGTGCACGCCACCATACCTGGCTAATTTTTGTTTTTTTGTATTTTTAGTAGAGACAGGGTTTCACCATGTTGGCCAGGCTGATCTCTACCTCCTGACCTCAGGTGATCTGCCCACCTCAGCCTCTCAAAGTGCCATTATTGATACTATTTAACACAATTGTCATCTGTGTTATTCCCCCTGTACTTTGCATCTGCCGCCTTCTGTGTGCTTTATTTATTTTTAAATGACCTTTTGGCCGGGCGCAGTGGCTCATGCCTGTAATCCCAGCACTTTGGGAGGCCGAGGCAAGCAGATCACTTGAGGTCAGGATTTTGAGACCAGCCTAGCCAACATGGTGAAACCCCGTCTCTATTAAAAATACAAAATTAGCCAGGCATGGTGGTGCATGCCTATAATCCCAGCTACTCCAGAGGCTGAGGCAGCAGAATCGCTTGAACCCTGGAGGCGGAAGTTGTGGTGAGCCAAGGTTGCAGTGAGCCAAGATCATGCCACTGCACTCCAGCCTGGGTGACAGAGCAAGACTCTATCTCAAAATAAATAAATAAATAAAAATAAAGATATACTTGTGTGTCCTATATAGTCAGTGGCCATGTGACAGGAGCAAAGCCCAGGTGCCTTGGTGCTCAAGTAGGATGACTCTGGCACAAACCATCAATTGAAGGAGGGAGTCAGGACTCTAGGACAGAGGGATGGGGAGGGGCAGGAGGAAAGAGGGGACTTGGCCCATGGACAGCAGAGTTTGTTGACCAAGTTTGGAGGGACCAGACCCAATCAGGAGCTGGTGCCCCATGGAGCCCTGGGTTTGGAGGGTGCTGTGACACCGACACCCCGACCTGCTGTCCCTGTGCGCGAGCTTGGATTTAGTAGCCAGCAGCTTGGCAAGACTTCTGGGGCCACTCCTCTGCTGGTTTCCATGTTAACACTTTTCCTCCAGCTAAAAGCAGAATTCGTGGGCATCCAGGAACCTTCCAGAGCTGCCCCCTTGGGTCAGCATCACCTTAACAAGATTGCCGCAGCTTGTCCCTGCTGCTGGCTCACCCTGGGCACCGGCTGCCAGCTCTAGCAGCCCCAAACCCTGTGCTTCTGTCACTAGGGTCTCGGCAGCCTCCCATGTCCACCAGCTGCTGTGGTCACTGGGCCGGCAGAGGCTGGGGCCAAGGCTGGGCTGGACTGGGCAGGAGGATTCAGATGGGAAGGGGCCGGTGTCCGCACGAGCTCTGCAAGGCTGTCCAACCCAACCCCAAGGGCAGGATTGGACACGCAGGGGCTGCCTACAGAGAAATGGGAGGGGTTCTGCTCACAGCTGTCAGTGTTCTGGAAGACTCAGGGCTCTGGAGCAGACACAGACATTGCAGGCAGGACAGGCTGAGGTACAGAAAGCCCGGAGCCCGGACACAGCAGGGTGCCCAGGACCTAGGGGACGGGCCCTGGGGGCCGGTGGTAGTGGGGGCTGCCACCAAGAGCTCAGAAGAGCCCAGTTGAGTCTCCCCTCAGCCTTTGACCAGCTGGGACCCTGGGCACATGGCCTAGCCCTGTTGTCTCCAAGCCCGCTTTCTCATCTGTACAGTGGCATCATCACAGGTCCTCACTCATGGCTCTTGAAAGCACTGGAGGAGACAGTAAGGGAGGGACAGCAGCCACAGGCCATGGTGGTGGCCCCAGGTCAGCAGTCCCTTACCCGTAGGGCTCAGGGTAAGCAGAGGCCTCTCCACTGGCATCCTCTTCAGCCTTATGGAGCCTTGGCCTGGCGTTGTGAGCCTGGAGCCACTGCCAGCTTGGATGCCCACAGGGCTCCACAGGTCCTGCAGGCCAGGCGGGGACAGTGGCAAAGCAGACAGCACGTGTCCTGGTTGATGAGGCAGCTCACTGCACCCTGCGGGAATGCGGGCCCACGGTGGCCAGATAGCTCAGTTTTTCTAGAGAAATAGGCACTCAGTGTTTATTTGAACATCCCAGTTCTTCACTGTTGGCAACGAACTCATTTTTAAATTCGTCTGCAAGCCGGATGCTGACCAAAGGTGACCCATTTGTGCTCTCTGAGTGGACCAGATCGAGCAACCCCTAAGGGTCCTGAGGTTGGAGGGCAGATGCTGAAGAGACATCCTGGTTCCTGACTGAGAGCTCACCCTCAGCTCCACACAGCTCCGGGGGTGCCTGTGTGCTGGGACAGTGCAGATGCTGGAGCTGGGCAGGCCTGGGGTCGAACCCCAGCTCTGCCAATTCCCGGCTGAGTGGGTATGGCCAAGTGACTTGCTGAGCCTCAGTTTCCCCTTTTGCAAAGTGGGATGGAGGATCCCTGCCTCTCCCAGCCGCTGTGAGGATGAATGCTCTGTGACCCTGTAGGTCCCATCGTGGGCTGGGCACTCTGTAAATGCTCCGTTCTTGGTCACTGAGGTTGAATTAAGAGAGGCTGGGGCTTGGTTTATGGAGTGAGACTGATCTGTTTCTTCTGTTGGCTTTAAAAAAAAATTATAGAATTAGAGCGAAGTTGCTGTAATAGTACAGAGACTATCTCTGTACCCCTCGGCCAGCTGCTTCTGTTGTTAACATTTTACTGTGTGCGTTGTCACAGCTAAGGAACCAACACTGACACATTATGAACACAGTTGCTTCGGTTTCCCTAAAGCCTTTTTCTGTCCCAGGATCCAATACTACATTCAGTCATCATGTCTCCCCAGCCTGGTCTCCTCTGACAGTTTCTCAGACTTTCTTGGTTTGGTTTGGTTTGGTTTGGTGTTTTTGGTTTTGGGTTTTTGTTGTTGTTGTTGTTATGTTGGAGAGAGGGTCTCGTTCTGTTGCCCAGGCTAGAGTGCAGGCAAGATAATGGCTCACTGTAGCCTTGACCTCCAGAGCTCAGGTGATCCTCCCACCTCAGCCTCTCAAGTACCTAGGACTGCAGGTGCATGCCACCATGCCCAGCTAATTTTTTGGGTTTTGTTTGTAGAGATGAGGTCTCCCTATGTAGGCCAGGCTGGCCTTGAAATCCTGTGCTCAAGGGATCCTCCTGCCTTGGCCTCCCAAGGTGCTGGGATTGGCCAGGCATGGTGGCTCACTCCTGTAATCCCAGCACTTTGGGAGGCCAAGGTGGGCAGATCACTTGAGGTCAGGTGTTCAAGACCAGCCTGGCCAACATGGTGAAACCCTGTCTCTACTAAAAATACAAAAATTAGCCAGGTGTGGTGGCGCGCACCTGTAATCTCAGCTACTGGGGAAACTGAGGTATGAGAATCGCTTAAACCCGGGAGGCAGAGTTTGCAGTGAGCCAAGATCATGCCACTGCAGTCCAGCCTGGGTGACAGAGAGAAACTCCATCTCAAAACAAAACAAAACAAAAAAACCCACACAAAGTGCTGGGATTACAGGCATGAGCCACCACGCCCAGCCTCAGACTCTCCTTGTTTTTGATGACCTTGACAGTTTTGAGAATATCGGGTAGGTATTTTGAACAATACCCTTTAATTAGGGCCTATCTGATGTTTTTCTCATGCTTAGATCAGGGCTGTGGGTTTAGGGGAGGAAGACCACAGAGGTAAGGCGCCCTTCTCATCACATCATAGCAGGGATACCTGAGCATGGCTCAGCACTGATGCTGCTGGATGTGGGTCACCTGGCCCAAGTGATGTTTGCCAGGTTTCTCCACTGTGCAGTTGCTTTCCCCACTTTCCATACCCTGCTCTTTGGAGTGCAGCCCTACTCAAGGGAGGAGGGGCAGACGCAGGCAATTTGGAATTGTTTTGGAATGATTTTGAGATTTGCTTCTCCTCCTCATCTGCTTGCTTTTGCATCTAGCAGTTGTCGCTTCTTGGGTGATCCTTTCTTTCTTTCTTTTTTTGAGTCAGAGTCTTGCTCTATTGCCCAGCCTGGAGTGCAGTGGCACAATCACGGCTCACTGCAGCCTCAACCTCCAGGGCTCAAGTGATGCTGTCACCTCAGCCTCCTGAGCAGCTGGGACTACAGGTATGTGCCACCCCGACCAGCTAATGTTTTTGTTTTTGTAGAGGTGGGTCTCGCTATGTTGCCTAGGCTGGCCTTGAACTCTTGGACTCAAGAGATCCTCCCACCTTGGCCTCCCAAAGGCCAGGATTGCAGGCTGCCATGCTCAGCCTGATCCTTTGATTTCATTATCTGAACAACCCGGGCTTGAGTCCTGGCTCAGTGCATTTACTCTCTGTGTGACCTGGGTGGCTTGCTATGAACAGAGGGATCATGAGAACAAGAGGATGTGTACATCAGGCTGCACGTGGTGCTTTGAGCAAATAGGTTGGTGTTTTTTCCTGCTTGTGACAAGAGGTACTGAGGTGGCCCATTGAGCTGACAGGGTGTCTCAAGGAAGTAGTCAGGGACCCAGGCTTCTCCTGGCTGCTGTTCTGCCATCCTTAGCATGTGGCTTTTGTCTTCCTGGTCTCAAGGTAGCTGCAGCACCTCCAGCCTCACTGCCGTGCTCCAGGCAGGATTCAGGGAAGTTGACGGCGTTATCCCTGTTTCGTAGAGGAAGAAAGTGAGGCTGAGGAGGATGAGAAACCCTGCCTTAAAGAGTGCTGTGAGGTTAGAAGTAGTGTCACCTGGCGTGTAGTAGCCATGGTTGTTTTCACAGTAGGATGGGCCTCTCTCAAGTTCCCTGGCACTGGGGGTGCCCAGTGCCCTGGGGGATGAAGGTGGGCCTCTGACAGCAGGCACCTGAGCTCCTCCACTTGGCTGGCCTGAGGCTTCAGGCTCCCAGGGGCTGGCCCAGGTTCTGTGGGGGCTGTGGGTGGCTGGGGCCGACCCTGGACAACCTTGGATCCCAGCCTGCGAGTACAGGTGCAGTGTCCCCGCCCCTCCTTCTGGGGTGGAGGATGCTGGGCCCAGCAGCCATGTTGACCTGTGCCTCTTGCCTGTTCTGGGCGAGTCAGCACTGGCTGGGGCTGCACTGGTCACCCAAGAACAACCAACCACATAAAAGTCAGGCCCGAGGACGGTCACCGAGGCAGGCCTGGCCCTGCAACTGGGTAGCCATGTCTGATGACCTGGCTTGGTAGGGAGGTATAGGCAAGGGTTTGTCATTCCTGTTCTATTTGGGAGGACAGATTTAATTCAGAGGCAAACTATGGTCTGGGGATCAAATCTGGCCTGCCACTGCTTTTTTTTTTTTTTTTTTTTTTGAGATGGAGCCTCGCTCTGTTACCCAGGCTGGAGTGCAGTGGCGCGATCTCAGCTCACTGTAACTTCCGCCTTCTGGTATAAGTGATTCTCCTGCCTCAGCCTCCCAAGTAGCTGGGATTACAGGCACCTGCCACCACACCCAGCTAATTTTTGTATTTTTAGTAGAGATGGGGTTTCATCATTTTGGCCAGGCTGGTCTCGAACTCCTGACCTCAGGTGATCTGCCCGCCTTGGCTTCCCAAAGTGCTGGGATTACAGGCATGAGCCACCACACCCAGCCTGCCATTGCTTTTGTAAATAAAGTTTTATTGGCACACAGCCATGCCTTCTGTTTACATATTGTCTCTGGCTGCATTTATACTACCTGGGCAGAGTTGAGTGGTTGTGACCGAGACTGTGGTTGGCAAAGCGTAAAATATTTACTGTCTAGCTCTTTACAGAAAACATTTGCTGACCCTGACCTGAAAACCATGCAGGGTCAGGGATGTGCGATTAGGGCTTCCCAAGAGGGAGAGGCGGGTGGGCCAGGACTGGCGAGGGGCTGTGGAGGGTTTGTAGAAACAGAGCAGCACAGGGCAAACGGAGGCCCGGAGGTGGTGGGCGTGGCTTTAGAGCAGAGCTTGTTCTGACTGGGGGGCTTCAGAAGAGAGGCTGTGAACCCAGCCGGGGCCTGAGGCTTCATCCTATCACATGCTGTGACAAACGTTTGAGGTCTTTGTGCGAAAAGAAGCTGCTGGGTGGTACGGATTGCTGGGGCCAACTCTGAGACTTCGGCCAGACGCAGCAGGTCACAGGAACTGTGGGGATCTCAGGGGCTGGGGCTCCTCAGCTCAGCCACTTTCAGCCACGAGGGACTGTGGGCCCGGAGCCGCCCAATGGTCTGATTTTCCAAGAGAAACCGGCAGTCTGCTTTTCACGGAAAATCTGATTTTTACATGTTTGAAGTTAATTCCATTTTTACAAAATCACGAAGCAGATCCAGCACACATGCATTTGGCCTGTGCACTGCAGGTTTGGGAACTCAGGTGTGCAGGGTGGACGCAGGGACCTGCGGGGGTGTGGGGAGACTCGGAAAGCAGCCAGGCCCTGCGCCCCAGCACTCCCTCTGGCAGAGGTGGGCCTTGGTCTGGGGTAGGCTGGGGAGGAGCTCACAGCCGAGTCAGGTTTCTGTGTCTTGACCTATCCTATCCCAGAGCAGAGAACATTCCTGCCTGCGGCCTGGGAGGAGGGGGTGGGGAGCCGGATTCCAAAGGGTTGGACGTACCTCGTGGACCCCAGCGGGGACTCATTCCCAGCCGGAGGGCGAGGGACGGGAGGTGGAGAGCTCTGAAGTCCCCTCTGAGGTTTTCAAGGGTGAAAACCCTAGGGTTTGAATTTGCTGCTCCATGAAGGAGCCCTGTAGCGTGATGGGCAAGGGCTGGTCTTGGAGCTGGACAGGCCCAAGTGGACCCCAGCTCCACTGCTGTCTCCCTCCTGCGACCTCTGAGACACAGCGACTCCTCCCTTGCAGGCTGCCATGAGAATCCAAGAGAGAATGGGTGTGAAAGTGGTTTCCATGGCATGCGGGTGTGCCAGTGAGGGGGTCTGCCTCCGGGGCGTGGTCCTGTCCATCCGCCAGGGGCGTCTGCAGCCTGACAGCCCTGCAGGCATCTGGTTGTTTTCAGCCTCACACACCAGCCCTCACCTGCTGATTCAGGCGGCTGGTTTCAAAGCACTTGCTCCCACCCCTGGGGGTTTATTATTTATTTCAGGCAGGACTCTTAGTTACAAGCAACCCTGGTCAGCGTGGCTTAAAGGAAGAAGAGAATTTTGAGGCTCATGAACAGGAAAAGCCCCAGGGTAATTCCAGTCTTCAGCAAAATAGGGTTCACGTGCTCAAAGTGATATTGGCAGGACTCTGTCTTGCCCTGTCTTCCAACTCTGCATCCCTCTGCGCGGGCTTCAATCTCAGGCGGGCCCCTGGTGGGGTGGCAGGAGTGGCCCGTCACCTGAACTCCCAGGAACCTCTGGGGAGAGCATCCCTGTCCCAGCAGCAAGAATCGCAGTGGCCCTGTCACATGCTCACTCCTGGACTCACCTCCGTGGGTGGAGGGTGAGCTGCTTACATGGGCTGGGACTGCTCTTAGCCCCAACCTGAGCTGTGGAGGGGTTGGGGATCTGCTTAGATGGGGAGTTGGGCACAAGGGGATCCCTTGGAAAAATCAAGATGCAGCCGGGCGTGGTGGCTCACCCCTGTAATCCCAACATTTTGGGAGGCTGAGGCGGACAGATCACCTGAGGTCAGGAGTTCAAGACCAGCCTGGCCAACGTGGTGAAACCCCGTCTCTAAAAAAATACAAAAAAATAAGCCGGATGTGGTGGTGGGCGCCTTTAGTAATCCCAGCTACTTGGGAGGCTGAGGCAGGAGACTCGCTTGAACCCGGGAGGCAGAGGCTTCAGTGAGCCGAGATTGCGCCATTGCATTCCCGCCTGAGTAACAGAGCGAGGCTCTGTCTCAAAAATAAAATAAAATCAAGATGCTAGCACCCCAAGGGGAAGTGGACAGACAGGCTGATACAGCGCCCACCCATGCCCACCGTTCTCCAAGACCGTGTTTTGTTCTGAAGAGGAAACACCTGAGCTTCCTGGCTCATGCCCCTCTGCCCCTGCCTGGCTCATGCCCCTCTGTCCCTTGCCTGGCTCATACCCCTCTGCCCCTTGCCTGGCTCATGCCCCTCTGCCCCTGCCTGGCTGACTTGAGCCCCGTTCTCCAAAGAGCTGTGGTTACTCACCCACGTGTCTCCAGCATGCCCTCCCAGGTGTGAGGCTTGGGCCTGAGTGGATGTGGAGCGGCACCAGCCTCTGCAGCCTTTTGTCTGGTCTTCCAGAGCAGTGGTCCTCCTGAAAAGGGAAAGCATGCTTGTTCTCCGTGGAGCCCCTGGGGGCTCCTAGTGATTGACTTCCTTTCTGAGTGCACAGGAAGCAGCTGTTCAGTAATCCATTGTGACGTTTGGCCAGACACCGACAGAGCTTGTCTCCCTGCGACCCCCTTGTCCAAATTCAGGGAGGACCTTTCCCCTCTGTCACCAGGAGGGATGTGATTGTTGGGAGTTCCTTGCATTAGTTCTCTCCAGGCCTGAAGATACGATCACATCTAGAGCTGCCAGCAGCCTCTCACCACTCCTTCTCTTTGGCTTCTTCATAAGGATATTGATTTTTCCTCCATTTTTAGAATCCATCTCCTTGAGGGAGGAGACAGAAACTCCATCCTTCTTCATAGAACCATTTCAAAAAGGAACAGGGATTTGGGATGAGGCCCAGCTGGCCTAGGAGAGGCCGCCTGGCTGGGCTGGACACTGGCTCTGGCCTGGCCTGGTCACTGACCCTTGCCTGGGTCCTCAGGGCCAGGAGAAGAAGGGCCGTTTCTTTTCAGATCCCAGAACACTCTTTGGCTCCTAGTCATGTGTCAGGATGGGAGGGGCGGGCTTGGAACTCCCATGATTCACTTCAATGTTGCATTTTCTTTTTTTTTTTTTTTTTTGAGACGGAGTCTTGCTCTGCCGCCCAGGCTGGAGGGCAGTGGCCGGATCTCAGCTCACTGCAAGCTCTGCCTTCTGGGTTTACGCCATTCTCCCGCCTCAGCCTCCCGAGTAGCTGGGACTACAGGCGCCCGCCACCTCGCCCGGCTAGTTTTTTGTATTTTTTAGTAGAGACGGGGTTTCACTGTGTTAGCCAGGATGGTCTCGATCTCCTGACCTTGTGATCCGCCCGTCTCGGCCTCCCAAAGTGCTGGGATTACAGGCTTGAGCCACCGCGCCCGGCCGAATGTTGCATTTTCTAGATACTATGACAGCCAGTTCTCAGGCCATCATTAAAAAGAAAGAGGGTGAAATCCCACACCTGTGGGTACCCATACCTGCGGGTACCCACCAGCCGCAGCCCTCTGGCTGGAGATGTATCTTGTGGCTCAGCTCCTGTTTGTGTTCTGATTGCAGTGCCATCAGGGGGACGTGTGTCCACTGACCCACAGAGGCAGGGATAGCTCGGGAACGTGCTAGGAGAAGAGGGGCAGGTGGGAATAGGCCTCATCTCCCGAGTCATCCCCGAGCAGGCTGAGCCAAGAGTGGCTGACTGAGCATTGGCTGGGCAGAACATTCCATTTGCCGTGTGTGAGGTTCACCCTTGGCCAAGTTGCGTCACTTGTCCTGGTTTTCCAGATGTGGAGGTGGTGACGCAGGCTGGGATGAGGTCCCTAGACGTCAGAGCGTGTTGCACCTTATGTAAGATCCTTTGATGGCTCCCTTCTGTAACAGGCTCGGTGTGGTATGGTGGGAAGTCAAGGCCCTGGAGCCCGGACGTGATTACCTAGCCACTCTCACTTTCGGGGGACACATGCAACAGCCTCCTCGTGGCTCCACTCTCGCCCCTAGAGTGTATTCTCTCCCTGCTGTTCCTGAAGCGCAGACCTCATCACACACACAGCCTCCCGCTTGGGAGCTTTAAAGGCCCCCAGTGCTCCTGGGATCAAGGTTATAGCTTGGCTTGCAAGAGTGAGCGCAGGTGGCCCCGGCCCGTTGTCTGGCTTCCTCCCTGTCTACGCGCTGATCCCCACAGTCCTACACCCCAGCCACTCAGCGCAGGCTGTTCCCTTGGCCTGGAACACCGGCCCTTGGCACCGCTATACCCCACTTCTCCTGACTCCTGGCCAGCTGCTGCTGAGGCTGTGAAGGTTCTAGACAGCTCAGCCCCCAAAATTCCCCCAACCCTCTAGGATGAGCTGAGGCCCCATCTGGGTTCCCCAGGCCTTTGTGCCCATCCTGCCATTAGCCCACATCATAGGGTGGCATTGTTTCTTCTGGTTCATCTGTGTCCCCACTAAGTGAGTGCCATGCCCCATGAAGGCTGGGACGGTTGTCTTGTTCATGGCTGTCTCCTCAGCGCACAGGACAGGGCTGGCCTGGTGCCCTGTAAGTCAGTTGCTGGTGGACAGATGCTTGGAGGATGTGTGACTTGGGGCAGGGCACCTCCTGAGCCTTGATCTCCCCCTCTGCACTGGGGTCGTGGTGTCAGGTGCAGAGGGAGGGGAGGGAAGGGAAGCAGGGAGCACAGGAAGGGGTCTGCAAAGGTGTCTGGCAGTTGGGGAGCTGTCATTGGCCACAGTCTGGAGCCCATATCTCTGCACTGACACCCAGCTTTCAGCTGTAGCCAGAACTGGGTCTCAGCCAGAGTGGGCAGAGGTAGCCAGGAGATGAGACAGTGCAGAGAGCTGGGGGACAGGGTCGGGGGTGGTGAGAAGGTCCCCTCCCTCTGTCCCCCTTGGCCCTGCATCCTTGTTCATCTCCACCAGCTCCAACCAGGAACAGCAGCCCAGGAGCCCTCTCCTTCCTCTGGTGCAGGCCACGGTCCTTGCAGCCTGGACTCTGCACGAGAATCACCTGGGAGCTGTGAAATGTCCCACCCCCAGGCCATGCCCCAGACTAGTGACATCCGACTCCCTGGTGTGGGCCCTGGGCATCAGTATTTCATAAAACTCCCAGGAGATTCCAGCGCATGGCCAAGTTTGAGAGCCGTCATTCCGGGTGGTTGTTGGTAACCTGGTTTTTCCTGGAGACGCTTGGCAGCCTGCAGGAGCCCGCCAGCCAGCGCGCAGTGAGCGGCTCAATGGGAAATCTCCCTTTCCCCGCCTCCCTCCACAGAAATCCTCACCAGAAATGAGGAAGCACTTCTTAAAATGGTTTTGTTTTTTGAAAGAGTAGCACATGCATATGGCAGGAACTCCAGGCAGCACAGATGGGTACACAGTGGAAGAAAAATCAGTCCTGGCCAGGCGTGGTGGCTCACACCTGTCATCCTAGCACTTTGGGAGGCTGAGGCGGGCGAGTCACTGGAGGCCAGGCATTTGAGACTAGCCTGGCCAACATGGCGAAACCTCATCTCTACTAAAAAAAAAAAAAAAAAAAAAAGCCGGGCGTGGTGGCGCACGCCTATAATCCCAGCTAACTTGGGAGACTGAGGCAGGAGAATCGCTTGAACCCAGGAGGCGAAGGTTGCAGTGAGCCAAGATGGCACCACTGTACTCCAGGCTGGGTGACACAGCAAGACAAAAAAAAAAAAAAAAAAAATCATGTCACCAACCACAGCCACTGTACCCAGGCTCTGGGATGGCCCTGCAGAGCTGTCACGTGTCGGTACAGGTCCCTTTGTCACATGTCTGCCCTTCTCACCTTGCTTTCTTAGTCCTTCTCTGCCAGAACATATTGATCTGCCTGGCTCTTTTTTTTTCTTTCCCCCCCGAGACATTGTCTCACTCTGTTGCCCAGGTGGAGTGCAGTGGCACAATCTCGGCTCACTGCAACCTCCGTCTCCCGGGTTCAAGTGATTCTCCTGCCTCTGCCTCCCAAGTAGCTGGGATTACAAGTGTGCGCTACCACGCCTGGCTAATTTCTGTATTTTTAGTAGAGACAGGCTTTGACTATGTTGGCCAGGCTGGCCTCAAACTCCTGACCTTAAGTGATCCGCCCACCTTGGCCCCCGCAAAGTGCTGGGATTACAGTCATAAACCACTGCGCCTGGGCTGCCTGGCTCTTCTTGATGCCTACAGGGTATTCCGTTATGGAGAGGGCGTGACATGGATGTCTTCGTCCCTTTGGGTGGCCAGCTTTGGCTGTCACAGGCAGTGCTGTTAGAGGAGCTCAGAGTCTTTGGTCATATTTGTGAGTCCTGCGGGATGAACTTGTAGACGGGGAATTCCTGGGTCATGGAACAAGTGGATCCAAATTGCCGATAGAGCACCATTTCTTGTCATTCCAGAAGTCGCCTGCACCAGTACCCGTGACGTATGAGCTGCCCACACTGTACAGGACGGAGGACTATTTTCCTGCGGACGCCAGGGAGGCACAGCACCACCCCCACACCTGCCCTCGGCCTCTGTGAGCTTTGTGGTCTTCCCATCAGGAATGCTGGAAAAGTGACATTGTGTACATGCTGCAGCTTGGGGGGTTTTTTCTTTGTATTGCTGTTTGTTTTATATTTTAAAGAGATTTTTTAAAATGTCGAGATGGGCTCTCACTATGTTATCCAGGCTGATCTCAAACTCCTGGGCTCAAGTGATCCACCCGCCTTGGCCTTTCAACGTGGTGGGATCACGGGCAGCAGCCTCTGCGCCCAGGCTGCTGCCATTTTCAGATTTCCTCCCTGCCTCATGTGAGACTACAGGGTTTGGAGAAGCAGTTGGAACCCACGTGTGGTGCCTCCCACGTTGGCCTGCCTGGGGTTCTACAGGGGTTGAGGGGCCAGGCCTGGCCGGGGCTGATGGACAGTGGGGACTTTCCTTCTCTCCATGATGGCTTTGCAGCGGCTCCATGGTCCTCTCTGTGATGGGGTTTTGCACGGGGTGCACTCTGCCACTGTGGTGGGTGGATGGGTGGATGGGTGCTGGTTGTGTTGCCTCTAGACCTCGGTGCCCACAGCCTTGAGGATCCTTCCAATAAAGGTGTCAAGAGCTCAGTCCTGGTCTGGTGTGAGAATGATGGGGAGTGATAGTTTCCTTTTCACCTGGGCAATGTTTTCCAGAAGGTTCCTCCTGTGTGTCACCTGTGAGGGCCTGATCCTGGGCATCTGTTTATGAGGCTGTAGCTGAGGGGAGGGGATAGTCCCGGCCTTTGGATTCCCAGCAAGAATGCAGAGGTCATTAGGACCCCCAGGGTCTTCAAAGGCTTGTTTACCCGCATTTCTTCCCATGCAGATGAGTTTCCTGCAATTGTCCTAACACTCCAGATTTCTCACGGTGACTTCAACCTGTAATGGGTATTTCTGGAATTCCTCGAAGAGCCAAGAACACACACATACATACAGCCAAGTCCGCTATGCACATACAGGACTGAACTGTAGACCTGCATTAGAATTTCAAGATAATCTGCGTGACCAAGGTGACTCATGCCTGTAATCCCAACACCTTGGGAGGCTGAGGCATGAGGGTCGCTTATGCACAGGGGGTCAAGACTGCAGTGAGTCGTGATTGTTCTACTGCACCCTAGCATGTGCAACAGAGCAAGACCTTGTCCCCCATCCCCCAAAAAAGTTTTTCAAGGAAGCCTAAAATGTTGAATCTGGCAAGAGAGAGTAGAGGCCAGGTGCAGCGGCTCATGCCTGGGATCCCAGCACTTTGGGAGGCTGAGGTGGGCGGATCGCTTAAGCCCAGGAGTTTGAGACCAGCCCGGGCAACATAGACCATGTCTCTACCAAAAATACAAAAATTAGTTGGGTGTGTTGGTGCACATCTGTGGTCCCAGCTACTTGGGAGGCTGAGGCAGGAGGATTGCTTGAGCCTGGGAGGTTGAGGCTGCAGTGAGCCATGATTGTGCCACTACACTCTAGCCTGGATAACCAAGTGAGACCTTGGCTAAATTTTTTTTTTAAATTAAAAACAGAAAAGCAGGGAAATAGTTTAGGACAATTTTTGGAATTAAAAGATATAGGTAGACCCCTTGTTTCTGGAAAAGTCGGCATTTTTCTTTTCTTTTTTTTTTTTTTTGAGATGGAGTCTCCCTCTGTCACTCAGGCTGTAGTGCAGTGGCACGATCTCAGCTCACTGCAACCTCCACCTCCCTAGTTCAAGCTATTTTCCTGCCTCAGCCTC
>NW_012104565.1:1639882-1667102 GCF_000951045.1 Mandrillus leucophaeus
CCGCGCCCCGCCTTTTTTTTTTTTTTTTTAATGAGACTCCTGTCACCCAGGCTGGAGTACAGTGGTGTGATCACGGCTCCCTGAAACCTCAAACTCCTGGGCTCAAGTGATCCTCCTTCCTCAGCCTCCCAAGTAGCTGGGACCACAGACGTGCACCACCATGCCTGGCAACTTTTCACGTTTGTTTTATTTTTTGTAGAGACAGGGTCTCCCTATATTGTTCAGGCTGGTCTTGAACTTCTGGGCTCAGGGGACCCTCCCGTTTTGGCCTCCCAAAATGTTGTGTTGGCAGAAACTTTTATTGAAGTATAATTTACAGAAAGGGGTGCCTAAGTGGTTCACTAAATTTTTCACAAACTGAATGCATCTATTTAAGCCTCACCAGACTGAGAAACCAACCAACCAACATTATCAGCACTGAGTAGCCCCCTAATGCCCCCTTCTGGTCCATGCCCATGCCCACCCCCACCCCAGGCTGACAGCATACTGACATCTAACTGTATGGGCTGGAGTTTCTAGTTTCTGTGCGCTGTATAGAGAGGACACACGGGATGTGTACCTATGTTGTGTCATCTCTTGTCTCTGGAGTCATTGGCTTGATGTTACCTTGGGAGGTGTCCCTGTTGCTGTGTCACTGTAGATCATTCATTCTCATGCCTGTGTTGTATTGGCTGGGACTGTTTTTATCGAAGGGAGCTTGGACACTCTGCATGCCCCAGTGTGCTCAGGGAGAGCATGCATTGGATGGAAAGTTGGCCGGGTGCGGTGGCTCATGCCTGTAATCCCAGCACTTTGGGAGGCCGAGGTGGGCAGATCACTTGAGGTCAGGAATTCTAGACCAGCCTGGCCAACATAGTGAAACCTCATCTCTACTAAAAACACAAAAATTAGCCAGGTGCTGTGGTGTACCCCTGTAGTCCCAGCTACTCGGGAGGCTGAGGCATGAGAATCGCTTGAACCTGGGAGGTGCAGGTTGCAGCAAACCTAGGTTGTGCCACTTCACTCCAGCCTGGGCAATGGAGCGAGACCCTGTCTCAAAAAAAAAAGAAAAAGGAGGAAGCTAGTGTTAAGTTTTTAGACAAGCGGTTGAGGACACTCATTTCCAGAAGGATGAGTATCTGCTGAGTGTTGGGCACTCCCAGGCTTCTTTCTCCTCCCCGCGCCTGAAACAGGGGCCGGGGAGAGTTGGAAGGAAATCCCATGTGATTAAGCCATAGCAACGTTGAGTGTCCTAAAGCAGAGAGCTAGGAGCATGGCCCTGAGGTTAGCCTGCCTGGCGGCACTGTCCACTCCCACGCCTCTTAGCTGTGTGGGCCGGGCCTTTCGCTTGCTCTGAGTCCAGCCGCCCCTGCGGTAAGACATGAGGATGGCTCTGGCCTGATAGGTTGTGGTGAGGGTGACACGAGGTGAGCTGTGTGCGTGCTGGGCACACTGGTGAGGGGCTCTCAGTAGTGGGAGGCTGCTGTTGCAGGGCCCCGGCTGCGATGGGGAAAGGGTTGATTGTGCTGCATTTCTCAGTTGACCAGCGGCATCCGAGGGCCTGAACAGTGAGTGACTCAGGAACTGCCCTTACATGTCAGAGTTAGAAGTCATGGGAGAGTAGAGGCTGCTCTCTCTGTCCTGTTAGGAGGGGTGAGGTTGCACAGGGAAATCTATGGGGAAAAGGTGACAAATGAACTGGAAGTAGCCATTCCAAAGTTCCTAGGATTTGCATTGCCAAACAATGAGCTTTAAGGGACACTTGGAGACACCTGGGAAGGAAGGCCGGGACACTGCGCCTTGCCACGAACCCCCAACCTCAGTCCTCTGAGCGGCTGCACTGTCCTTGTGCCAGGTGACTTCGTGTGCATCCTCATTAAAGCAAAGTGCCTGACGTTTCCATTGTCCAGTCAATGATGTCCTCAGTTGCTGACTATTGATGGCCTCTAACCCCTTGGTAAGGGTAAGTGCAGCCTAGGAAAGGGTGATCTGATCTTTTTTTTCTTTTTGAAACAGAGATGGGGTCTTGCTATATTGTCCAGGCTGGACTCAAGTGATCCTCCTACCTTGGCCACCCAGAGTATTGGGATTACAGTCGCGAGCCACCAAGGCCTGCCAGTCTTTTTCTTTTGTGGTCGATGTTGGACAGGGACACCAGTAGAAAGGTCACTACAGATTTTTTCCAAGGAGCAAGGCTCTTCGGTCAACCCCCTTTCCCACTTTGCCAGCGGATGTGAACTTCGTGCTCATCAAAGCAAGAGGTTTCAAGACAGCAGCCCATGGGGTTGTATCTGATTGGCAGAAATGTGTGGTTTGCCCTGAATTGTTCTAAGATGTTTTCATGTTGTGACAATTGGGTGACCTGAAAAAATAGAGCTCCATACCTCACTCAGCACACCTGGAACAATTCCAAAATTGCAAATCAATTAGGAGTTTGATGTATAAAATGAATCTATTGGCCGGGTGCAGTGGCTCACACACGAATCCTACCACTTTGGGAGGCCAAGGTGGGTGGATCGGTTGAGCTCAGGAGTTCAAGACCAGCATGGGCAACATAGCAAAACCCCTTCTCTGTAAAAAATACAAAAATTAGCCAGGCATGGTGGTTCTTGCCTGTAGACCCAGCTACTTGGTGGGAGGCAGGAAGATTGCTCAAGCCAGGGAAGTTGAGGCTGCAGTGAGCTGAGATTGTGCAGCCACTGCACTCCAGCCTGAGTGACAAAGTGTTACCCTGTCTTAAAAAGTAAAATAAAACGAATCTATTGAAGAAATAGGTAAACACATTGGAGAAGTGTACAAAATCGAGAAGCCATAAAAGAGGTCAATTTGATTTTGTGTGTGTGTGTATATATATATATAAATTTTAAACCTCTGCATGGCAAAACCAACAGAAAACGCAACCAAAAGATCCCAAAACAACAAAATCCTAGGCAAATTCAAAAGATAGATGACAAATTGGGAAAATATATTTGCATCTCATGCTACAAAGGGATAATCTCCATAATAAATGTCACCTACAAAAAAGGGAAACAGTGGCAAAACAGGCAAAGGCTATAAACAGGAGTTTCACGGAAAATGCAAAACATGGAAAGATACTCAGCCTTAATGTATGCCAATAAGTATGGAAAAATACCCTGAGATTTTTCACATTTCAGGCTGGCAAGGATTAAAATTTTTGATGACACTATTGATTCTGTTTTGTTTTGTTTTTGTTTTTTTGAGACAGTGTCTGCTCTGTTGCCCAGGCTGGAGTGCAGTGGTATGATCTCGGCTCACTGCAACCTCTGCCTCCTGGGCTCAAGCGATCCTCCCAACTCAGGCACCCAAGTAGCTGGGATTAAAGGTGTGTACCACCATGCCCAGCTAATTTTTGTGTTTTTAGTAAGATGGGGTTTTGCCATGTTGGCCAGGCTGGTCTCAAACTCCTGGCCTCAAGTGATCCACCTGCCTCAGCCTCCTTAAGTGCTGGGATTACAGGCATGAGCCACTGTGCCTGGTCTTGTTGGTGACATTTTGAAGAAACATATTCTTGTACATTGATGGTGGGACACCATTCTCATGGGGGGCAATTGGCATGCCTATCAAAATTAGAAATGGTTCTAGTTACTCAGTAGGCTGAGGCAGGAGGATCGCTTGAGCCCAGGAGGTTGAGGCTGCAGTGAGCCGTGATCATGCCACTGCACTCCAGCCTGAATGACAAAGCAAAACCCCATCTCTTTAAAAGAAAAAGGGGGTGGGGAGGGGGAATGTCCTCAGACCCAGTAATTCCACCCCTAGGAATCCAGTTTACACACATAAGAAATAAAAGATAAATGTACAAGGTTAGTCACTGCACAGTGAGATAGCAAAAGATTAGAAAGAACCCAAGTGTTTATTGATCTGGGGTTTATTCCTTTATAGCCCAACTATATGATGGAACACTATAATGTTGTAAAAATGGATTAAGAGTTCTTTATGAATTGGTATGGAAACATTGCCAAGATATGAAAGCCAAATGCAGAAAAATGTACGTGGTATGCTATTATCTATGTGAAAAAGGCATTACCATTCTCTGGAAGGATAAATACAGATTTGAGAATGGTGGATATCTGGGGTGAGAGGTATCCTTTTCACTGTACTTTAAAAATTTTGATATTTTGGTGTTTGCCTATTCAAAAAATGGTTAAAATCAGTTGCCACCAATTAGGAGAATGCATATAAATAACTGAATTTCCTGTTTGCTTGTTGCCTTAAGAATGTGAGTGCACTGTTTTTAGTGCCAGATATTCTAATTTAAAACAATGAGCTAAATAAAGTCAAGTTGCTTTGGGGGGTCCTGCTCTCCAGGCTTTTCTTATACCCAAATTATTTCACTAATTTATTTCACCTGCCTAGCCCCTGTGGGCATTTGCATTTGAGATCCATAAAAGCAGAGACTCAGACAAGGGGAAATTTATTCCAAGGATATGGAGTGTGTGAAGAAATTCATCTTGGTCTCAGCTTCATGTGGTAGAGGATGGCAGCTGGATGGTCACTGCAGTTCAAGCAATTGGCAGTCTAGCTAGCACCTCTGTACCCCAATTCCAAACTCCCTGAGCATGAGGCATGGGGTCCCACTAGAGAACTGTGTGCTGTCCAGGGCTCTCCTTTGGGAGGTGACTGATACCAGGTCAACCCCAATATTCCTCATGAATACAAATGCAAAATCAAGAAAATATCAGGAAACAGATTCCACCAACATATAAAAAAGGATTATATGCCATAACCAAGCAAGATTTCTTCTGGGAATGCAAGGTTGGTTTAACATCTGAAAATCAGTGTACCACACCGTATTAATAAAGGACAAAAACCACACGATCATCTCAACGGATGCAGAAAATAAGCATTTGACAAAATCCAACACCTACTCATGATAAAAACTCTCCTTCTTGGGGTAAAAAGGGGAGTTCTTGAGAAGGTTAGAAGCTACCCCACAATGTCTGCATACAGGGTTTACTAACTCCCTGGAGATGTTTAGTTGACCCAGGCAGCTACAGGTGTCCAGGAATCTTCCTCTCCATCTTAAAGCAAAATCCCACTAAATCCCACTTTGCATTATGGTCAAGAGTGCAAACATCATTGGAAGGGGTTCAGAGTAGTTCTAATTTCAAGCAGCTGTCACAGAATTGCCTCTCTGAGTTCCCTGAGCTCGCTGTGGATTCAAAAGCCTGGAAATTCTTACAGGTGATCATCAGCTTGATGCATTTCAGGCTTGCAGCAGTAGGAGGGAGTGGAGGACAGCAGGTCTGAGGCTGACCTCTGCAGTCTTTGCCGGGCCTTCTGGCAGAGTGCTTTAAGGACTGCTCATGATGCTGGATTTGGAGAAGTAGTTAAAGGGAGGACTGCAGGGGACATATGCATTACATTTGGTCAGAATGAACATACGGTTCCCCTGAAAAACCAAACCAGTGAAGCCTGAGTGCCCGGGGCCAGCCTCTTCAATGAGGAGGGGTTTCTCACTGGGCATTCCATGGAGATGCTCCGTTGTAGATGTAACGGGCAGAGTTTCATCCGGAGGAGCCAGGCTGAGGTGAATGAAAGGGAGGAGACCTGGAGGAGTGGGTCTTCTGTTGGCATCCTCAAGCCTAGTGCTGCTGCAGTGGGGACTCCACCCAGAAGGTAAGGATTCCAGCTTAGGCCATGGTCTCCTTGTTGCCGTGATGAATCGAGGAGATATTGGGGCGAGTCAGGTTGCATCTCTGAGTGTACAGTTTCTTCTTAGGCTGCTGGCAGGTGTTTGTTGAATGGCGGGGAAAGAGAATAAATGGTCTCAAAGGAAACTGCCTGGAGCAGATATGCTATTCAGGGAAAGGCTCCAGCTTGTAGCCCACGTTCACTGCGCATCTCTTTAAACCATCAGTTCTGTCTGGGAATCAGCTGGGCCACACCTCAAACCAATTACATCAGAATCTCCAAGCAGGGGAGGGGGAACCTTAGCATCGCCTGTCTTTAAGGCTCCCCAGGTGATTTCAGTATGTAGCCAGGGCTGGGAATCCCTGCTTCCAAATAATACCAGTTAAGAGACTTTTCAGGATTTGCTTCGTCTTCTGAGTTGGAGCAACTGCACCTTTTATCTGGTTTTCATACGGCACAAGGCTTCCTTTGAAGTGCTGGGTCCTCAGCATCCCTCTGCACCTTCTGAGTGTAGCATGGAATTGGGTTTGAATTGGTTTCACCTGAACTCCAGAGATGGGTCCTGACTGGTCTAAGCCAACCAGGGTGATGCTAGCTCAGTGACTGACCAGGTAGCTTTGGACTAAGCCCATCAGCTTAGTCAGATGTTCTGGAATGGTCCAGTTGGCTCAGAATTCAGGATTCTTGCTCAATACTGAATGAAGGGCAACCTCTCAGGTTAGGTAAGTGGGAGGCACCCTATGAATACCGGGGTGCCTGCCTAGGAGGAAGTGTCCCTGTGGGTGGCAGGATGGAGACAGAAAACCTGAACCCTTGCTGATGTCCCTGAGCAGCTTGCCCTCCCCAGACACAGCCAGTTGCCCCCTTGTCACCTTTATTAAGCCCAGTCTGAGTTGGATTTCCTGTTACCTGCCAGTGAGAATCCTAATTAATATAAAAGGGCCTGAGGTTGGGTAAAGCAAAGTGAGTAATCACTGCTAAAGGAAGCAGAATTCCCTGAGAAGCTCTCGGAGCCAGAGGCCAGGGTGGGCTTGGAGCCCGTCTCTCAGCCCCTAGCTCAGCACTATCCGGCATGCTAGAGGTAGCAGAGTCATCCTGGGATAAGGCAGGTCTGGGCCGAGGCTCACTTTGGTGCTCATGGATCTGCAACCCTGTTCTGATTTTTCATATTTTTTTTTTTCCTTTTTTGAGACGGAATTTTGCTCTTGTTGTCCAGGCTGGAGTGCAATGATGTGATCTTGGCTCACCACAACCTCTGCCTCCCGGGTTCAAGCAATTCTCCTGCCTCAGCCTCCTGAGTAGCTGGGATTACAGGCATGTGCCACCATGCTCGGCTAATTTTTAGTAGATACGGGGTTTCTCCATGTTGGTCAGGCTGGTCGCGAACTCCTGACCTCAGGTGATCCACCTGCCTCGGCCTCCCAAAGTGCTGGCATTACAGGCATGAGCTAGGCGCCCGGGCTGATTTTCCTTTTTAATAGCACAAGTCTCAGGCTTGCAGCCTCAGCATGCAATAACAGGTAGCAAAAATCTAATGTCTGTCTTGTATTTACTTTCATAGTCACTTTTATGATCATCTGAATTTGTGGCAAATTATGCTGATTTTGCTTTTTGGTGACATCGTTTTCCTTTAAAAGGGAGAGTGAGGGCGAGGCACGGTGGCTCACACCTGTGTTCCTAGTAGTCGGGAGGCTGAAGCGGGAGGATTACTTGAGCCCAGCAGGTTGAGGCTGCAGAGCTGTAATCGTGCCACTGCACTGGAGCCTGTGTGACAAAGGAGACCCTGTCCCCCCAAAAAAGTGGTGGCAGGAGTTGAGACATACTAGGAACATAAAGCAGTTGTGAGGCAGATGTGGCAAAACTGACAACGGTGGTGGAGTGTGAGTTTGGGGAATGCTAAGCCAGGGACTGAACACAGTGAGGGTAGGGGTTCACACATCTTTTCATTCACAGCAGCAGCCACCTTGCTTCCGAGGCCAATCTCTATCCTAGGCCCAAGGGCATGGTGTGGCCGGAAATACCAGTGGCTGGGGACTCAGATATCCCATGTCCTAGTCAGCAGCTTCCCCTTTGCCAGCTGCGATGTCAGGACAAGTTAGCTTCTCTGCACCTTCATGTCAGCACCTGAAACCCGGGGTTCCTACACCCTTTACAGGGTTTGGGGGTTTTTGGAGGAGTGCGGAAGGATTGGGGTTGGACTGTTTTGAGAATACCTTGGATTCCAGCGCTCTACAATTAGTCCCAGGAACTACACATCCGTTCTGAAAATACCCAGTGGGTAGCTGCATATTCATGATGCCTGAGCTTCAGATGTTTTTAGGAACATTGTCCTTGTAGGGTGTAGAGAAGCCCCTTATCCAGAGGCCTCTCCTTGGGGGAGAGGGTTCTAGCTGAGCTTCCCCAGGGGATGCTGATCCAGCTTTGCTGGCAGACGGAGTGGCATCGGGTAAGCCATGCCACTGTCTCTTCCTCTGTGTCTCCAAGGCGGGATCTCTACTTTTGATTCCTAGACTTGCAGATGGCTACTTCATGTACACAGCTGTCACGTCCCACTGCAGTCTAGGATGGCAGCCAGTACAGCACTCACATCAAGTATATTGGAAAAGCCCTTTTACTTCTACTGCTTTACGGTTCCTAAAAGGTGCCTGGTCTGCATATTAAGAGTATCCATTTTGCTTCACTTGTAGTAATAAGACACTATTAAAGGTACACACATAAAATAAGGATTCTTTCTTTTCTAAGACGGAGTTTCACTCTTGTCATTCAGGCTGGAGTGCAATGGTGTGATCTTGGCTCACTGCAACCTCCGCCTCCTGGATTCAAGTGATTCTCCTGCCTCAGCCTCCCGAGTAGCTGGGATTACAGGCGCCTGCCACCACACCCGGCTAATTTTTGTATTTTTAGTAGAGACAGGGTTTCACCATGTTAGCCAGGCTGGTCTCAAACTCCTGAGCTCAGGTGATCCACCCGCCTCAGCCTCCCAAAGTGCTGGGATTACAGGCATGAGCCACCATGCCTGGCTAAAATAAGGATTTTTAATTGCAAAAACCAGTTCAGGTTTAAATGGTCTTACACCTTAAGGATAGGTGGTGTCCTAGATGGGGAAGGGGTTTGCATCACAGATGCATTGACGCCATATGCTGAAAACACACACATGCAACCAAACTCATTAAATAGCGTGGAAGATTTGTCCTGGAAATGACTAGGGACCTTCCTTCCCACGTCGCCTCCTCTTGGTTGGAACACTTTGAAATCATGACTTAAGAATTTTCAGGGGGTGATTTTGACTATATGCAACTCTTATGTGCTGACTTTAAAACACAACCCCACCTATATTGTAGCTCCACTGCATTCAAGTTACAGTGAGTAGTCTGTTACTAAAGTGATACAAGTTGGTGGGAAGCAGGATGCAAAGAATTAGCAAACGGGGACCTTCCTTTGGTCAAGTTTTCAAGCCAACTTTCCAGCAGCTGGGAGAAATGCCTTTTAGTTTCAAACCTGCCTGTCAAGTTTCTATCAGCTAAGATGTTATTTTTCTAGATTACCTCATGGTGACCCACTGATAATTGGTATGTTGGAATGCCATTTCCTAATGGTGGGAGCGGCCTCTTCTAGTCTTCCGGAAGCTTTTGAGATGTTCTTCCATGACATTTTGGTGAAACATGCCTCAACTGGCACCTCATTATTGCTCAGCAGGGGGGTTAGAAGGGTCACAACAGGCAGGAAAAAAAGAAAAACTGCCTGATACTCTGCAAAATCCATGTATTCAACATGTTCTACTTAATTTCATTAGGGAAATAAAATTTCCATCACTCAAGCTAAATGGTTCTCAAATGCTAGTGGCATAGAACCACCTAGAGATGGACGGGAGTGGTGGTTCATGCCTGTAATCCCAGCACTTTGGAAGGCTGAGGCAGGCGGATCACGAAGTCAGGAGATGGAGACCATTCTGGCTAACATTGTGAAACCCCGTCTTTACTAAAAATACACATGCAATAAATTAGCCAGGCAGGGTGGCAAGTGCCTGTATTAGTCCCAGCTACTTGGGAGGCTGAGGCAGGAGAATCACTTGAACCCAGGAGGCAGAGGCTGCAGTGAGCTGAGATGGTGCCACTGCCCTCCAGCCTGGGCAACAGCGCAAGACTCCATCTCAAAACAAAAACAAAAACAAAACCAAACCCCGAGCCACCTACAGATAATTCTTGAGCCTCATCTCAAGGGCTCAGTGCTAGTCTGAGGTCTAAGTAGTAAAGGAACTACATGTCTATATGGCAGTACTTATTTAGCAATAAGCAGGTTTAATCATTTCTAGCGTGAAGCATCTCAGATGGGAAACTCCCGTGTTTAATACATCCAGTTTTCAAATCTGGCACATTTTGTTCATGCCAGAAATGGATGTCGTTACAAAGGGGCAGGCATTGGGATCAAACTGACATACAACTCTAAAGCAGTATGAGAGGCAGATACCCTTTCTGCTTGAATTTCAAGAGGGAACCAAGCTGTTCTCTCCCTATACTCTACAATGATGAGGAACCAAAGATAGGATGAGAAAATGCTCTATGTGATAAACAAGGAGAGAAACCACAGTCCTAGCTTGTCTGACTATGGAACTCATTCCCACAAGAAAACTTGCAGGGCCAGAAACACGCCCCACCCCCTCCTGCAAAAAAAAAACAAAACAAACACCAGAACTCTCTAGGATACTTAGGTTTTCTCATGTTAGAATTGTTCAGCCTACATTTATAGGCATTCTGTAATTAGGAGGTGCCATGTTGCCATAGCCAACAATCTTCACATTATTTGGAAAGCAGACAGCAGCAACAATATTCTTTTAAAATGGCTTTTATTGAGACACTTTTAGGGATTCTGCAACATTTCCAGTTGGGAATCTTTATTTCCAACTCTTAGGGTAGCTAAACCCTTCTCTGAATGCCAAAAGGCACACTCCCACCACCTTAATGAGGAAACACACTTATCTGTCTCTACTCCGATATCCAACTGGGACCTGGACCCCAAGCCCCCTGGTGTCTTGTACGAGTCTCATTAGTCCTCCACGTACAACTCAGAAGCCTGTTAATCAGGGAGGGTAATTTCCAAATAAATGTGAGCTGGCCTAAATCCAGCTGGTATTTCTGATTCGGTAACCTACAGCATCTTAATTTGGGGACATCCTGTCCTAAGTTTTGGCTGGCGCATGTAGAATTTATAATCTACCTGTATAACAACAGATGTAACATAGCTCCATTCCAGCCCCAAATTCCTTAAAGGTTCTAATCTATTCTTGCACTTCTTCCTGTACTGTTGTTGAGAAGCTTAACATTTTAGGGAGAGGCTGGTCAAATCTCTACTCTCTGGTAACAGCATTAACAAGAGTCTTTTAGAAAGGGACTCAGAAGTTACGGACATCAGCCACTTCAGACTTCTTTACACCAGTATCCTTGACAGATGACTGACCAGCCTCCTCATGGACTGGAGCATCCCATCATTATTTTAATTGCTGGAAATGTTGGCCTAATTCTGCTTCCTTGTAACTTTCTGCTTTTTAGTACAAGTTGCTCTTGGGAATCTACGCACGGTAAAAATACCAGCTCCTTCCATCTTTACAGCCCTGTAAGTGTGTGCTCTTCAAAGCCTTTCCCTTAATAGCAAGATGGCCAAGAGTGGCAACAGAGGCAGAGCTGCCTACACTACAATTGTTCCCATTGTAAGGTGAAAACGAACACTTAACTTCATCTACAAGGGGAAAAAAAAAAACTCCATCAAGGCTATTAAGATTCTGCTTGCAAATTAATGCCAATCCATGTTTACATTTTTTTTTTTTTTTTAAATCACTGAGACATTTACATATATATCCAGGCTCTGCTCCTTAACAAAAGGTGAACTGAAAAACTCAAGGGTGTTTATTTTTCAGTTAAAAGAGAAAAACAAAAAACAAAAACGCAAAACAGATTTTGTACCAGGTGCCTCAAGAGAAAGCATTCTTTATGCAGATGACAGATCTTGGGTTTTCCACAAGTTTCCTCTGTGACTGTGGCTGCCATCTCTGATGAAAGAGTTATGGCATTAAATGGCAAAAGATATAATGGACACACAGAACTGTCATGGGTAATAAAGCAAATATTTACATTAAGCACAATACAGCAATTTATTTAGATGCTTAAAATGAATACAAAGGGAAATAAAGATCACAAAATTATACATACTACAACAGTGTGTCA
The DNA here is from genome assembly GCF_000951045.1 of Mandrillus leucophaeus. Lineage (NCBI taxonomy): Eukaryota > Metazoa > Chordata > Mammalia > Primates > Cercopithecidae > Mandrillus > Mandrillus leucophaeus. The sequence goes on from NW_012104565.1 coordinate 1,651,732, forward strand.
TATATTAGATGGTATAAATGAATGCACCATGATGGTGTTGAACTAAAGATAAAACTAAATATCCAAAATGCAGCACTCATTGGTTTGCTGCTTCAACACAACACACTTTTATACAGATCTAAAAGGTGTCAAAATTAGTAGCTGCAAAGTCAATTCTTGCATGTGATTTTAGCTTAAAAGATTTCAGAAAACATCTGAAATACCAGTTTTTGTTTTTGACAGCTGTAATGTCAAGGATATTCAGAACAAGAAAAATCCTATAATACAAGAGAGTCCAGATATATATCTTACGTGGCTGGCCTCTGTTGCAAGATTGTACAAGGTTATGTGCAAAAACTAAGTCTGTCCAAAAGTCCATACTAGCGCAGTTTTGAGCTTTTGCTAGGTAAACTAGATATAGCGTTTATTACACAGCAAGGGCAACACTAAAAAAAGAAATCTATGATGGGCACACAATAACAGTATCATGAGCATCACTTGAATAGGTCTAAAAGACTGTACAAATATACATTTCAACTATTCAGAATGAATACATGAAAAAAAATCGCTTTTCCCAAAGTCTACTATACACATTAGACTGGTAGCTTGTATGTTGGCCCTACACTACCATGTGAATTAGGTTAACGCTTCTCAAAGACATCTGACCAATCATTTCACAGAGGGAAAGAAATGTTGAAAAGGCAGATAAAATAAACCTCTGCTTTTCCTCGTATGTATTCATGAGCCACCAGCTTATTGGTTTTTCACATTTAGTTACCGTGTCTGTCAGAGAAGGTTCTGAAGCAAGATCAGCCTGTCGTGTCATAGACTTAGAAATAACCACTGGAACTGCAGCGGCCACATGACCCACAGTCCAACCAGTACTCACAAGGCAGTACCAGTGAGAAGACAGCTTTGCAGTCACACTGAATGGAGATCAGAGTTCCAGGCTGCAGCATGTCACCAATGCCAAGGAACCTGGCACTTAGGCCTGTTGGCTGCTCAGTTTAACTCCAGCTAAGCTGCCATGCATGGGCTCAGCTACTCCGTCAGTCATGTTGTCAAACTGTTCCCCATCCTCACTGTCAATTGTGCTATTCTGCCACTCAATCTGGGGGTTAGATAAGCGCTCATCATTCTCAGCTGCATTCTTCCACTGTGACTGGTCCTTAGACCAAAACCCTTCAACTTTTCCATAGGAACTATTCTTCCATTTCAACTGCTCTCTGTCACCTTGCATGGTAGCCTTTTTTTTGGCAGCTGGCTTACTGCTCCTTGCATCTTCACTTTGGGAAGACTCATCAGACCAGGTTCCTGGTTTCATTTCACAGGTATTGTCCTCAAAGTCTGACACTTGTTGGGATCCAGGCCCACTCTCAGATGGAGAAGCTCCGTCTTTCCACTCAACAACATCGTCTTGGTCAACCTCACTATCAGAAGCATTGTGCATTAGTTTGGTTGGTTCCTCAGTCAAATGAATAGTTTCGTATTTTGAACCATCCTCCTCTTTTTGGTCTAGCTTCTCCTCAGATTCTAAAGCATCCTCAGGAATTACCTTCAGTACATGTTCCTCTGGGTTACTGTTAGAGATTTTAGGCTCAACTTCAAAAACAGGGTCAAAAGGGCTACCACTTTCATTGGATTCTTCTTCCAAATTTCCAAAACTGTCTGAGGAACTGTCATCTTCTTTCCCAAGGTTAAGCTTTTTGTCAGCAGTCTTACTTGCGTTGACTCTGGAATCCTTCTCATCATGATTTTCAAATAGCCACTCAGCATCAAAATCCATCTCATGCTTGACTTTATTTAATTCTTTCATGTTAAACCCCAGCAACACGCCAGGCTTGTACTTTTCACAATCACGGACACATTTCTTCCTTTTGTTACTAAAATGGGAAGCAATGTCACTCTTCCATAACCATAAACTGGCTGCTAGCTTCTCAATTTCTCTCCTGGTGGGATAGGGCTGTTTGTTGAAATACTTTGTTAGAAAGCTTTTCCTGGCTTCATAGGAATCATCTTCATGACCCTTGGGGTCTAAAGCTAAAACAACAGGCTCTTCAGGCTTCTCTTCAAAGAAGCTGGGTGAATCACTATCATCATCTAACTTTCGTTTTTTCAGTAAGGGAAATTCCATTTGCTCATAAGTGCGCTTCACAGGTGCCAGGCTTGGAGACTGATTAAGCCGAGAGGGTGCATTTGTCTTATCCTGGCCATTTTGGGTCTTTCCAACACCCCTGCAGTGAACTAGATGCAGAGTGATAGTCGAGGCGGTCATGTTGCTGGTATACACACCAAGGCAATGGATACATTTGTAGGTGAGCTTTTTCTCAACTGGATGAACCGTCTGAATAACCTGGTGCCTCTCTCGTAAGTGATGTGCAAGTGCATCAGATATGGGTCCTTTTAGGATTGAAAAGCAAAGAGGACAAAGGGTTTTCCCAACATCTTTTTTATAGGGCACTGCAGCTTGAGGTGAACTTTTAACAGGGATATCTGCCTTTTCCTGAACTTTTGGCTGTGGCTTTGGAGGAACTGGAGGGTTATTCTGGGCATGGTAAGCAACAGATTCAGCTGGGGCATCCCTCAGATTGTATGTGGTCACCAGGAGATGGATGTTAGTGTGACTACCCTGCTGCAATGTCAAATCAAAACTCAAAGTAGAATCTGTTTTAGGTCCCATCTCTTCATCGATGTGAACCATCCGCATGTGTGCGGCCATCTTCTCCACATCATTGAAAGTTGAACGGCAATATGGACAAGACAGACCATGAATTAACATATGGTTGAGCAGAGTATCTGTGGGCAAATAGCGATTACAGTAGAGGCATTTGCTAGTAAAATTGTGTATCTTCATAATGTAGTTGGCTACTGCTGGGACTTTCTCAGCTTTATGTTCTTTTTCGAAGTGCACACTATAGACATTTTCAGGAAAAAGCTCATTACAGATTGTACATATTTTCCACTTTTGAGTTGAGGAAGTGTTACCTGGGGGAGGTCCTGTGGCAGCTGCAGCAGGTTTGGAACTGGACTGACCTAACACTCTGGATGCCTGTGACTGGGAGAGGGAAGGAGACTTTAACTGGCCCGATGAGAGAGAAGAGGCATTAGCAGACTGCAGTGAGTATCTTGCTGGTGCCTGGGACCTCTGCTCTGACCCAAGCCCATAAGACCTTCCATTTCCACTTGGAAGTAACTGCTTTACAGACTGAGATTGTTGAGGAATAGAAACTGGTGCGTTGCCACCTAGACCCAGTCTCATTGACTGACCAACACTGTAACCCTGGCCTACAGATTTGACTCCATAGTTGTTCTGCTGCAGGTGAACACTGGACATCATGTTGACTCCTGTAGAATTTAAGTTAGGCTTTGGTATTGAGAGTCGATTCACCATCTGCTGTGATGGTAAAGACCGGACATTTCCAGAAGCAAGGGAACCGATTCTTGGTGGAAGTCCCATGCTCTTCTTGTCTTGAGGTTTGGGAGCAATTAGCATCAAGGGTTTGGATCGGGGAACCACTACATTTGTGTGCCCAATCATGGCAGTGACCTGATAGCCTATACGTTCATGGTCTTCGATGACATGCTGTACCAAAGCTTCATAGGACTTTGGCATGAAAAGGCATCGCTTGCAGTGAATACTACTCTCTTCTCGGGCATTTGAGCCTAAGGGGACTGCCCCATTGAGTGATTTTTCTCCTGCCTTTGCTATGTAAGGTGCTGCCACATGCTGAAAATGTTCCCTGTAAATGTGCTTCCTAACTATTTCGTAAAGAGGATCTCGGTAAGTGCACTTCTTACAGTAATAAACAGCTTGCTCTACACTGTCAGCCTGCTTAGGTTTAAGGCCATCATTTTTGTTTTTATCTTTGAAAGTGCTGAGGCTGCTACTTGGTGCGCTGGCGTTTGGAGCATGAAATATTTTAATGTGTGTTTCCAAAGTCTTTTTGTCTGCATTGAAGGTACAGTAGGGGCAATTAAGGAGAATCCTATTTTCAAAGTCTTCACTATGGACATTTCGGAAATGACTTTTGTAGGCAGAGAAGAATTTTGAGGAAAATGGACAAGCGCTGCAGCAGAAAGGTTTTGTCCGATAGTCCTAAAGTAAACACAAAAACTAAAATTAGAATGCCACTTCAGATAGGCAGTTAACAGATTCCAGATCCCCCCCAGACATTCTTAATAATGCATTTATTTTAGGCCAGGCACGGTGGCTCACGCCTGTAATCCCAGCACTGTGGGAGGCCGAGGTGGGTGGATCACCTGAGGTCAGGAGTTCAAGACCAGCTTGGCCAACATGGTGAAACCCCGTCTCAACTAAAAATACAAAAAAATAAGCTGGGTGTAGTGGGCGCCTGTAATCCCAGCTACTTCAGGAGGGTGAGGCAGGAGAATCGCTTGAAGCTGGGAGGTGGAGGTTGCAATAAGCCGAGACCGCGCCATTGCACTTTCAGCCTGGGTGACAAGAGCAAAACTGTCTCAAAAGACAAAGCAAAAAAAAGCCACAGATTTTATTATGTTTTTTCCTTTTGTATAGTAACTTTATAAAATTGAAACTCAAAAAAAGCTATCCTAAACCAAATATTTTTGTCAGTGTAAATTAAAAAGTCAATGTTAAGTTCCCAATGTTTAGGAAAAAAAAGTCACATTTTAGTCAAACCAAAGACAAATGACTTCAAGATAAACATTTTGCAGCTAGAAATAACAATAACCTAAATGAAGGAAGTCGCTAAAGACTTCAGGTTTACTACACAGTCATGTGTTGCTAAACCACAGGGATGCATTCTGAAAAATGCATCATGGTGTGAAATCCTAGAGTGTATTCACACAGACCTAGATGGTGCAACCTACTACACACCTGGGTTACATGGCACAGCTTATTGCTCTTAGGCTACAAACCTGTACAGCATGTTTCTGTACTGAATACCATAGGCAATGATTAACACAACGGCAAATATTTCTATGTTTAAACACAGCTAAGTACAGAAAAAGTATGGTAAAAATACGATATAAAAGATAACTGGTACAACTATATAGGGCACTTACCATGAACAAAGCTTACAGGACTGTAGGTTGCTCTGGGTGAGTCAATATGAAAGCCTGGGGCATTACTGTACACTACTGTAGACTTTATGAACACTTAAGCTACACAAATTTACTAAAAACAAAACAATTTTTTTGAGACAAAGTCTCATTCTGTTGCTCAGGCTGGAGTGCAGTGGCACAATCGGCTGACTGCAGTCTCAACCTCTTGGGCTCACGCGATCCTCCCACCTCCACCTCAGTCCTGGGGACTACAGGTGTGTGCCACCACACTAGGGTAAATTCTGTAGAGACAGGGTCTCACTCTGTTGTCCAGGCTAGCCTTGAACTCCTAGGCTTGAGCAATCCTCCTGCCTTGGCTTCCCAAAGTGGTGGGATTGCAAGCCACTGTGCCCAGCCCTAAAAAATATTTTTTCTTGAATAATAACCTCAGCTTGCTGTGGTTTATACACTTTTCAATTTTTAACTTTTTTACTCTTTTGTAGTAATACTTAGCTTAAAACACAAACAGACTGGCCGGGCACGGTGGCTCACGCCTGTAATCCCAGCACTTTGAGAGGCCCAGGCGGGTGGATTACCTGAGGTCAGGAGTTTGAGACCAGCCTGACCGACATGGTGAAACCCTATCTTTACTGAAAATACAAAAAATAGCCAGGCGTGGTGGCAGGCACCTGTAATCCCAGCTACTCGGGGGGCTGAGGCAGGATAATCACCAGGAGGCAGAGATTGCAGTGAGCCAAGATCAGAGCACAGCACTCTAGCCTGGGTAACATAGCAAGACTCCATCTCAAAAACGAAACAAAACAACACACATTGTACAGCTGTACAAAAATATTTTCTATCTTCATATACCTATTCTATAAGCTTTAAAAAAACATTTTTTTAAAAAAAAAACTTTCCCAGCACTTTGGGAGGCCAAGGCAGGTATGGATCACAAGGTCAGGAGTTCGACACCAGCCTGGCCAACACAGCGAAACCCCATCTCTACTAAAAATACAAAAAATTAACCGGACGTGGTGGCGGGTGCCTGTAATTCCAGTTACTTGGGAGGCTGAGGTTGCAATGGGCTGAGATCGTGCCACTGCACTCCAGCCTGGGCGATAAGAGCAAGACTCTGTCTCAAAAAAAAAAAACCAAAAAACCAAAAAAACAGAAAACCCAAAAACTTAAAAAAACATTTTCTTCCTAAAAGCTAAGACACAAACACATACATTAGGCCTAGAGAGAATGAGGATCAACAGTATCACTACTTTCCACCTTTACATCTTGTCCCACTGGAGGGTCTTCAGGAACAGTAATACACATGGAACTGCCACCTCCCATGGTAACAATGCTTTCTTCTGGATAACTGTGGAAGGACCTGCCTTAGGCTCTTCTTGAGGCCGTGTCACACTTATCAGGAGTAAGTCCAAGGTGCTTTGTTTCCTTTTTTCATCACAGATTTGCTTGTAAGCAGATAATGAACCATGAATATTCTTCTCTATTAACGAAAAGTTTTTGGTATTGAGATCCATGTTTTCAAACTTTGTTGTTGTTTGAGACGGAGTTTTTTTTCTCTTGTCGCCCAAGCTGGAGTGCAATGGCACGATCTCGGCTCACTGCAACCTCTGCCTCCCAGGTTCAAGCGATTCTCCTGCCTCAGCCTCCCCAGTAGCCCACCACCATGTCTGGCTAATTTTTTTGTATTTTTAGTAGAGACAGGGTTTCACCGTGTCGGCCAGGCTGGTCTCAAACTCCTGACCTCAGATGATCCACCTGCCTCAGACTCCCAAAATGCTGGGATTACAAGTGCGAGCCACCACACCCAGCCACGTGTTTTCAAACTTAAGGAGCTTGCTGAGGTCTGCACTGCTAAATCCTTCACTCTGAATTTTCTTAAGGGTTCTTCTTTTGCTTTTCCTGCAGTTTCCTTTTTCTCTTTCCTCTTCACCCATGCGTTCTTGTTCCAGTTCTCACAGCTTCTCACTAGTCAATTCCTCAGGAACCACCTCTAGGAGCTCTTCTATATCGTCCTCATCCACACCCAGGTTAAAGTTGTTTGCCATCTCAACCAGATACTTTGTGATTTATGCAAATCCTTTTAAGTCATGGACAAACCTTTGAGTGTATTCTTCCAGATGCCGTTCATACACTCCTTGATGATATCACCCCAAGCCCAAGCAAGATTCTTAATGTAGTCACAGATATTGTAATCCTTCCAGAATCGTATCGGAATCTTTAGTGTCTTCCTCAGCTGCGATGACAGGACAAAGGCCTTTCTCAGATAGTAGGCCTTAAAAGCTGCTGTAACTCCATCAGTTGGATCAAAGAGGTGGTGTTTGATACTGGGATGAAAAATGCCACTTAAAGGAGGCATCTGCTTATTATCGACAATAAGCAAAAACTTGAAAGGTTAGGTTATTCTCTCAATACTACTTCTCAATTTTGCAGGCATATCAATTCAGGACAGCATCTTGAAAGAGGAGCTGGGTCACCCACAACTTATGTCTCCTGCAATGCACTGGCCAAGTGTGTGTATATTGATATGCTTGAAGCCCCTAGGGTTCTCACTGTGCCAAATCACAAAGGGTTTCAATTTGTAGCCTGCAACATTGCCCCCAAGCAAGGCTGTCATCCAGTCCTTAAAAGCCTTGAAGCCTGGCATTGCCGTGGTCTCCTTATGGATGAAAGTGCTTTCAGCATCTGTTTCTGGAATAGAAAGGTTTCATCCATACTGAAAATTTGCTCTGGCAAGTGATTTTCCTCCAGACTCAGCTTATCTAGAGTTTCCCAAAATTCTTCAGCTGCCTTCACATCAGCACTCACAAACTCACCACTTTCCCATTATGTAATGAAACTATTCTTTTTATAATTGTTTAAACCACCCAGAACTAGCAGTAAATTCAACATCATAGCCATGTCCAGCCTTTTCTTTCAACACCACACACACAGTTTTTGCTCTGTGATCATCGTGGTGCGGAGAGGTACACAGCACCATGTGCACCTGTGTCTGCTCTTCACTCCAAGTCATCAGAAGCTTCTCTGTGTCTGATAAAGGTCCTTCTTTAATTTTTGTTAGTCTCATTGCCTTCAATGAAGCAGATGCTTTAACAGCTTCTGTCACTTTGTTCTTGTTCTTCCAAGATCGTAGCTATGGTAAAATGGGACATGCCTGACTGGCAAGAAATAACCATCACTGATTCTCTACCTTCGTAGTCCTTAATCACTTCTAACTCTGTTTTCAGGTCACTCAACATGGCCCCTTACTGGCAACATTATGGATTTTGTATGCTTAGGGGCCATGATGAACAAAATACCATGAGATTAAACCAAGCACAAGAATATGATGCAATCAAGAGACATAGTAAACACGAGCTATATGAGGCTGCTACCAATTTACATGAAAAGCTGTTTTAAAAAGTAGGAGTACACTCTAAAATAATAAAAAGTATATATAGTAAATACATAAATACAGTTTTTGGTAAGTTTTTAATTGTCATTGTCAAGTAGTCATGTGCTGATGTTTCCGTCTAGTACAGACTGCATATGCGACTATGTTCCCCCAAGATTGTAATGGGGCTGAAAAATTTCTGTCACGTAGTATTTACTATATAGTTGACCCTTCAACAACATGGCTTTGAACTGCTTATATGTGGATTTTTTCCAAACAAATGCAGATCAAAGATACAATATTCTCGGGAAGCTCAAATCTCCTATACAGAGGGCTAGCTTTTGGTATATGCAGGTTCCACAGGGCCAACTGTGGGACTTAAGTATGCAAGGATTTTGGTAATGAGGTTTTTTTTTTTTGAGATGGAGTCTTGCTTTTGTTCCCCAGGCTGGACTGCAATGGCACGACCTCAGCTCACTGCAACCTACACCTCCCAGGTTCAAGCGATTCTCCTGCCGCGCCACCCCAACCCCTTCCAACCCCGAGTAGCTGGGATTACAGGCACCTGCCACCACGCCCGGCAAATTTTTGTGTTTAATTAGCCTAGGCTAATTATGTGTTTGTGTCTTTTTTTTTTTTTAACTTTTTGAACTGTTAAAAACTAAGTTTAAGACTAGTAAAAAGTCTGTAAGTATATGAAGACAAAATATTTTTATATAGCTGTACAATTTTTTTTTTTTGAGCGGTAGCAATGTTCATTGTGAAGAGTGAAAGGACAAAGCTTCCACAGTGTGGAAGGGGGACCCAAGCAGGTTGCCGTGTTTGTGTTTTAAGCTAAGTGTTATTACAAAAGATTAAAAAGTTAAAAATTTTAAAGTTTTATTTTTTATGTAGCCTAAGTGTGCTTATAAAGTCTACAGTGGTGTACAATAATGTCCCTTCATATTCACTCACCACTCAGAGCAACTTCCATTCCCGCAAGTGCCCAATACAGGTGTACCAATTTTTCTCTTTTATACTGTATTTTTACTACACCTTTTCTATGCTTCACTATGTTTAGAAACACAAATACTTACCATTGTGTTAATCACTCTTAGGGTATCCAGTATAGTAACATGCTCTTCAAGTTGGTAGCCTAGGAGCAACAGGCCACACCATGTAGCGTAGGGGTATACTAGGCTATACCACCTAGGTCTGTGTAAGTACCCTTTATGATGTTTGTACAACAATGACATCACCTAACAAGGCATTTCTCAGATGGCATCCCATCATTAATCAATGCATGATGGTATTATGTGCTGTAAATAACTGTATGTGCTATACTTCTATATGACTGGCAGCACAGGTGTGTTTACACCTAGCATCACTACAAACATGAGTCATATGTTGCGTTATGATGTCATTAGGTAGTCAGTTTTTCAACTCCATTATATTCTTATGGGACCACTGTTGTAGATGTAGTCCATCACTGACCAAAATGTCGTCATGTGGTAAACGACTGCGGTAAAATTCAGGGTCCAGAATGTTTTAGTGCAATTAGACAATTACAAGAGATAAAGCTGTATCTTTTGTTCCTTTCCCCATTATGGATAAATTTTCATAGATAAAAGGCAAATCTCCATTTTTTTCTCTGATTAAAGTACAGTGTAGTATCAGATTCAGTGCTGATCAAAAGAAAGACTGATCTGAAAAGCTGGCTTTCTTCTATAAGCCTTGCTGTTCCTTCTCAACCAAGAATGCTTCAAAAGAGCTAATGAAGTAACAGCTGCTTTGATTCAAATCAAGAAGTTAAATAAAAATGTCCTACAGACTGTGAGGAGGGTGTGGTATTTAAAAGCCAATAATACATTATAGAATATACTGATATCAAAGAGTAACTTTCAGAATTATGACTGTTAACACTTATGCAGTCAGTCCTTCGATGAAGACAGGTGAACTGACACATGCTTGGCAAGAGATCTTTTCTCCCTAGAAACCTACTTTGTTTCAGATACTGGTTTGAACCAAGATGAAATACTCTGCTTCTCCTCAAAGCTCAACTCTTCTTTAGTATTCAGCTATGAGGCTTTCAGATTGATAAAACTGAAATAAATGCCGTGTCCCACTGGAAAGCATTCTCATTCTAAGACTGCTGGTTAGTACCTCTGCCTGGGGTATTTAAAAAAAAAAAAAAAAAAGTCAAATATCTGAGGTAAAGTTTAAAAGTACTAATATTTCATGAAGAGTATGTTCCAATAGATGAACAGATTATTAATGCAGAATGAGAATCACTCCTAAAATAGGTAATGGTAAAAATTAAATTGACAATTACCTCTCTCTATGCAAAAGGAAATACCACCTATACCTCCCTCTATCTGTATGACATCATCATCATCTACTGACACCTGCTGGCACTGCTAATATTGTTTTTAATGTCAATTTGTAAAAAGTTTTCTCTGTCACTGACATCCTACAGAGTCACCTCCCCAGGCCTCCCATAGAAGTTGGGTGCCATTAACATAGAGAAATAAAAAAAGCTTAAATATAAGGAAGGGTCTTGTCTTTCTGTGCAGAAAAAATAAGAATAGCAACACAGATGCAGAAAAATAGAGCCAGAGCACTTTTCGGGGAAATGGTGGGATACAGCAGGCTTTGTAACTTTTAAGTAACAAAATTTCCTTTTCTTCTTACACCTCAAGTTTCAGTCCAATGACAAAAAACCACAAACAAAAAGTTTTTCTTAGTCTTCCCACTGGTCGGGAAAATATGAAATGCAATTTTGATACTTTCGATGTTTGGCATTTGCCCACAATCACTGCATTGCTATCAAAGGCCTAGAGCTGAGAGGAGTACACCAAGCAGCTGCCATCTGAGGCCTCCTGTGCTACCACACCAAGCAGCTGCCATCTGAGGAGGCCTCCTGTGCCACCACACCAAGCAGCTGCCATCTGAGGAGGCCTCCTGTGCCACTACACCAAGCAGCTGCTACCTGAGGCCTCCTGTGCCACTTACCTGGTTTTTCGTAAGTGAAGGATCCCACAGGCCTACATCCTCCCATGTAGTGTTTTTCAAATAAAAGTCATTAGGTTCAAATTGTTTAAAATCCTAGAAAACAGTGAAAGAAGTTTACAAAAACATAGTGGTATAAATGCTAACCTCATCTTACATGTAAATCCCACCTCTTAACTAAGATGGGGAGAGGCACAGGAAAACCAACGTCAACAAGGACTTAAACTAGGAGTGATGAGGCTCTTAAATATAAAAAGGCATATGGAAGTTGCAGTCTACATTTTGTATCAACCAACCACTTTCCTGATGGTCAGCCAGGTTTCCAAGGAAACTGCTGGAAGTTCTAATTAAGTAAAAAAATTCAGCCACACACTAATATCAAAGCACTTTTCATTAGAGTACTGTAACTTGTCAGTTACAGTACTGGAATCACATCTGAAATAGCAATGTTTGCTTATAGCACTGCAGATATTTCTGGTTCTGTGCAAAAGAAAAAAAAAGTTTTTTGGGGGAAGGGGGCAGGAGATCAGATCAGAAAGAAAACTCAGAAATTTCAAACCCAAAAAGGCAGAAAGAAAGCTATTCAAAGAAAGTTAAGCAGTATGATGTTAAATTTATACTCTCATGAAAAAATTTAATGGTCCACTTCCCTCCAGACTAGGAAGATTGAAAGTCTTAGGGTAAAATCCCACTTGTTCCTAAAAAGTTCACAGTTCAAGGTGGAAAATGAAGTCTACACATAAATAATCATAGGAGGAACAAATCAAATGCATGATAGAAAATGTACTGTGATGTTGGAATTATTTCTATGAAGATGACCCCACAGAGTGCAAAGTGAATGGACTGTTTCATTTGGGCAGATCTACCTGAACTTTGGGGTTGGAGACGGGCTACTTCCACACTTGGAACAACATAACTAGAGAAGTCGACTTTTGAGCAGCTTCAGTTTCCATGACATACTCTTCAAGTGTTATTAGTGGAACTCAAAATAAGAAAACCTGTTGCATGAATGAATTTGCTTTTTTACTTCCAATTCCATTCAAACATTTACTGACCACCTATTATGTGCAAAACACTGTACTAGGTGCTGGGGCTAAATGGATAAACAAGGTAGCTATGGTCCCTAGCCAGCTAGAACTTAAAGGTTAGTAGGGGAAACAGCTTCAAACATTTCTTTTCATTCAGGGATTTTGACCAACAAACCGTAAGACCTGAAACAGTGAGATGTTGAAAAGGAGGAGACCACTGCATGGCTATCCCACAGGGCTGTTATAAAGCTCATAGAATAAAACAGCTTGAAAAACAGTTGATAAAGCCCAAACTGTTATACAAGGGGGAAAGTAATAGTCTATGATGGGTCAAAAGGGGCAACAAATGCTCAAATCCTAAGGAAAGAGACGACAAGCACCCACACAAGCATGCCTCAACAATTAGAAGGTCAACCAGAACATTCAAGCGTATCAGAATGAGAACAGGCTTTGAGTCCCACAGACACTGCCACTTTCTCAGTTGCAAGGCTGGGCCTATTTATTAGTTCTTCATCTGTAAACTGTAGATAAGAATTGCTACACTGCCTCCCACCTCCATGGTTGTTCTAAGGATTAAACGTATAGACAACTTTACGACACCTAGTTCAATGCCTGACATGCTTAAGTCCTCAATGGTAGCCTTTTGCTTCAGGATGCAAAAATGAAAAAGCCCATTTTAGGGAGAAAGGCACAAGTTACGCTGTTGAGAATGCTTTCGTGAGCTACAGCTGTGGCTGAAATTCAGAATCACATCTAAGATTTAGCCATCATGGCCACTGACACAAAGTAATGGATCAGAAGCTGAGTCATGTTAAAATTTAAAAATGACATGCTACTTACTTCTATATGTTCTTTACAGTATTCCAACCCAATGTCACTAAGTATTTTTTTCACAGTTTTCCGGGCTTTTCTTAAACTGCCAAGATTGTTGACAGGAAGTTGGAACATAGTTTCTATTGGAAAAAAAAATTTAAGTCAAAGTCAAAACACGTACAACTTGTAATATTCACTAATTCCACTGATGACAGGATCATAAACCCTACCCAACTGACAAAAAAGGTGCACAGGTATCCTCATCTAGTGTGTACACACACAGACACACACGCTTGCATGTGCATATGGCTCGACTTATCCATCCATCCATCCACGATCCATCCATCCATCCTTTTTTTAAGACAGAGTCTTGCTCTGTCACGCAGGCTGGAGTGCAGTGCAGTGCACTCATGGTTCATGACTGCAGTGCACTCACGGTTCACCACAGCCTCAACCTTCTGGGCTCAAGTGATCCTCTCGCCTCAGCTTCCCAAGAGGATGGGACTCCAGGAGTGCGCCACTATGCCCAACTAATTAAAAAAAATATTTTTTTGTAGAGACTAGGTCTCACTATGTTGCCCAGGCTGGTCACAAACTCCTGGACTCAAGCCATCCTCCCGCCTTGGCATCCCAAAGTGCTGGGATTACAGGTGTGAGCCACTGAGCCAGGCACGTATCTACTATACTTTGAATACTTAAAGCAGGCAGGCAAAATAGGTACTCTCTGATCTTCCCAGTTTTTAATAGGACATTTTGACTATGAGTCTAATCTGGCGTAATTCTAAGACTTTAAAAAAACAGTTCAGCAATGAACTTCAAGTTGAAAATTAGAGAAACAATAGCAATCAATTATTTTTAAATCAAGTGTTCTTTTCTCCTTTTGATGTTGAACATCTGAAAACAGAAAAATGTTTACCAGTTCATCATCATTATACAGTTTTGAGTGCCAGGGTAAAGAGGTTTTTGTTGAATTGGAACTGTCCTGCCTACTGCTATGGTATTCTTAAAAAAAACCAAACAAACAAAAACTAAAAACCTTAAGTTTCTGTATACTTCCCAAACTAAATACAGTAATGATATGTGACTCGACCAACACATGCCCCCACTCCTGCAACATACCTGGGCAACATACCTGGGCAAAGGCACTCACAAATGTTAACTGTTACAGACTTTAAGGAGGATCCTTTTGAAAAAATGAAAAGCCTGTATGTATGTGAGGGAACTGAAAAATTATTTTAATGACCTCATACATTAAATTCGATAGATCAACTTTCCCAAGTTCCTTAAAACAAAAGTTTGTCTTTAATGAGAAAATAAAATCAGTAAAACTTGGGCAACTGAGAATATGTATGGTTTCTAATGAGATCATAAATGCTTTCCATAATATGGTAAAAATTTATCAATAATCCAAATCTAACACAATTTCACAGGATGTCAAGTTCTAAAACCCAAAATAGCAAAAACAAAAGGCAACGCACCAGGAATTAAAATTTAATATATGCAAATCCAGTTTTCTAATTAATAAAGGCTGTTTCTCTGTAATACTAATATCATCTGTAAATGGCAAGTCAACTAATCCAAATGTAATAAAATGTTGCCTCATTTATTACTCTAATCCAAAATCAACGTTAACTACAAAAAATGGGAAATAAAAGGAGAGCGTGAAATCTACCAAAATCAAACAGTAACCCCTAGAAATTTTCAAACTGGGTATGTTACTCTAACTTAGAAGTCTCAAAATATTCTATATAAAGTACCAAAGAATAACTGGGGCCAAAAATGAAAAGTATTTTGAAAAAACCTTCTCAGCCTTATCATACTCAAGACAGAATTGCTGCTCACTATGAAGCAATGACTGTGATGTCCCCTGCCCTCTCTGCTCTGCTAATAATCTGACTATTGTGAAGCCAACTACAGACTCAGAAGTCACTTCTGATATAAATTAAGACCAAATCAATTATTTTTCGTCCAAATTGTATTGCTAAATTATTTTAAACCATCTTTTTGTGGTGGCTTAAAATCAGCAAATTCTACTAAAAATACAAAAAACTAGCCGGGCGTGGTGGCGGGCGCCTGTAGTCCCAGCTACTCGGAGGCTGAGGCAGGAGAATGGCGTGAACCTGGGAGGCGGAGCTTGCAGTGAGCCGAGATCG
>NW_012104565.1:1668177-1671289 GCF_000951045.1 Mandrillus leucophaeus
CACTGCTTACTGGGAAATGCTGTACCAAAAAAATGTTATTTTGCTGTAGGCTTAGTAACTAAGAGGAATCTGTATTTTTTTTTTTTTTTTTTTTTGAGACGGAGTCTCGCTCTGTCGCACAGGCTGGAGTGCCGTGACGGGATCTCGGCTCACTGCAACCTCTGCCTCCCAGGTTCATGCCATTCTCCTGCCTCAGCCTCCCCAGTTGCTGGGACTGCAGGCGCCCAACACCATGCCTGGCTAATTTTTTGTATTTTTACTAGAGATGAGGTTTCACTGTGTTAGCCAGGATGGTCTCGATCTCCTGACCTCGTGATATGTCCAACTCAGCCTCCCAAAGTGCTAGGATTGCAGGTGTGAGCCACCACGCCCGGCCTTTTTTGAGACGGAGTTTTGCCTGTTGCCCAGACTGGAGTACAATGCACAATCTCGGCTCACTGCAACTTCTGCCCCCCGGGTTCAAGCAATTCTCCTCCTCAGCCTCCTGAGTAGCTGGGATTACAGGTGCGTGTCACCACATCACACTAATTTTTGTATTTTTAGTACAGACGGGGTTTCACCATGTTGGCCAGTCTGGTCTCAAACTCCTGACCTCAGGTGATCCACCTGCCTCAGCCTCCCAAAGTGCTGGGATTACAGGTGTGAGCCACTGCGCCTGGCCAGAGTTCCACTTTTCATCCAGGCTGGAGTGTAGTGGTGCAATCACAGCTCATTGCAGCCTCGACCTCCTGGGCACAAGTCATCTTCCCACCTCAGCCCCACCAGGCAGCTGGGACTACAGGTGCACACTACCACGCCTGGCTATATTTTTGTTTTTGTTTTTTGGTAGAGATGGGGTTTTGCCACGTTGCCCAAGCTTGTCCTGAACTCCTGAGCTCAAGCGATCTGCTGGCTTTGGCCTCCCAAAGTGCTGGGATTACAGGTGTGCACCACCATGCCTGGCCAGGAATCTATGTTCACGTTAACTCAGAACATTCTACATCTTTTCAGTGTAAAGATTATAATGCTCTTCATATGCCTATTTCTGACATTCCTAATAACCTTGGAAATTCCATAATGTCCCTTTCTCCAGATAAGTGTGTGCCCTCCATGCGTTTGCTCATGGAGGTCATTTCTCTAAGATTTTCTCCATTTGGAGCTGAAATAACGGTCATATACATTGGCACCTTCAAAAGCATTTGCAAATATTTTTGTTTTTGGTTTTTTTTTTTTTGCTTTAAATACTTTCTCAGTAGATAAAACAAGCACACAATTCAGAAATATAAGCAAAGAAGGCTTCCTCTTCACTCCTATCCCACCAGCCACGCAGCTCCCCATCCCAGAAGGGGCCATTGTTACCCTTTCTTGTGGGCTTTTTGAACTATAACAAGCCAAACAATTCCTTGGAAAAAGTTCCAATCAAACTCTATCAGTCAATCATTATGGATGATAAGAAAAAGAACAGAAGGACCCTATGTTTCTTTGCATCTACTGCTTGCTGTTAAGAAACATAAGTTCAAATCAATAGCTGGCTCCAGGGTTCATTAATGTTATCTATTTGATTCTCCTTTACAAGTCTGGACAAGGGATCTATATTTAAGTAACTGAGGGGTGGGAACAGAATAGATAAGAAATTGTCTCTGCCTGAAATTCAGGGTCCTTTCCTCACTTTTGAATGCAAAGAGAGCTAAAAACTAAAATATAGATAATTATTACTCTTAGGGAGAAAGAAACCTTAACACTAATGCCAAAAATTGTCCCAGAGATGGGTTTTGACATGTGGAAAGATGGGCATACTGTCTCCCCAGATTTGCCCCTTGATAGTTAATCCTTTCTCTTTTGCCTCTTTATCAGCATGGCCATTAAAAAAAAAAAAAAAAAAAAAAAATTTGCCTGGTGTGGTGGCTCATGCCTGTAATCCCAGCACTTTAGGAGGCCAAGGCAGGCAGATCACCTGAAGTCAGGAGAGTAGCCTGACCAACATGGAGAAACCCCATCTCTAACAAAAATACAAAATTAGCTGGGTGTGGTGGAGCATGCCTATAATCCCAGCTACTTGGGAGGCTGAGGCAGGAGAATCGCTTGAAT
Organism: Mandrillus leucophaeus; assembly: GCF_000951045.1. Lineage (NCBI taxonomy): Eukaryota > Metazoa > Chordata > Mammalia > Primates > Cercopithecidae > Mandrillus > Mandrillus leucophaeus. Next base: position 1,670,245 of record NW_012104565.1, read on the forward strand.
CCGGGAGGCGGAGGTTGCGGTGAGTCTAACTCGCGCCATTGCACTCTAGCCTGGGTGACAAGAGCAAAACTCTGTCTCAAAAAAACAAAACAAAACAAAAATCAGAGGAGCATCATTATTCCAATACCAAGGAGAAGTAGCTCCCTTTAGCCAAACCTTTCAGCTCATGACATAAAAAAGGAAAAATATCCAATTTAACAAACCCATATATTGTTCATCTGTTAGACAATCATTTTTAAAGCACTTGCAATTAGCCACTCAACTGTGCTAGGAATAGAGAGATGAATAAGACACGGTTCCTCCCCTTCAACAGTCCATTTCTTCCAGGTTGGAATACACATAGCCAGCCAGCCCTCAGTCAGTAGGGTTTAGACATTTGTATTTGCCTGCCCAGCCTCCTCTTGGAGCCGCCTCTGCCACAATTGATGGAAGAGAGAAAGTCGCTTTTCCAGCAGAGCAGAGTATACATGACTCAGTTTGACTAGCTAAGAATATTTCATCTATGTAAGATAATGACCAGTAGAGTTGGACATGTCCCCTAAACAGGGCTGACACTGACACTGAAAACAAGAGTTGGGACCTGCCATCACATGAAGCAAGCAAAGGGAACAATCCCTATTGATATTGTTTAAGGTCCTCGATGCAGCTGTGCCTGAAGAACAGCACTTCCCTACGCCAGCCTTTTCCAATATATATAAACAAACACATTATCGTTTCTGCCTAAGTTCATGTCACTCACAACCAAAAGTCTTGACAGACCTACTGGGCAGTGGGACACAGAAGAGAAAGTAAATAATTAAGAGGGAAGATAGGGTATTTTTTTTTTTTTCGAGACGGAGTCTTGCTGTCGCCCAGGCTGGAATGCAATGGCACGATCTTGGCTCACTGGAAGCTCCGCCTCCCCGGTTAACGCCATTCTCCTGCCTCAGCCTCCTAAGTAGCTGAGCATACAGGTGCCTGCCACCATGCCTGGCTAATTTTTTATATTTTTAGTAGAGATGGGGTTTCACCGTGTTAGCCAGGATGGTCTCAATCTCCTGACCTC
>NW_012104565.1:1672989-1674065 GCF_000951045.1 Mandrillus leucophaeus
AAAAAAAAAAAAAAAAAAAAAAAAAATCAGCAAATTCTTTATCACTTGCTTCCTTTAAAACAATTACTACACGCTGGGCGCGGTGGCCCACACCTGTAATCCCAACACTTTGGGAGGCTGAGGAGAGCAGATTACGAGGGGTCAAGAGATCAAGAACAGCCTGGCCAACATGGTGAAACCCCATCTCTACTAAAAATACAAAAAATTAGCTAGGCATAGTGGCACCTGCCTGTAGTCCCAGGAGGCTGAGGCAGGAGAATCGCTTGAACCTGGGAGACGGAGGTTGCAGTGAGCCAAGATCACACCACTGCACTCCAGCCTGGTGACAGAGTGAGATTTCGTCTCAAAAACAAACAAAAAACAAACACAGTTACTACAAATCAGGTCTTTTAGAGAGAAGCACATGCTAGAAAAATATTTCAGAAATACAGAAAAGTGTCACAGGCTAATTCTGAAGAAACCAGGTATTAAAATGGATGCCCACAGATACCTAAGACTGGGAGGAGACATCTTGTTTCTCTATTCAATTTCATAAACTCTCTTTGGGCCAAAATTCAGTTCTTTGGGAACTTCCTGAGTTAACTCTGCTTCACACTTCATAAGAGATGTGTCCAGAAGCCAGACATTAATGGTTTCCCTGCCTCCTGGATCAGTGGCTCAACAATCTTAGAAAAACAAAGACATAAAGATTTGGAAATGTAGCCACTACTGGGGTCATTAGTCTACAGAAAACATTAAGAAGAATCAAGCTACCGGTAGCTTGGGGGAAAGAAAAACCCATTCTCCTAAGTGCCTACCCACAGCTTAAAAAGTTGGTTTAAGACATTAAGATGAAGCATCTCACTGCCTGGTAGGTATTTTTTTCTGAAAAAGTGAGTATGCCCATAAGGGAACTTAGTTGTAAGAAACTTGTAATTTATAAAAAGCGGTATTTCAGCCACAGAGTTGGTGTTGGGTTTACTTATCTATTTTGAATTTAAAAGGTTTATAAATAAAGCAGTGACACTGCTTACTGGGAAATGCTGTACCAAAAAAATGTTATTTTGCTGTAGGCTTAGTAACTAAGAGGAATCTGT
>NW_012104565.1:1677467-1687740 GCF_000951045.1 Mandrillus leucophaeus
GCCACCACATTCAGCTAATTAAAAAAAAAATTTAATAGGGGTCCTCCCTATGCTGCCCAGGCTGGTCTCCAACTCTTGAGCTCAAGTGATCTTCTTACCTCAACTCCGTGAAGTGTTGGGATTACAGGTATGGGCCACTGTGCCCAGCCAACATTCAATTTTGGAGACTAACACTGTTGAGTGAACAAGACATACTCATTCCTATTAGCCCTTGCAAATTATACCCACATCTACTGATTAGGGCCCAAACATTAAAGTTGTACTAATCCAGGCCCAAATCCTATTCATGTGTTTTCTTACAAAGCAAGAGTCAGACAGCTGGAATGAAAATCTGAGATTCATCTAGGCCCTAGGCTACAGATAAAAGTAAAACCATATGCATGATATATGTATCTGTGCAGAAACTTTTCAGTTTAAGTCCCATCTTCTTTTGGTTTTGTTGGTTGTGCTTTTGAGGTCTTAGTCATGAATTCTTTGCCTAGATCAATGTCCACGAGAGTTTTCCCTAGGTTTCCCTAGTTTCAGGTCTCACTTTGAGTCTTTTTTCTATCTTGAGCTGATTTCTGTATACGGTGACAGATAAGGGTCTAGTTTCATTCTTCTGCATCATGGTAATCCAATTTTCCTAGCAACATTGACTGAATAAGGAGTCCTTGTACATTATTTGGGTGATGGATACACTGAAAGCCCAGATTTCTTTTTTTTTTTTTTTGAGACAGTTTTACTCTTGTTGCCCAGGCTGCAGTGCAATGGCGTGATCTTGGCTCACTGCAACATCCGCCTCCCAGGTTCAAGCAATTCTGCCTCAGCCTCCTGAGTAGCTGAGATTACAGGTATGTGCCACCACGCCCAGCGAATATTTGTATTTTGAGTAGAGACGGGGTTTCGCTATCTTGGCCAGGCTGGTCTTGAACTCCTGACCGCAAGTGATCTGCCCACCTTGGCCTCCCAAAGTGCTGGGATTAGAGGCATGAACCACCACACCCAGCCCTAAAAGCCCAGATTTCACCACTGAACAATATGTCTATGTAACAAAACTGCACTTGTATCCCTTAAATTAATACAAAAAATTTTTAATTAAAAAAAATCTGATCCTCTCTCTCTTCCAAGTATCAAAAGTAAAAACATTTACTCCTTGTACCAAGAGGTACAGAGAACCTGGCTCACGAGGAAAAAATATTTGTAAGCTCACTGTATAGTGGAAGGATGATGACATAACATCGGTAACTGTGAACTTTAAGCAAAGAGGTAATTAACTGACCAACAATTACAATCATTTATGAAACAACTGCTCTGCCAAAAGCCCTGGATCTAGTCAGAGGCTGTACTCAGCTTCTTCTGGGTCAGGCAGACAGATAATCACCCAACAGATGACACTCCTAGTTTAGCAGGCTCAAGGTAAGGTCTGCAGGATCTGACAAACCAAGAATCAGTGGAACTTGTCTATGGTAGTTCTGCAGAGCTACCACATCAAGGATGGCACCGTATAGTCTGTATTTTTAGGGGAAGAAAAAAAGCAGAAAAGCATTTACTAGTATCATCTGAAAGTAAAACAAAACAAAGACAAAACAAACAAAAAGATAAACCTATTTTAGATGAGCAAAAGACAACCCAGCCGAACACCTCTGAACAGGCACAGATGAGCCAGAAGAAAAAGCTAGCCTCCAAGTTCAAACTTGTCCAGATCACATTTTAAACTATTTCAAGTGCGGATCTAGTATGTCATAGTGTGTCCTACTTTCCTTCAACTGCAGGTATAACTTTGCTACTTTACAATGTTCGGGAACCCAAACCTGAACATATCCCAAAGTGATGATTAATGTATCAGTTACACTAGTGAATGCAAAACTTTCATTTCCACTAGGAAAAGAATCTCTAATATTTCACTGAGAGCTACACAAGGATCGTTACTTCTTCCTGGTTAACACCTAAACATAAGCTACACTTAGCCTAAACCAGTGATTTTTCAAACCTCATTTATTTTTTTGAGATAGAGTCTCCCTCTGTTACCTAGGCTGCAGTGCAGTGGTGTGATCTCAGCTCACTGCAACCTCTGCCTCCCAGGTTCCAGCGATTCTCCCACTTCAGTCTTTCGAGCAGCTGGGATTACAGGCACGTGCCACCAGGCTGGCCTAATTTTTTTATATTTTTAGTAGAGATGGGGTTTCCGCATGTTGGCCAGGCTGGTCTCGAACTCCTGACCTCAAGTGATCTGCCTGCCTCGGCCTCCCAAAGCGCTGGGATTACAGGTGTGAGCCACTGCACCTAGCTTCAAACTTTTTTTTTAAAAGCTGTGAAATCCTTGTTTCCAAAGGAATCTTAGGTGAAATATAAAAAAGATAAAAACTAGCAGTGCTCAGGTTGAAAGAGAGAAAAAAAGGTTCCCTGCCACCAGTACCTCCAGGAAATAGTCACTAATCTAAACTAAGCCTGTGATGCAAATTTATGCAAAAGTGGCAGGTTACCGAAATGTAGAATCTGGGCCTAGTGGGCAATCAAACCAAAGCATGAAGTTTGATGGCTACAGAAGAATTCTGACAGTTTACTGAAAATCTTCACCAAATAACATTAGTCTGATCAAAGTATGAAGTGATAGGGAATCCACAGTAAACCTAAAGGATCAGAAAATAAAAGTTTACAGTGTGATTTTTTAAAAAAACATTTCTACCCTAAAGTTGTAAAGAAAAACACAGTCTCTCTGGGATTATCTTTTACCTGGGGTTGGGAGAAGAGAAGAGTGTGGAATCAAGGGCTAGAAATGATGCTATCACTACTGAAGAAAACGGCAGCTGTCAGGATGGGCACCATGGCTCATGTCTGTAAACCCAGCACTTTCGGAGGCCAAGGCAGGCAATCACTAGAGGCCAGGAGTTAGCGACCAGCCTGGCCAACATGGTGAAACCCCATCTCTACTAAAAATACAATAAAATTAGTTGTGCATGGTGGCACATACCTGTAATCCTAGCTATTTGGGAGGCTGAGGCCTGAGAATCGTTTGAATCTGGGAGGTGGGGGTTGCAGTGAGCAGAGATCACGCCATTGCATTCCAGCCTGGGCAACAGAGTGAGACTCTGTCAAAAAAAAAAAAAAAAAAAAAGGGGTAGCTGTATTTTCTAAGTTAATAAAAATGAGGAAGACAATCGGGCTACTACGATATAAACAATTTCATTTTTTGATAACATCAACCCAAGTTACTATGTAAGAATGTCAGACCCTTGATACTTAAATTACTCCAACTGATGCTGATGCAAGAATTTTTACATATATCTTATAACCCCCACTGGGGTTTAAGAGGAAGATTTTTGAAGTTTCTTTAAACCAATGATCTAACTAAAAAATGTCAAGTTACGCTGGCAATTTTCTAAGAGGGACAAGCATTTGATTCTCATGAACAGAATCAAAGCATCAGTTAACCGCTACCTGTGACGACACTTCTATTTAAAGAACAGATTTTGTTATGTCTCTGTGGAAACATTCAGTACCTGTTAAGATAAAAACTAATCAGAAAGAAAACATCAATCCTGGGAAAACAAAACAGAAGGGTGTGTGTCTAACCTAACGGTCTGCAACTGGGCCTACAGCGGAAAGCTGGAGGAGGTGAAGGAGAGGATTCTGGCTAATAAATCCCTGGCTATGAGAACTGACCAGGACACAAGTGCACTGCATTGGGCAGGCTCAACCAGACATACATAAATTGCTGAATTTTTGTTTCAACTTGGAGTGCCAGTAAATGATAAATACTATGCAATGTTGGTCTCCTCTTCAGACTGCTGTTTGTGCTGGCCAGAATGAGACTGTAAAAGCCCTTCTGGAAAAGGTGCTCAAGTGAATGCTGTCAATCAAAATGGCTCTACTTCCCTACATCATGCAGTTTCCAAAAACAGGCATGAGATTGCCGTCATGTTACTAGAAGGTGAGGCTAATCCAGATGGTAAGGATCATTATGAGGCTACAGCAAAGTACCGGGCCACAGCCAAGGGTAACTTGAAGATGACTCATATCCTTCTGTATTACAAAGCATCCACAAACATCCAAGACACTGACGGTAACACCCCTCCACACTTAGCCTGTGATAAGAGTGAAGAAGCAAAACTGCTGGTGTCCCAAGAAGCAATATTTACATAGAGAATAAAGAAGAAAAGAAACCCCGCAAGTGGCCAAAGGTGGCCTGGGTTTAATACTCAAGAGAATGGTAGAAGATTAAACAGCTTGGATTTCTTTTTACTTTATATGTTGTGATGCTGTCCCTAGTGTGCTGGAAAATAACGTACTTGGGCAAAAGACATCATCTGCAAATGTTTTCTCACCTTCAAAGTCTTATAAACATGTTGACTATTGTTCCTGTTGAGGTTCTTGTTCTAAACTTACAGCTTGCTTTCCGGGCACTGAATAACTATTGACGTTGTTCTACTGTTGTCATATATTCTTGTATACTGAATTTCGGCTAATTCTGAGTAAGTGATTCCGTGGCTGTTGTGAATCTTCAGTACCCCCCGAGCATGCACCTTGTATCAGTCTCTGAAACAGATTAGCTCCAATAGCAACAGGCTAGTTCTTCTGCTAGATGGTTCTAGATGGACTCCCTCCGTGATGTTCCTCCATACAGTTAAACATCCTAACTTTTTTTTCAAGCTCACTCAGGCCTATGCCAAATATTATTTTTCCCCAACCATGAGATTTTATTTTTGTGACAGGAGGAATATTTACATATTTTAGTGGACCACATTTTAAGTTGGGGGTTGTGCTCTAAAGTAATGAAAAACAACTTCTCATGTACACGTGTATTTTTTTTTGATAAGCTTTCCCAAGATAAAATGTATGGTTTTTAAAAAAGAAAGTTTTAAAGTACCTATATCAAGTCATCATATAGTGAAAAAAAGTCAAGCTTGTTAAAATGATATGTAACAAAATATATTGATTTGTATTTCAGAAACTAAAAAATAAAATGTTGAAAGAAAAAAACCATCATTCTTGTATTTACACATTGTCTTTCCTTCCTACCTTTCCCTCAGCAACATATTTAATACCTGTCTATATCACTCATTGAATCAAAAACTGTGGTCACAGTAAAACCCTATTTCTTCTTACAGCCAATAAGCCTTTATTGTTTCTATTTTAGGATTTGCGTCTGAACTAGTGAACATACTTTATTTACAGGTGCCATTAAGCCCTACATTTAAACCAGTTGCAAAAAGGTTTATGTATTTGCAATTTAAAAAAATTAATCTTTTTTTTTTTATTTTTTGAGACGGAGTCTCGCTCTGTCGCCCAGGCTGGAGTGCAGTGGCTGGATCTCAGCTCACTGCAAGCTCCGCCTCCCGGGTTTAAGCCATTCTCCTGCCTCAGCCTCCCAAGTAGCTGGGACTACAGACGCCGCCACCTCGCCCGGCTAGTTTTTTGTACTTTTTAGTAGAGACGGGGTTTCACTGTGTTAGCCAGGATGGTCTCGATCTCCTGACCTCGTGATCCGCCCCGTCTTGGCCTCCCAAAGTGCTGGGATTACAGGCTTGAGCCACTGTGCCCGGCCTAAAAAATTAATCTTATACAGCTTTGCTTTAAGATTGAGAGCCTACAGCCAGTCTGGAAATAATCACCCCACTCAATCTTTTTCTAAAATACACAGCCCTGAACAGAGGTAGCCGATTTCCATTCTCCTATAAGCTTGGGCAAAAGAGCTTCCAGATGCTGGAAACTCTTCATTGAAAGGCAGCTCTGATGCCTCCTCCTTTTCCTCTCCTCCCTCCCCCATCCATAAAACACATAATTCTGACTATCCAGGGCAGAATGATCTTCTGGATTAGCAGATAAAACTGTGCAGCAAGAGAGAGGTAAGAAAATAAAGTTTAGTCTCCTCTTTCCTTAAGCTTACTGGAAAATGTACAGTAGTACTGAGGCTGAAAAGGGGGGTGAGGGAGTTAGAGAACCAGGAAGATTAGAAAGAAAACTACTTTGCAAATGACAACACTTATGTACTGAAAGCTAAATTTGAACAATGAACATCAATTATACTGCCTAGGATAATCGTATTATAATACTCTTAATAAAGATAAGCGGTTTCTGTATTCCTCTATTTTTACTAGCTTCACTGGACTTTTACTATTCTCCCAGTTTGATAATAAAAGATAACCAAATACAAAACTGCCTCCAAAAATAAACATTGATTTTCTTCAAGTTTTTAACTGTTCTCAATTATTCTTTGTAATTTTTATAACCATTTCTTTAGTGTAAACTTATGCAAGGCGAAAGATGACATTTTATCTAAATACAGCATTCTATACAAAAATGTTTAGTCAAAGTAATATTTTTTGTCACTTTCCATCAACATGTGTGAATCCTTTCTACAAAAAAAACATGCTCTAAAAGATTGTTGCCTGATCACCTCAAGTGAGAGGGAGCACAAAATCCCACCAGGCAGCTCATTCCACACCGGACAGCTTTACAATGTTGTGTAACCTGCCCATAGCTCTCAGTTAGGCTATAAATTCCCCAGTCACATGACAGCCTTTCAAAACTTTAAGACACGCCCCTCCTCTCCCAGTGAACCAGGATCAGTTCTTCTCACCATTCCTTCCGTGATCTCACAGGCCACTCTCCAAAGTTATGCTCCAGCTTGTCAGTCTCCCCAGTTCCCTGAATAAACTGTTATTCGGATGTGACATATTCAGGAGATGTCAATTGATACAACACTACCCTAAATCTGGACATTATTTTTCAATTAATGCCCCTGAAAAGTGCATTTGTGTCAGTGGCATCCATTTCATACATGACATAAAAAATATTTTTAAAAATATGCAGTGCCTTTTCAGAGTTAGCTTGTTCAGCTGGTGAGGAAAAAGATAGTTTGGACTGAATCTAAATCACAATCACCAGTCTTCAGTGTCTCCTCAACTGCAGGAACACAAGCATTCTGTTTCTGAAATGAGGGTTGGAAAAACAAAACCAAAAACGAAAAAACAAATGTCCAGTACAGGCCTTAGGAAAGTCAAAAGACTGAGACTCATCTTCCAAATCACACCATCAACTGAAATCTGTTATGAAAAAGCAGCACTCTGAATCACTGAACCCAGGGGTTGCCTAATCTAAACTCTTCTCATCTTACAAATTAGTAGCTGAGGTGAAGCAACTGCTTGCCCATGAGTGAGCTGGGTCTCAAGGCCACCCTCCATACCTAAGATGCAGCACTCCTCTCATTACCCATGCAGACTGAACTCTATCTCTGACATTCACTAAAAACAAACAGCAGCATATTCCCTACATACATCTGAAAGTGCCAGAACTTCAATACTCAAGGTTGAAATGGTCTTCAAAAATTAAAAGGCTCAGCCAAACCAGCTGAAGCAATAATACAGAGATTAAGAATCTGTACACATCTCAAGTCAGTCAGATGGTTCTATCACATCCACAGAAGAAAGAATTCAGCTCTGAGGACACTTGTCTTAAATCACTCTTACCATCACCATGGAGGTCAAGAGTCACTAGATAGTCACATCTGAATAATCTGATTCTATCAAAATCAAAAGGGCAATATCTTGTAAAATGAAAACCACAACCTTGCTATCCTTAAATAACAGGCTAGCTTTTCAAAAAACAGATGTATCCTATGTCTCCCCTTTATTATTTTCCCATTGTTAATCCTCTAAGCATGGTCTTCTGAAAGTCCCTTGGGAAACTAGAGGCTTCCTTTTTTGAAAGGAGGGAGTTGATAGGAGGCTTGTCTGTTCTCAACTACCTCCAGGCTCCAGTCAAACTGGGAGAACAGTTAAAAGTCCAAAAAGTTACATAAGCAACTGGGAAGCGGGAACACAGGACCACACATAAACTTGTATATCAACGTTCTCAGCAGCATTATTCATAATACCCCCAAAATAGGAACAACTCAAAACAATTGATAAATGAAACGTGTTTATATCCACATAATGGGATATGATTCAGCCACGAAAAGGAATAAAGTACTGATACATGTTCCAACATGAACCTTGAAAACATTATACTAAGTGAATAAAATCAACCACAAAAGGCCAAATATTGTATGATTCCACTCATGAGGTACTTAGAATAAACAAATTCATAGGAATAGAAAAGTAAAATGGTGGTTGCCAGGGGCTAGGTAAAGGAAGAAACGGAGTTATTAACAGGTATAGAGTTTCAGTTCCGCAAGATTAAAAAAGGCTAAAATGGTAAAGTTTATGTATACTTTACAACAATGAAAAGTAAAGACATTCTTTTTTTTTTTTTAAAGTGGTTACTGGGAAATTTAAGGCAGCAGTGTTGATTAGGGAAGCAGACAAAGTCTGCTTATAATTTCAACAGCAGGGTAGTCTGGGTTCAAAATCAGGGGCATTTCTCACTGATGGGTCTCTTTACCAAAATGTGAGTATTAGGCATTTGTTAATACTCCCCAGTAAAGGACAGATCCTCTAGAACAAACCGTGGATGTAACACAGCATTTTGAAGGTCTATACAAATTTCCAGACCATTTTTAACACTATAATCATTTAATATGAGTAGTAATACATTAATGGAACCTAGGCGGCTCCAAAACCTTTAAGTACTTAAAGAAAAAAAAATGGTAGAGAGTTCATGTTATTGGCAAATCTGCTCCACTCCAAGAGGCCAGGGACAGTGTATTATATTACTTTTGGCAATGAAGGCCCTGATTCACCCTGGCTTAACTAATAGATTTAATACAGCTGGGGTTCCTTCAGTGAGACATTCAACTACTTTGTTTCGCAAACTTGAGCGTGTGGCAGTAGAAAAAAGATCTTCAGAGAATTCCCACGTTAAATTTTCAAATCACCTTAAGTTTCCGCTACAAAAGCAGAAGTGCAAGAGAAGAGGTCCTGGGAAAAATGAAATGGAAAGCTTTTGAAAGGTAACAGAATGATGAAAAATTTAATTTTAGCACTTTAAGGAAATTTGTTTTCTCTCATGCTGGTGTAGTTCATTAATAGCAAACCAATAATCTAACTGTAAACAGCCTGGCTCATCACATTACCTACCAATTATACAAAAATTATAATCACACTGTGATTTAAAAGTTTTATTTATTTTAAAAGCTCATCACAGGTGATCTCAGAGATTTAGTAAAATACAACCTGAAATAGTTAACAGATACGGCCGGCATTTATGTCTATAAATTATTATCATTACATATTATCTTTTAGCACATTCATTTTCCTAACCTCAATTGATGGACTAAACAGAACCCTTAAAATATGCAGCAGGACAAGGGTGCCATCTCACACGTGTGGCTTCCAGCTCTCAGCACTTTGGAAGGCTGAGGTGGGAGGACTGCTTGAGCCCAGGATTTCAAGACCAGCATGGGTAAATATAGTGAAACCTCTACTTAAAAAAAAAAAATATATATATATGTATGTGTGTGTGTGTGTGTGTGTGTATATATATGTATGTATATAACCAGGTGTGGTGGTGCAGGCCTATAGTCCCAGCTACTTGGGAGGCTGAGGCGGGAGGATGGTTAGAGCTGCAGTGAGCTATGATGGTGCCACTATATTTCAGCCTGGGTTACAAAGGGAGACCCTGGGACTTTGGTTTTTTTCCCTGCTGTATCTCTAACATCTATGTCAGTGGCTAGAACAAAGCAGGCACTCAATAAATGCAGACTGAATGAATGAATCCCTGCCTAGAAAAGGCTTACAGACATGACATCCAATAAATATTTGCAGTAAAAGAGGCGATGTATCAGATGTGTCCCAAACTAAATCCTAAGAGGCTTCATGTTTAGTTCATTCTCAGCAGGAAGGGTGGCAACAGCTGCTGAGCTGGGGCCACTAACTTAGGTGGAGAATCTGCATTTACTGCAAAAAGCTTCTGGCGCAGTTCCAGAGGCCGGAAAGCAAGGTGTTCTAGGAACTCCTTGCTCAACTTCACTGAGTCAGAATGGTTGCTATGTCAAACTTCTGAGTAACAAGGAACGACATGACTGGACAGGCAGGGTGAGGATAGGATGGGGACCCTGAACGTGAAGCTGGTCTGCTGCCATGTCTGGGAGGCACCGAGGAGATGCTGCAGATATCAAAGTACAGAAGGGACATGATTCTAATGGCACTTTAAGAGGATTAATCTGGGCCGGGCATGGTGGCTCATGCCTGAAATCCCAGCACTTTGGGAGGCCAAGATGGGCGGATCACCAAGTCAGGAGCTCGAGACCAGCCTGGCCAATATGGTGAAACCCCATCTCTACTAAAAATACAAAAATCAGTCGGGTGTGGTAGTGCACGCCTGTAGTCCCAGCTACTTGGGACGCTGAGGC
>NW_012104565.1:1687815-1697943 GCF_000951045.1 Mandrillus leucophaeus
AAAAAAAAAAAAAAAAAAAAAAAAAAGCATGAATCTGGTTGTATTCAGCAGGTTCCACTAAGAAAGGTCCAGAGGGCCAGGCATGGTGGCTCACACCTGTAATCCCAGCACTCTGGGAGGCCTGATCAACATGGTGAAACCCATCTCTACTAAAAATACAAAAAATTAGCTGGGTGTGGTGGCCAGTGCCTGTAATCCCAGCTACTCAGGAGGCTGAGGCAGGAGAATTTCCTGAGCCCAGGAGGCAGAGGTTGCAGTGAGCCGAGATTGTGCCACTGCACTCCAGCCTGGACTCCATCTTTAAAAAAAAAAAAAAAAAAAGCCCGAAGGAAGTCAATTAGGTAAGAGTACATACCAGCCCTACCCAACCCTCAGAATCACCTGAGGGAGCTTATACCCATGCCGCATCTTCTCAATCTGAGAGGTCTGAGAAACCATCACTGCCTTAGGTATGAGATAATAGGATACTGGGGTGATAGTAAAAGGAGGAGAAAAGAAAAAGTTCACAGGTGAAGCTTATAGCCTTAAGTCAAAATTTGTGCCAATAATACTATTTTCATGGACAAAAATTTACTGATCAGCCATATGTAAAAAAATTTACACCTTATAACTTCAAACCTCCTTAACAAGAGATAGGATGACATAGCACAGTAAAGCTTCTATTCGTTATGAAATAAAGATAGGATGCAGTGGTCCACCCTACAGTTGGACAGATCTGTATTTAAATCTTTGCTCTGCCACTTACTAGCTTTGTGATCCTAAACATGTTATTTAACCTCCAGAGGTCTGTTTTCTTATGGTATAAGCAGAAGGACACTGTCTAATTGTTTTAATGTCAGAAGGATTAAATGAGATGATGCAAGTTAATGCTTAAGGCAGTTACCATTATTACCTTAAACCAGATGAGATACTAAAATAATCACTTTGAAAATTCTGAGTTCACACCAGGGCATAACCTCTCCAAAAAGCTCAAACTATTATGACTGAGAATCAGATGTGGTTGCCATAACAACATCTGTTCTTGTACACATTACAATGTGCTACATGCACAGTAGTGTTTTTATATAATATTTTACATCTGTGTGAGCCATTCATACTCAGGTTAGCGTATTCCTAACTTTACAAGCTCAGTGACACTTAAAATATTTATGCAACAGAACATCTGCAACTATCTTAAACAAACCCAGGTGACTTACAGTTATGTAGAAACATAAAGCTGTCATCTCGATTTTGCATATCTTATGTTTTAAAAAATATGTGGAGTCACTGGTCTTTTAGGAAGATTTGCAGACTACAAGACTGGTGCCCACAACCGGAAAACTGCTACTGTGTTGCTGCTTATCCTGATGCTTTCCGTATTCAGATTTCAGGCAAGAATTCTAGCAGTGACCACCAGAATTTCCAGGACACCAGTAGAACCAGTTGTTTTCAGGTGGAACTCCTCTAAGAGTTTAAGATATGTATACAAATAGAGGGAAGATGATGCCTGAGGGACAAGGCGACAACTGGGCAGTCAGAGGTGACCCTTCATCAATTTAAGAGTTCACCTAAAATTGTATTTGAAAGCTGGGGAAGATGCCTCAGTACTTAAACAAGAAAAACAGACTGAGGATCCTTTATAATATACCGATCTAGATTTAGGAAGAGTGTGAGGTGAGGACCACTTCTCAGTTTACTTCACTCTAAACAGGTATTGCAGCAAGGCAGGGACACAGCACAGAGTGATTCTAGCACTCCACTGCCTACATAAGAACTCCACAGGGATACAGTCACTTGCTGTCACTGTAAGCGGACAACTTGGCTTAAGATCAATGTAAAAAAGGGAAATAATTCACAAGCAGCCCTTAAGGAGTGTTTTAGGGGAAGACTCTCAAACTGCATTTTTCCTCTGCCCTCACACCACACAGAAGTCGTGAAGTCCTCTTCTGTGACCAAACGTGTGGGTTTTTTCCCCAAGCAGCGGACACCAGCTGAGTGTCCTAATTTGGTTCTGACACTGTCTACCTGGATATAGTGTCATATTCCACAAGTTGGGGGCTTAGTCTAACCCCAAGACTGCTCTCTCCTTCTTCAGACACCAATTAGAAGTCTGCGCCTCCAGAACTTTTGACTGATGCTTCAAGCTGGGGTTCCCAAGACCCACTCCTTGAGTTCTATTAATTTGCTACAGCATCTCATAAAACTTGGGGAAATACTTATATTTACCGGTTTATTATAAAAAATACAGATAAAGAAATGCATAGGAGCACTGGGCTTCCGTGCCCTCTCTGGGGGCGCTACCCTCCAGGTGTGTTCAACTATCTGGAAGCTCTCTGACCCCAGTTCTGTTTTTGTTTTTCTAGATGGAATCTCACTCTGTCCCCCAGGCTGGAGTGCAGGGGCACAATCCCAGTTCACTGCAACCTCCGCCTCCTGGGTTCAAGCAATTCTCCTGCTTCAGACTCCCAAGTAGCTGGGATTATAGGCCCCCACCACCACATCCAGCTAATTTTTTTTATTTTTATTTTTAGTAGAGATGGGGTTTCACCATGATGGCCAGGCTGGTCTCAAACTCCTGAACTCACAATTTGCCCGCCTTTGGCCTCCCAAAGTGCTGGGATTACAGGCGTGAGCCACCGTGCCTGGCCTCTCCTGGGTTTTTATAAAAGCTTCATAATGTAGTCATCTCTTCTTACCTCCCTTCCTTGGGGTATAGGGCAACACCCTCTCTCTAGGGAGGGTCTCAAGACTTACAATCAGAAAGCTGGGTAAAGATTAGAGTCTTGCCTTGGGGCCAGGTGTAAAGCGAGAGCAGAAGGTCAGAGATTATTTTCTGAGACCTAACGCACCCTATAACACAACATGGTAATGGGTTTATGGGTGGGGAAGCCAGGAACCGTGGTGGACGAAAACCAGTATGTATCACACCACCACGAGAGGACACATAGATACGTCCATTTATAAATTATTTCAGAAGCATGCCAAGTCTATCTAAATGACATAAAATGCATGCCTAGTCTTTCTATCTAAACGACATAAAATGTTATTTTGATTCCCTAATAATACATTTTTTACGCTCTACCAAAACTATTCAGAAATAATTTCCCACAATAGGAAATATATTTCTTTCACCATTCTTGAGTAACAATTTATTTAAACTATGTTCTCAAGTTTTTCTAAGCCATCTCCCAGGATCAAGGCTTCACCAAAGGCAGCTTTTCAAAAGCATTCTTGTACCAGGTTTTGCCACTTGATGGCTGACTTTTTTACAACTTCCCCAGAGAAGTTTTATTTGCATTTTTCTTGTTGCTGTTTTTATTTTTACTTTTTTTGAGACGGAGTCTCACTCTGTCGCCCAGGCTGGAGTGCAGTGGTGCCATCTCGGCTCACTGCAACCTCCGCCTCCTGGGTTCAAGCGATTCTCCTGCCTCAGCCTCCCGAGTAGCTGATACTACATGTGCGTGCCACCACACCAGGATAATTTTTGTATTTTTAGTAGAGACGGGGTTTCAGCATGTTGGCCAGGCTGGTCTCGAACTCCTGACCTCAGGTGACCCGCCAGCCTTGGCCTCCCAAAGTGCTGGGATTACAGGTGTGAGCCACCACACCCGTCCTCTTGTTGCTGTTTTTAAGTGTAACTGATCTTGAAGCAGGATTCTGAGCACTTCTTGCATTTGGATACTCCCAGTCTTAGCTCACTTCCTTCACAAGAGCAAGGATTCTGTCAACCTAAATTTATAATTCCAATTTAAAATTTTAATAAATTCCACCATATTTCCACTAGACAGGAGTTTCTTCAAAAGAGACCACTCAAAAAGTTCTCAAGTCACCAGCTTCCAGCAGAAGAGCAGAGCTTTACAGATCGTCAACTGAAGCACAGCCTTCGACAAGCTCTTAAATGGAGCACGAAGGATTCAGAAAAAGAAAGTGTAAAAGCCAGCAATTATTTAACAAAAAAATAACTGCTAAGGAGAGACTGTCTTAAACCAAAAAACTGGGAAAAGGGAACATAAAGTTTCTTTTTCGATCCATATACAGTTAACTTCAAAGCAGAAATATGCTACTCCAATTAACTGCCAACTGCACAATTTATACCCAGACTCTCCCTACTGGGGGTGTGGCTAGCTTATTTAAATGTAGACGCCATTGGGATCCTTGGGTGTAAGCTCACGTGGAAGCATAAAGCCTCACTATGAAATGGGAAGCATTCATGTGAGCCCCCCTTAGCCAAACAGCTTACAAGAGCACCATAAAGGCTTGTGTTCCAAGCACAGGCCTGGGAACCAGCCCAGACACATTCTGTGGCTCATTTGATCATTGTATGTGGTAGTGTCTTGATTTCCCTATTTGTGAAACAAGGATAGTCCTGACAGAATTGGGAATAGTTTATAAAGTGCTTGGAAAATAAAACAGGCAAGCCATCAATACTATCATCCATAAAGGCCAGTGAGGGGGCCTTTACACTTAAACAGCGCATCCTTATTAAAGCCATCACAGTCACATGAGAAGTGACATATAAACACAACCCACAGCTAAGTGACTCAATTACAAATCTATACCCTACTGAAGAGGGTATTAGGATATACAGATTCATTTTTAATTCTAACAGCTGGTCAAATAATGCATGACTCTTTTAGATGTGTATGTATTTAAATTAAATCTTTAACTGAAATCTAAAACTGTGGCATATATTCAGAGCAGCCTTCCCTTTGTAAACTCTATCCAACGTTGTCTATACTTTCCTCTTATTTTCTAAATCTTTATTTCTAGAACACTGTTGAAATTCTTGAAGGGTTCCAGGATTTCTCTACCTGCTGTCTTGGAACCAAGGTAGGGATCAATAATACCAAAGCTTGTGAGTGAATCTCAGGGAACTCCTAAAGGCAGAGGACTGAATTAATACACAGAGATGAGAAGACCCAGGACTAAAACAGTAATATGAATTTTGCATTTTTTATTGACTAGAATAAAAACGTGTGCCCTGCAATCAAAACTGTCACTTTCCATAGTTGGCTCAAATTTTATCAGTGATTTCCTACACACACACACACACACACACACTCTCTCCATAATCAAGTTGGCTTATATATACCAACTTGAGAAGCATGATAATACGTGAGGAAACCTTTCTCACTCCAGTGAATCAGAATATGAATTCTGACTTAAGATGACCCCAAAACTGGCAGATAGCAAAGGTAGGTCATAATGTAACGCAGGTGTAAGGAGTACTAAGACACTGAGAGGATGAAAGAACACAATCATTCTCTCCTCACTTTCTAATTAACAGGATCAGACAAACAAAAAACCATGAAGTCACAATGGCCACCTATGATGGGCAAAGCATGGATGGTTTATCTAATATAGTATCTCAAGAATCAAAGTGGAAAGTGCCAATGTAAAAACAAGAAACAGCTTTTACATTCAAAATGTCAATTAATTAGCATGGGGCTTTGGTTTATACCAGTTTCAAACACCAAGTTTCCAAACTGACAGTAATGTACATGAGCAAACTACGACAACTGCTCCACAGTTAATATCACAAGCTCTTACAAAACTAGGAGAGGGGCTGGGCACGGTGGCTCACGCCTGTAATCCTAGCACTTGGGGACGCCAAGGCAGGCGAGGTGGATCACTTGAGGTCAGGAGTTCAAGACCAGCCTGGCCAACATGGCGAAACCCCATCTCTACTAAAAATACAAAAATTAACCGAGCATTGTGGCAGGCACCTGTAATCCCAGCCACTCAGGAGGCTGAGGCAGGAGAATCGCTTGAACTCAGGAAGCAGAAGTTGCAGTGAGCTGACATCGCACCACTGCACTCCAGCCTGGGAGACAGAGCAAGACTCTGTCTCAAACAAACAAAAAACACAAAAACTAGGAGACGAAAACCTTTAAGTTTATCTGATGCTAATAACAAGTCAAGCTCTGTGAATCTAACTATAATTAAATTATTTACACATAGGGGAGCAATGTTTCTCTTAATGTACATGCTTCTCAGGCAAGAGAATGAAGGTTAAACTCCCACTGAAAGTATTTTACCTTATGTAAGACATAACAGACTTTATGACACTCATTTAAAGTAAAAGTCCTTTGGAACTCCAGGTTGAACAAGTAGCTTATTTACACAACAGTCATGGGTACTCTGGTGTAAACCACAATAATGCTTCTAATGTTGTAAAATAAAAACTTCAATTTTTTTCTTTTATATCATTTTAAAAATCTTTATTTCACTAAGATTTAAATAGGTTACTTGGAAAAAATATGTATAAAAAGTTTAATTCTGGTATGTTTTTTATTACACTTAGATGTATTGTCCCCAAACTACATCTCAAAACTAGGTGTACTTTCACCCAAACTACACCTGATACTTGAACTTTTCATCTGTATTTAATAATATGACAATCATTTCCAGCTCTAGAAAACCCACATGTATTTTATGTGTATGTGTACATACAAACACACACACACCCCAATTATGAAATCAACTGGCCGAGGTCTATTACAATTTATGCAATTTTGTTACTTATGTATGATTCTCAAAAGAAACACAAATGCTGAAGTTTTTCTTTTTTTTTACCCTATGAAGCATCAATCCCTACTTTCTCCTTTACAAAACAGTTCTATCTTCCTAAGTTGCAATTTTCAAAATAAAATTTGTAGCCAGCATCATCCTATTCAACCAATATACTGCTGAGTATTTTAGTTTTAGTACTTTTATTAAAAAGTACTAACTTTTTAATACTTTCAAAACTTGTAAGTAGTTACAAGGAAAGCAACAACTTCACAGTATGCTTTATATACCTATGCTTTTAATAATCAAATATAAATAATAAGCCATTTTCGCCTGATAAAAGTCTACTGGTCGGTTACTTGCAAGTGGTACCGAAACAATCTGTTCAACATTGTGAAGTTCTTATTTTAATATAAATAGTATTAAAACTCTTCCTGCACTCTGGCATAAGGAGAAAAAGGTAAGATAAACGTAAGCAAAGCAAAGCAAATTCACAGCAGGCATGTCTAAAATCTATGACTTCCAAGGTTGGAAGGGCCAGGGATGATTAACAGATTTTCAGCCCAATCTCCTACATTTTCTATACAGGGACTATAAGAACCAAAATCAAAGAGGTTAGTTTCAATATATAGCAGCTCCTGATAAGCTAGTCTCAGGAAATTTTTCAACAAAGGCCAAGATAAAGAAGGAATTTCTGCTTAAAGTTCAGCTAAACAGAATACCCATTCCCCACACTCTAGTTAATTGAGTCTTTTACTATACTTTAATGAAGTATATAGTTTACCTACTATAAATTCCAGTCTTCAAGCCCAACTGTCTCACTTTTTTTTTTTTTTTTTGGTAGAGACGGGGTCTCATTATGTTGCCCAGGCTGGTCTTGAACTCCTGGCCTCAAGTGATCCTCCTGCCTCAGCCTCCCAAAGTTTTGGGATTATAGGCGTGAGCCACCTTGCCTGGCCTCACCTTATTTTTTGAGTGTTAAAACCAAGAAACCTTTGAAACTGTAGAATACATGCTTTCTAAGAGCTCACAGCAAGTTTTCCTTTAAGGGAAAATAGCTGTTACCACTTAGGACTTCATTCAACACTGTATCTCATTTGCCAAATCAAACAAAAGCCCCTCGACAATCTTTATTTCAAACATTCCCTCAAATAAGCTGCCTTCAAATTATATGCTCATTTTCAGAACTTAAATAACTGCATATAAAACACCAAATAAAGATCAAAACTATACCTGTCTACAAATACTATACAGTATTTAAAAATTAAAATAATTCCATTTAAATATGTGATTTTTCACAATGATTAAGAAATTGTAGAAGCAATGTCTCTAGTCAAATACTTGTACCAAAGGCCCTCCTTTTCACTCACCAAAATGTTACTTGGTAGCAATTCTCCAATGAAAAATTCTCCTGTTAAGCACCAAGTGGTTAACTAGGTATCAAAGAATACACCCATTCCATTCCCCATAAACTTATCTTGGTGTATTTATGTAACATACTTGTAACAAAGTCTTAAAGGTACCCACAAACATCAACCACTGTCAATCTTTGGTAGTAAGAACAGGTTCATGGAAAAGCAGGTTTTCATCAGACATTTAAGGCTTTTAGAAGCTTAGCAACTCTAGAGATTGGGTTATCAAAATAACAGTAACTGAATACTTTATACACAAGGGTGTAGAATGCAAATGATTACAATATTAGCATCTGTAAAAATTTCTTTAAAAAGCTGTAAATCATTTCTTATGTTAATAAGTGTTCAGAACACACTACTGCAACCAGCTCTAACCGGTTCCTTGAGGAATGTGGCTAGGCTGAAATTTTGGAAGTGTTGGTTTTGGTGGTGACCAAGGAGGAGGAAGTCTCTGGCTTCCCTGTTGCTGCAGTTCCCACCCTCCAAAATGAATATACCCACCGGTGTGAATTGACAATGTGGTCCAAAGAGCAAGGCAGGAAACGGAGTCCAGATCCTCAAAATGGTAGTACAGGGCATAACCACTAGGCCACCTATCAGTTCAGTACAAAAAGTACAACCCTGCGCATCATGGTGTAAAAGCTGGGGCCTAGGTTTCGCATTGTGCATCTCACACCTATGGAAATAACAAGAGGAGTAAAATCTATAGAAATCAACACACCCTAAGAAGGTGGGTGCTCACAGAAGACTGGTATCAACATTTTTGTAAGGTTGGCTGCTGGGATAATGAATAGCAATTACAAGTCCAAATTTGGAGGGAAACGAAATTTTTACAATCAACACTTGAGTTCGACAATGAAGAACCCAACATGGGCTTGATATTTACCAACAAGGCTTTGCAAATCATGACACCCACCTACACACTTATAACTATTACTACCCCACAAAAATCCAACATCTCTCAAGAATGATTTTTAATTCTCAAAGAATTGGAAAGATTTGGCCTATGAAGAAGGGAGTTAACCAGCAATGCCCCCAAACCTGTTACTTTCAGGTTTCAAACCTCCTTTACCACCAGACTTAGGAAAGATATGGTGACACATTCAAAACTTGAGGTGGAAGAATTCCAGAGGAAGGGAATCCGAACCAAGGATGTGCCAAGGTGATTCGTCAAGAACAAATATGGACTAGGGGCCAACAGTTTTGAAAAAGTAAAAGGAGAAAACTTCTGAAATGCAGGGTGGGCTCTTTAAAAGAAGTAAAATCACTGCTCTTGACTCACTTAATCCTTCGCCATGTTGCTGTCAGCTCACCAACTAAGAGTGCGAGTGTGTCTTGCTGGGCCCATTTTCCCATGGTCTGTAGAAGGCGCTGTGAAGCACATCCTGTTCTAGCTCGGGGGCCCTTCCCCCCTCTGCAGCCTTACCCAGTGCAGAGAATGCGCCCCCTACTGACTCCAACACTCATCGCCTTTAGCCGACTTGGCTGCGGTGCATTTTGGGTGGGGGCTGGTATTTTCTCCATGGCCATAAACCAGAAGCAACAATGCAGATTTCTAAAGAAACTGTATCAAGCTATCCAAGAGATTTTTTTTTTTTTTCATTCTGAAGGTTCAAGATACAGGCACAAGAAGCATCAGGGATGGGAACTGGGTGTGTGGGGATGCACATCATTAACATGGCAAACACTTAAACAGTTTGGTTCTTTTTCCCTCCTAAGCCTTTGTCTGTGAAATGGGGTTATGGCAAGAAGTGTCCAGAGGAATTGGTAAATGCAAGAAGATTAAGAAGACTCGTGGGTGTGTGGGGGGTGTGTGTGGCTAAAAAGGATATCAGACCTACAGTCTTGGTCTTGGGCAGAAGAGGAAGAGAAGCAATCGCGCCTTTTCCAGCAGACAGGGATCAAGGTTGGGGGGGAGGGGAAGGCAGGCAGGCCGCCCAGAGGAAAGAAGAGGTGAATACGAGGGTGTTCACAAAAACTACTCCCCATTCATTACATTAAAAGAAGATCTTTTTGCAGCTCTCTGGATTTCCATTTTCTACCATCTTACTGCAAAGTTGGGGCTCAGAATGTTCGAAAGAGGTGCTGACCAGGCAGCTGAGACTGGGGAAAAGGGATGGTGGTGAACTGTGGTCAGGATAGGAGGGAAGCTGGCAGGTTGGGGAGGAAGGATTGCACAGGGGAGGCAAAGACTTTCACTCCATGCCATGCATGCTCCCCGCCCCCC
>NW_012104565.1:1698913-1706173 GCF_000951045.1 Mandrillus leucophaeus
TCTGCACGATCCTTAAAACAACACACTTTGTAGTCCCAGGGACATAGCTTTTGGTCCTCCCGCAATCTGGGTAGCATAAAACAGCACATGGTTGCGAGGGGGCTGATCCCGCGTCTCCCCTCAGCAGACAATACAAGCGCCTCGGACCGAGTCCCCGAACCTGCCCTAGCCAAAATGGCGGCCGAGAAAGAGCGGAAGTGACGTAAGTACCTCATTAGCATAAGAGGACTCATTGTCCAGCTAAGTAGGGGGGGCAGTGGAGACAGCACCCCTAACCCCTTTTTCCCCAGGGGGTGTTCCTCTCACTCCCACCTGTGCTTGCACCTAACTTTTCCTGAGGGAGGGTGCTCCCAGCACCCCCACCCCCGCCTGAGGGAAATTATATAATCCCCACTGAAGGGGGGAGCTCTCGCGAGAACCAGGCGGATTTGCCATTGACCCACTAGGAGGCGCCGCGGATAATGGCCGCAGTGCGCTCCCGGGGCCCGTGTGCTTGGCGGGCGCCTTCCTCTGGCCGCAGCGCCGGCGGCGGAGGCAGAAGCAGCGGGCCGCAGCACGCCCAGCACTCAGTCAGGTGGCCGTGCTGGGGATCCCTGCGCGGGCCCAGCTGGGCCTGGACTACATCTGGCGGGAGGGGTGTGCGGGGCGGCCTGGGGCGGCTCCACGTGCTCAGATGCCCGCGCTTCCACGGCTGAGAAGCGGCGGGAAGGCGCCGGGACACCTGGCCGGTCGCCCCTGACGCCTCCTTCCTTAAATGAGGTGTGAGGGCCTCGTGCTTCACACAGCGACTTGAGATGAGACACAACCCCATGGATGCCTTAGCCCTTCCTAGTGGGGTATTCGGTGCAGAGGGGCCGAGATTTTATTAAGGTCCGCCGTTACCCTGTGACTTGACATTCTTCCCAGTCACAGGATGGACTCTTCTCTTTGACCTGAATTAAAAAAAAAAAAAAGGAATCCTAGTGCCTTGAGGCCACCCAACTGGTGAAACTTCAGGATGAGAAGTGATGTTGCCAACAGGCGCATTGGCTCTCTGCACGATCCTTAAAACAACACACTTTGTAGTCCCAGGGACATAGCTTTTGGTCCTCCCGCAATCTGGGTAGCATAAAACAGCACATGGTTGCCTTGTATATTTAGGTCAATCCCAACCAATACATTATCTCCTCAACACGTTTGAACCAACCTTAAAAGGTTGGTTAAAGTATCATTATGATTTAAAGTATCACTACTTGGTTAAATGTATTAACAAGTAATAGATGTCAATACTGAAGAATTAACCAAGCCTATTTCCTTAATATGTAGATTTTTACGTAAATACACCTGTCCTTTGCTGTTTCTTTACATTTCAAGTTAACACAGTTTCAGGCCATACTTAACATCCGAAAATAATCTGAGTTCGCTGCAAGTAGTATAAATTGTGGTTACACATAGCTGTTCAACACCTAAGACTTCAGTTAGCCCTGTTTAACAAACTTTTATACAACGCATTTCTGCAACTGTGATAAAATGCATCTTTAAAAACCAAGTCAGTACTTCAAGGGAAAACAGCTGAAAAAAGTCGTGGAAAAAGGGGTTGGGGCAAAGCATTTGATTCAGAGAACTAAGATAAAGAATCTAATTACACACTGCAGAAGACAGACAAAAACTAATGAAATAAAGTAAGTTTAAGTTTAGTTTTCCTTGGATATACGTAGATTTCCATATAGTGATAATACAAATACAAAGGGAAAACATCTGGATTTCATCTTTGGCCTCATTTAC
The DNA here is from genome assembly GCF_000951045.1 of Mandrillus leucophaeus. Taxonomy (NCBI): domain Eukaryota; kingdom Metazoa; phylum Chordata; class Mammalia; order Primates; family Cercopithecidae; genus Mandrillus; species Mandrillus leucophaeus. Next base: position 1,700,678 of record NW_012104565.1, read on the forward strand.
AAAGCAAAATGGGATGCTGAATTCAGATGTAAATATTTAATTTTACAGTGTTTAAGCACCAGATTTACTACAAAAATGCATCTAAATATTCCAGATTCTTTTCTAAATGACTTCCAAATGCTTTGAGTCTTCACTGCTCAAATACTCTCTATGGTAAATTCCAAGAGTGACAGTGTTGTGATAATGATTGTGGGAATAACTGAAAAGATTTAAAGGGCAAACATTATCTACTTAGTATCTGAGAAGGCAGTACTATCTCTATAGTAGGTTCTCTAAGGCTGTTACTTAATTTCTGCTCCACATACTTGACACTGAGAACTCAACTTTGAGTTTAGGTTAAGAAAAAATGAATTCTAACCACTCCAAAAAACCTGAGAATATTACATTTCTATTATCTTAGCTTAAAACTAATTTCACATCAAGCACTGAATTTTCTTGTTATGAATGAGAGAAGTCTCTTCCCCAAGGAAGGCAGGTCCCTCACTGGCCAGCTGGACAGTTCTGGACATAAGGGAAACAGAACAAGAGTGGTCCTTATTGGAATGTGTACTATGGGTTCAACTATAGAAGTGTGGGAAGGGGTGGTTTTAATGTTCAAAACGACACCAGAGGTTTTATAGTCTGGGATTCATTTCTGGTAGAATCTGTCAGAAATGCAAATGAAAAATTAGACTTTCAATTTTTTTTTTTCTTTTAAAAAAGACAGGGTCTCACTCTGTTGTCCAGGCATGATCATAGCTCACTGCAGCCTTGACCTCCCAGACTCAAGTGAGCCTCCCACCTCAGCCTCCCAAGTAGCTGGGACCACAGGTGAGTGCCACCACACCCAGCTTATTTTTTTATATTTTTGTAGAGACAGGATCTCCCTATGTTCCCTAGGCTGGTCTCAAACGCCTGTGCTCAAGCCATCCTCTTGCCTTGGCCTCCCAAAGTGCTGGGATTACAGACATGGACCACTGTGCCTGGCCTCAATTTCTTCAGCAGCCAAATTAAGCCAGGAAAATCTAGTAATTACGAATATTGTTCAATAAATAATTCAGAGACACCTCTTACTTTTATTTCCAGAAGAAAGTCAACTTAAACTTACTTGCTCAAAGCACGCCCTTACTCAAATTTTAAAAGATACTACATGACCATAACCTATGCTACAGTTAGAAATTAACTGATCTCTTCTGAAACACCTACTTTAGAGAAAGTGGGTAAACGTTATATTTGCCCTGGCTTTACTGGATAGCTTAGCCTGAATTTTAACTGGCAGAACACTTTTCTAAATGGAGAGAAGAGCTTAAGGCAGAGATTTTTCAAATTAGTAGGGATGTGAGCTTTGCTGAGGGTCTTTAATATGAAAACAAGTCTTTTGAGAAAAATTTGTTATATAATTCAGTAAGATGTTTAATAATTACTGTAGCAGCTAAAGTTTCTGCCTCAGTGTCATTAATATTTTTCCTTACTGATAGAGGTTATTGCTCAAAAGAGAAAAAAACGGCTATGTAATCAACTGCTGCCAAATTGTTTCCCAATTCACAATATTCATTTTAAATAGACCTGCTTTGGTAGATGAAATGGTTCATCAATTCAACAGCTGAAAAGAACCCAACTGTAAATGCCTGCTCTAAATGCATTTTCTAGTTTAAGAAATTTGAGATACATTTTTAAGGAAAGGGCAGAGGTATGTATTTCTTTTTCAATTCCTACAGACACAGCCACAAACATTTCATCAGATAACATTATCTTACTTCTGATACCTATTAGGTATAAAGGTCTATGATTCCAGTTTTTAATAAAGACTATTTCAAATTATTCCCCATGTAAAAAATTCTACATTCACATACTCTAATGAAGTCAGCAATACTTTATGCCAAAAAAAAAAAAAAACCATATATATTTATTTATAGGTCTCAATACAGCAAAATGTAAACGAAAATTAAGAACATTGCTCATTAGGCCAGCAACTTTAAAATCATTTAATTTGAAATATAAAATAGGTGGTCTTCATAAAAAGATGCATGAAATTTACCTTACCTTATGTTTTATACTTTAAGAGTATATTTTATAAAAATCAGTAACCAGGCTTCTTTCATGTATAAACTGAAATGAACATAAGTATAAATGAGTATCTTTCTTTTATGTAGTAGCAAAAAGAGTCAATAATCCTTTCAAGAAAGATACTATTTCATTTCCTCCCAACTTGGATTCACCATAAACACGATCCACAAATGATATTGGAACCTAGTTAAAAAAAAATAAAATTAACGTTAGTCTTTAAAAAAAAATTAGGCAGCTTAGCAGGTGTACCACATTACCAACACAACAGAAACAGGATTAGTACTACAACAGAGGTCCTTAAAGTAAGTATAAAATTAGGGGATTCTTAAAGCAACTGTGTGTATCTCCAAGTCTTTAAAATTAAACATGCATTATCTAAAGATAGGTCATATGAACCAAATCTACAACTGTTTAAAAAGCACTGATTCTAGGTATTATCTTGGTTTACTCAAGTTTCAGTTGGCATTTCAAGGAAAAGTTATACTCCAAAAGTAAAATGGCCTTTTGCTCAGATTTTTCAGTTGTCAAATTTAGCTATAATGGTTTAGCATTAAGTAAAATAGCTTGTAACTTCTACAAGAAAAGTGACATTCCAGGTTAGGTATTTTCTTGCTCTGAGTAAGAGTTTTACTATTAAATGAGGAGAGTCTTCCCTACCCTAAGAGCTCACTCACTGGCCCTAAATAGTACAGATCACCACTCCCTTGCTCTGTAATTCCTGATCTTCACTGACTAACCGGAAATGGACATACAGAACTCATCATTCATTTTAAAGTATGGTGGCCATTGGCTGTGACAAAAAGAAGAGAAGCAAAGAGACTCAGTCCATAATGCTGACTGGTTAGAAGAAAGGGCTAGGACTGAGAAAGTACCAGGAACTTTAAATTATTTAAAAGAGAATGCTGACTGTTAATGTTTTAAATCTTACTGTTCAAATGTACTAATGTGAATTTTTACCCTTTGTGCCTGAATATTCTAAACAACTAGAAGACCTCTACAATTTAGCAGTTATGGAAGTTAAACTTTTTATTACAAAAATTCTAAACCTTACTGCTCCTTTACCAGGAACATGACATACTATTTAGCATCAGTTGCATACCTCGCCAATAGTATAATTCAGCTGTCTTGCCCGAACAATCATCTCCATCTGGAAGACGTAGCCTTTAGAAACACATTTTTCTATTAATTTCTCTAGAACTTCTTTTCGGTATAATCTGTAAGAAATCAAAAATATATATCAACATCTGGATAAATACACGTGCCTACATATATCCTGACCTTTCAAAGAGTTCACTGGTATGTATAAAGCCTAAAACTTTCACTGGCCATTGGTAAACAGAAAAGCTTGCACACTTGATGATTATGATACATTTCTCCTAAGCAAGAAAGGTCATTAAATATTTGCTAAATAACTTAGAATAATTTTGAAAATGAATTATCAATATCTTTTATAGAATTATTTTCCCATCATACTATCAGAAATTAGTGAAATACAGTAAAATGAATCATTTGATGCAGAACCATCATTATTTAAGATTTTCCTAAAATTTAAAGTTGAAAGAAACTGTTCCAAATATTGAAACAACTGGGTGGACAGATGATGATGAAGCAACAATATGTATTAGATGACAAGAAAGAATCTCATATTAACAGTCATTTCCCAATAAATGTTTATGATGAGTTTCAATTTCTCATGATTTCCTTTATAAATTCCCTAGGATAAACTAAGTTGCTCTAGGATGAGCTTGGGAAGCTTGGTTAAAACAGGAACGAGGCATCACAGGATAGAAACAATCCTGGTGGATTCACCTATCACCAATTGAGGTCACAGATAGACACTTAACAGCGGGTGAATGTGCAGCCTAACTTTAGATGGACTGCAGGCCAAACACCAGATTTACAAAGATAGCGGAGTTGGGCAGTCCAGGGGTAAACCCAAGCACTTTCTTCAGTAACTAAATAGCAGGGAGCTCCCTATTTTCAGAGTCACAGACACTTTACTTTTTTTTTTTTTTTTTTTTAAAGATCAGTGTTTCAGTTGGTAGGGAGGCAGCGATTTCTACCTTTTTTTGTGGGGAGAGGGGAGAAAGCAGGAAGAGGCAGTTTGGTGTAATTTTGTTCTCTTCAAAGTTAAGGCTATCTGGACCTACTATGCCTCAGGGTTTCACTCTGAATCCACATTTTTTTCCCTCAGACTTCTAACGCGACCTTATCTTTTGACTATGAAGTGGGTATAGGACAGTACAGCCCTTAGAAAAACATGACAGCTTAGTGTCTGCATTCCTTTATCCACATAGCTTCCTTAAGGATTCAAAGGAATAAATCTGGAATAAATATGGAGAGAGGAGAATCTGATGGTAGCAGTATTTATTCAATAACAAATACTTATTGACCAATGTACTGAGTATCAGATACTATTTTATGTTTTGGGGTTAAGGAGTGAACTTAAAAACTCAATAAAGATATATAATATGTCAGATGCTGTTAGGGAAGTGAGCACTGGGATGGTGGGCTGCGAAGAACTATGATACTGATGGGACAATGTTTCCGCATTACCTTTATTTATATATTTGTATTTTTGGAGACAGGGTCTCACTTTGTTGCCCAGAGTACAGTGGCACAACCATGGCTAACTGCAGCCTCAACTTTCCAGGCTCAAAAGATCCTCCTACCTTAGCCTCCCACATAGCTGAGACTATAGGCACGTGCCACCGTGCCATGCTAAGCAAGAAAGGCCATTAAATATTTATCCTAAGCAAGAAAGGTCACTAAATATTTGCTAAATAATTTAGAATAATTTAGAATTTTTTTTTTTTTTTTTAGGTTTTGTAGAGATGGAGACTCACTATGTTGCCAGAGCTGGGGTCTTGAACTCCTGGGCTCAAGATATACTCCCATCACTGGCCTCTCAAACGTGCTGGGATTATAGATGTGAGCCACCACATCCAGCCAGCATTACTTTAAAATTGGGATTAGGCTATGAAATATTTCCTGACTTTAAGAGTTGCTTTATTCCCCTTAAGAATCATTTTCTAAGATTTCTTTTCACTGCCACCTCCCTCCTCCCCATCCACATGATATATTTAACACTGCGGCCAGTAAAGTAAAATGTTACATGAAGCCATATAATCCCATAAATAGGATTAGGATCCAGGTGATCTATGCTATTAAATGGCTTTATATTAGACTGCAGCCTTTCCAGGATTCCTTTTATTTAGTAAAAAGCACCTGCTTCCTAAATCTAGGGATTTAATGACAAAAATGAACTTTGTCTACCGACAAGTGAACTTTAATGCATGTATTTAAGAAACCACCACTCAAATGAGAAGACAATGAGATTTAACTATTTAAAAAGTTTTTTGGGCCAGGTGCGGTGGCTCATGCCTGTAATCCCAGCACTTGGGGAGGCCGAAGTGGGAGGATCACCTGAGGTCAGGAGTTCAAGACCAG
>NW_012104565.1:1707009-1709764 GCF_000951045.1 Mandrillus leucophaeus
GGCCTTTTTTTTTTTTTTTTTTTTTTGACAGTCCTCCTCTGTCACCAGGCTGGAGTGCAGTGGCGCAATCTCAGCTCACTGCAACCTCTGCCTCTGGGTCTCAAGCGATTCTCCTGCCTCAGCCTCCTGGGTAGCTGGGATTACAAGCACACGCTACCACACCCGGCTAATTTTTGTATTTTTAGTAGAGACAGGGTTTCCCCATGTTGCCCAGGCTGGTCTTAAATTCCTGACCTCAAGTGATCCACATGCCTCGGCCTCCCAAAGTTCTGGGATCATAGGCGCAAGCCACTGCCCATCCACCAGCCACCGCCCATCCACAATCAGAGATCTTCATCATATCACAAATGACTCTTTAGCCTTAGGGTATAGCCTCTCCTCTCTTTCATCCCCAAGTTCAGCTCTCCAGTCTATTTGCTTTTTCGTTCCAGAGAGGCTTCATTTTTCTTTTTGACTGTCAACAGCCAGGTCCTAATTTGTGTGTGTGCGTGTCAATTCTCACATTTAAGGACTTAAATTTTCCTGCATCAAGCAAAGGACCGAACAATCAACATTATTTAGTGGAAAAAAGTATCAATGAATATAAATTATTAAGTAATGTATGGGGGGCTTGGGGCTACTAAAGTAGATGCAGGGGCATTTTATAGTTTCAGAGATTAAAAAAAAAATCTGGCAAGTTTTGTCATTTGCCATGGTCAGTCACACAAAGCAGCTCACATCTACTACAGCAAATCTAGACTACCACCCCATACACCCAGAAACAGACACACAGAACTCAGAGGGACCGAAGCTTTGACCAAATTAAACAACAACAAAAATTTCCTTAAACATGGAGAACAAGGTAAGTGAGAGAGCTCTATATAAATATTAAAAAGTTTAACCTTTTCTGTGGACAATGCTGTTAGTATTCATATGAAATGCAGAAAATTACTGAAGTATGTGCTGTTCTTTGGAACAGATTATCAGTAATAGCAATGTTCCAAAGAGCAGTTGAGCCTTAATACTAATGTTAAAAAGCACACAAACCTAACTGCCTTCAACTTTTTCAAGGAAAAGCACAATATGTCTCCCGATATGTTTAGGTTTCATTAGCAACTTTTAGGAATTTTAGTCTGCCTTTTTAGTATCCCAGTATGCATACAAGGTGGAAATGTAAAGTGTTTCTTTAAAATATCCATTGTAAAGAAAGTCAGCCAAGAAGTTATATAAAAATTGTGGAAATTTTCACTGTACCTGAAACTTCCTGTTAAATCAGATGCTCCTGGTCTCAGCAATATCTGAGTTAAAAAATTGGCCCCACGGCTGCCAAATAAAACAATCAGATTTTCTTTACAAAATACAATTTATAAACAAGAGAAACACATTGAAGAACAGTGTTAAAATGCTATACTAATTTCATAAATGTAACATTAATTTCATAAAAATGTTATTTATCTAGAACAAAAGAGAAATTTTTGGTCAATGAAAGGAGACCTGGCTAGGTGCGGTGGCTCACACCTGTAATCCCAGGAGGCCAAGATGGGTGGATCACTTGAGCCCAGGAGTGACCAGCCTGGACAACATAGCAAAACCCCATCACTACCAAAAAAAAAAAAAAGTATACATATATATATATAAAAAAATACATATATAAACATAAATACATATATATATAAACATAAATATATATACATAAATTAGCTGGGCATGGTGGTGCGTGCCTGTAGTCCCAGCTAATGGGAAGCTGAGGCAGGCGGATCACCGGAGCTCAGGAGTTCGAGGGCAACCTGGGCAACATGGTGAAACCCCATCTCTACAAAAACAAAAATTAGCCAGGCATGGTGGCGCGTGTCCACAGTCCCAGGTACTCAGGAGGCTGAGAAAGGAGAATCGCTTGAGCCCGGGAGGCAGAGGTTGCAGTGAGCTGAGACTTTAACCCAGGTCTGTCTGAAATCGATCTTAGTTAAAATAACACTATAATTATGGAGAGAAACCCTACATATTTAGTCTACAAGTATGGAACAGGTCACATAAATTAAAACTGGAGGTCCGGTATAGTAACTTTTGCTGAATAAGGCCGTTTCTACCAAAGGTCCAAAGGTTTATACTGATTTTTCCTTAATAAAAAACATCCAGGCTCTAATCACAGGAAAAACTGTAAGAAACTATCTGGGAATAAATATTTACTGGAAATTATAACCTGATCCCACAAATCCCAGGCAGCATGATAGCTAATCCAAATACTTGCTATGAATACACTTCCAGTAGTTATACTAATAAAGAAGTTGTAACACATGTACCTACCTGATTATTTTTCTTTTCAAATCCCAGCCATATACACCTCCATTTCCTTTGTAGCGAGTTCCAGAGACAATATCAAAATTGCCCTCCTGTTGCTTCCTGTAGAATAAATTAGCTGTCAATTAGAAAAAGCCATTTCAACGTCATTTTCATGAGCTACACAAAACTTTTAAGAGAAGCCAACACAGGCTGGGTGCAGTGGCTCACACCTGTAATCCCGGCACTTTGGGAGGCCGGGGCGGGTGGGTCACAAGGTCAGGAGTTCAAGGCCAGCTTGGCCAAGATGGTGAAACCCCATCTCTACTAAAAATATAAAAATTAGCCTGGCGTGGTGACGGGCGCCTGTAATCCCAGCTACTCAGAAGGCTGAGGCAGAGAATCAATCGCTTGAACCCAGGAGGCAGGCTGCAGTGAGCCGAGATCATACCACTGCACTCCAGCCTGGGCGACTCCATCTCAAAAAAAAAAAAAAAAA
>NW_012104565.1:1712429-1741267 GCF_000951045.1 Mandrillus leucophaeus
TTTTTTGGGCCAGGTGCGGTGGCTCATGCCTGTAATCCCAGCACTTGGGGAGGCCGAAGTGGGAGGATCACCTGAGGTCAGGAGTTCAAGACCAGGCTGACCAACATGGAGAAACCCCATCTCTACTAAAAATACAAAATTAGCCGGGCATGGTGGCACATGCCTGTAATCCCAGCTACTCGGGAGGATGAGGCAGGAGAATCTCTTGAACCCAGGAGGCAGAGGTTGTGATGAGCCAAGATCGTGCCATTGCACTCTAGCCTGGGCAACAAGAGCGAAACCCTGTCTCAGAAGAAAAAAAAAAAAAAAATTCTGCAATTAACAGGTTCATTTTTGTCTGTTTGGCTGCTCTGTCATTTATACAGAACACAGTTAATCACTGCTCTCAATATATGAAAATCTAGAACTCCCAGGCCATCCTTCAACCCCATCCCCTCCACTAATCCTTGTAAGGTTCTGATGCAGCAAAGCACCCTCACCCCATTCCTCTCCGTGTGGGTTTTTCTTCACAACCTCTATCTCCACAACCAGTTACCCTGAGTTTTTATTCAAAACCATCAAAACTGTGGCCTGTGAAATCCACACTGGCCCTTCCCTCTGTAGAGAGATTTTGTGAGTGCCACTGTTCTTTGCATTGTTGCCACGTGGCAATCAGAGAGAGAGAGACAGATATATATTTTTTGAGACGGAGTCCTGCTCTGTTGCCCAGGCTGGAGTACAGTGGCGCAATCTCAGCTCACTGCAACCTCCACCTCCCGGGTTCAAGGGATTCTCATGCCTCAGCCTCCCGAGTAGCTGGGATTACAGGCATGTGCCACCACTCCTGGCTAATTAAAAAATAATTTTTAAAAAAGTCGGGCACAGTGGCACATGCCTTTAATCCCAGCTACTCGGGAGGCTGAGGCAGGAGAATCACTTGAACCCAGGAGGCAGAGGTTGCAGTGAGCCGAGATCATACCACTGCACTCCAGCCTGGGCGACTCCATCTCAAAAAAAAAAAAAAAAAGTCGGGCACAGTGGCACATGCCTTTAGTCTCAGCTATTTGGGAGGCTGCAACGGGAGGATCGCTTGAGCCAGGGAAGTTGAGGCTGCAGCGATCTGTGATTGTGCCACTGTACTCCAGCCTGGGTGACAATGGAAGACCTTGTCTCTCAATTTCCCCAATACCCTTCCATTCTGTTCTTGCCTTCTCTGAAGCAAATAATACTAAAAAACAGCCTGATGTCCTGCCACACTTTTCTTTGCCTACAGAAAGATAAAGACACACATATACCCCTAGGATTTTTGTCTGCATTTACAAAATTGGAATGCAAAAAAAGTACATTTTGTGACCTGGCCTTTGTCAGTTAACGATACAAATCATGGAGTCAGATGTGGTGGCTCACGCCTGTAATCCCAGCACTTTGGGAGGTGGGTGGATCACTAGAGGTCAGGAGTTCGAGACTAGCCTGGCCAACATAGTGAAACTATCTCTACTAAAAATACAAAAATTAGCCAGGCTTAGTGGCACGTGCCTGTATTCCCAGCTCCTCAGAAGGCTGAGGCAGGAGAACTGCTTAAACCTGGGAGGTGGAGGTTGCAGTGACTGAGATTGTGCCACTGCACTCCAGCCTGGATGACAGATCGAACTTCCATCATAAAACAAAAACAATGCAAATCATGGAATCATAGACATCCCTATAGGTCAAGAGAGCTCTTTCCCATTCTTTTTAATAGTTGCAAAACTACTTCATAGAATATTCAACTCACACACCTCTGTGGTTGTCTTCATGGTGCCCCACCCTCTCAACCACAATAAACAGTGCTACTATAAACCTTTCTTTCTTTTTTTTCTTTGAGATGGAGTCTCACTCTGTTGCCAGGTTAGAGTGCAATGGCGAGATCTTGGCTCACTGCAACCTCCACCTCCCGGGTTCAAGTGATTCTCCTGCCTCAGCCTCCCAAGTAGCTGGGACTACAGGCAAGTGCCACCATGCCTGGCTAATTTTTTGTTTTTCTAGCAGAGACGGGGTTTCACCATGTTGGCCAGGATGATCTCTATCTCTTGACCTCATGATCCACCTGCCTCGGCCTCCCAAAGTGTGGGATTACAGGCATGAGCCACTGTGCCTGGCCACAATAAACATTTTTATAAACTGCTTAGACTCCCCAAAATGGAATATACTGGAATTGCCCAAATGAAGCCTGAGTATTTTTAATTCTAACACGTGTTTTCCCAAATTCGAACACATATTTTCCAAAAGGGTTATAGCAACTTATATTTGTATGTCCATTTTTTACCATCTTATTGGTACTGGATATTACTGCTCTGAAAGTTTTTAACTTTGTTAAACTAATGGATAATAAAATGGTAACACGCAGTTATTTTGTGTTTATTTCCTTGACTACATCCCAGGAAGAACGTCTTCTTTTATTAGCCATTTGGATTTCTCCTATAGATGGTCTGTTTGTATCTTTTTGCCCATTTTCTACTCTACAGGTTAAAGAGGCTTTTGCGCACTGGAGATATAAGCAAAAAAGGTATAAGGTGACTTTATGCAGAGATCGAAGGATGAGCAGCAGACGGTCATCAAGGAGCATGGAAACAGCATTTCAGGCAGAGAAGCATGCTTATGGCATGGAAAGGAAAGGAAGGAGCACAAGACAGAGGAAGGAGCACAAGACAGAGGTCAGAAAGGGAGGCAGAGGCCAACAAACACATAGGGGCTTGAGGGACAAGGGAATGAGCTTGAATTTTTCCCTAGATGTTAGCGGGAACTCCCTGAACTATTCTAAACTGGAGGGCCAATAATCTGATTGTTTTTGTGTATCTAGCTTAAACTCAGAACAGCTTCCAAAATCTTATTCACAGAGGTTTTGTGATCTTTGGGCTAAGAATATAATTATATTGCCTACAAATAAATTATGTATACTTTACTAATATTTAACTAAATTCTTGTGTTACTGTATTAACATTTCCATGTTTAATGATAGCTAGCATGCCTATCTTAATGAATTTACTGGAAATGATTCAGCATTTCACTATTTGGTGTGATATTTGTATTAGGACTGGGTTGTTTTTATTATGCTTAAGAGGTTTCCTTCTATTCTTAAAGTTTTAACTAGAAAATGGTAGTAAATAATATCTCCTTTAGCATCTACAGAGTTAACCACACTACTCTGTTAAGATAATGAATGAATTATGAGTGATTACCAATAATGAGCCATTCTGGCATTCCTGGAATAAACTCTTTTGTTCATGGTGTTTTACTCTAATAACTCAAGGCTTAATTCCATTTATCAAAGAAGCCGTCTTCCACCTTTTTCTGTGGTCTGAAAGAATTCAGATTAACAAAGGAACTACCTATTGATTTGCTCCTCAGGACTCCTAAAGTACATCATTTAGTCTCAAATGTGTGTTGTGTGTGTGTGTGTCTACTAGCTATACAGATAAATATTTTAGAGACAAGGTCTCACTCTGTCTCAGGGTCACCAAGACTAGAATGCAGAGGCATGATGATAGCTCACTGCAGCCTTCAAGTTCTGGGCTCATGTGATCCTCCCACCTGAGCCTCCTGAGTAGCTGGACTACAGGCGCATGCCATTGTGCCTGGCTAATTTTTGTTATTTTTTTTGTAGAGATAAGGACTTGTTTTGTTGCCCAGGCTGGTCTCAAACTCCTGACTTCAAGCAACCCTCTTGCCTTGACCTCCCAAGCTTTGTTTATATTTTTGATAGAAAAAAATAGTACGTATATTTTTGATTAATAAAAAATGAAAATAAGCCCAAAACCAGTAAGATAAACGGTTCCAGTCATATTTCTTTCAAATATTAGAAATAGTACCTACCTAATAAATTCAGGAATAAATTTTGGCTGAAATGTGGAAAGAATAAACAGTAAAGTCAGTAAAATAGGCTAAGATTATCATAAATAGCTAATAAAGAAACATACCACTTACATGGTGTGAGAGATCAGCATCCATAATAATTATGTAGTTTCCTGTGGCATGTTTCATTCCATGAATATATGCAGTTCCTAAAAATGAAAGTATATCCATTCAAGAAAGTCAACAGAAATCTTAACATATACATTTGAACATGGAGGAAACTGTTCAGCACCTGAAGAGCATACATTAGTCCTCTAAAAGTGGTATTAATAAATCGGTATTTTTCACCTTAAGTATACAGGTTCATGTATATTACATATATAATCAAGAAAGTAGCTGGTCACACACCCCCATTCAGATGTCAATTTAATAGAAGAGATCATACCTCTATTTCAGTTGAGCAAATAGTTTATAAGTTCAAAAGTCTGAGATTATGTAGCAATTATCACATTCTCATGCTTTAAAAACCCATCTGGTGTTTCCTTAGCATCCCCCTAAGAGACTGATGAAGTCAGACCCTTCCTTAGAGCTCCACATTTACAAATCAGCTTCCTACTTAACATCTCCTTGTGGGTATTTCAGAAATCTCAAAGATAACATCGCAAAATCATCTTCCAATTCTCTACCTCTCTCTTACAGGCCACCTCTCCAGGAAATGGCACCAACTATCCAATTGCTCCATCCACAGGTCTAGAGATGACTCTTGATTTCCTACTTTTAACCATAACTTCTAAACTATAATTAAGTCCTATTGATTCACCACCCAAAACATTTCAATTCCCTTTTTCTTGTCGATTGTCACTTAGTTCCAGGTGCTACCTTCTGATGCTTAGATGACTACCTAACAAGCCTCCCTGCTTCTGCTCTTCCTAGCTCTAAGTCCACTTCCACAAAAACCACACACTGTCTTTTACACCGTACGCCTGGTACGCTAGACCCCTGCTCTGGTATTTGGGGCCAAAGGCCTTGCTGACAATTACTTAGCCAGCTCCATGCCTCAAAGTCCCACAGGGACTTGGCAGGCTAGGGTAACTAGTCAGGAGCAGGACTTGGGGATTCCTGCATTCTCTAGTCCAGACACCTCACAGGTGTTTTATAAGCAAGGCTGAACTCTTCTAACTTATTTTGTTAAGAAGTGAATATCGGCTGGGTGTGGTGGCTCATGCCTGTAATCCCACCACTTTGGGAGGCTGAGGCAGGTGGATCACCTGAGGTCGGGAGTTTAAGACCAGCCTAACCAACATGGAGAAACCCTTACCTCTGACTGGGAATTTCCCACAGTTCTAGCTCCTGCCAGGCAGCCCCCACCCCATCATTCTAGCTCCCTCTGGGCAGCCCAGGTTCTTAGGCTCTTAAAACATCTCTTCCTGCTGTTGCTCCATCCCTAGGGGTGGCAGTGACCTCCAGCTGTTACTAATCTTAGTAGCCTCACTGCTCCATTTGGTTTCTCAGGAACTCCTTCACCAGTGTAACCAGCGACTCAGTATTAAATTCCCTACACCGAAAGACTTACAGTGGTTTCTATTGTCCTGAGTGGGCCTTGACTTATACAGGCAACCCAAGTTATACCATTTAAATGTCATTAAGATTATTAAAAACCATCACAGTAAGTTACTGTATTTTGGCCCTATTCCAAACTGGGCAAATACACACTGGATCATGTCACCAGGCAAGTAGCAGGTATGAGGGGTTAGAGGTTCCGCGACTTACCTAGTCCCAACTTTTTCTCCCGTGGTTTTAGAAGCTGTAAAATAAGAAACAGCATTTTACACAAAGAAACAGAAATGTTATCATGTTAAATTTTATTTTATTCAAAAGTGCATACTCATTTTAATAGAAATATAGTTGCACTTGTTAGAACTTAAAGCAAAGTATGGTTAATGTTTTTTTGCCAAAAGGAAAAAAAAAGCATTTGGTAACAAACCAAATAGTTTACTTCTGAGGCAAAGCAACATTCTTTAACCCCGACCCTACAATCAAAATTAAAATTTTTTTTTTCTGGTGTCACTCACTCTATTTTAAATAACATGTCCTTACATCTATACTTGAATTTCCTTTTAAACCTATTGATTCCTTCCTAGAAAACTGTAGGACTTACCTCATTATTTCACACCTTCTTGGGAAATCTGATGTTTGTTCTCTCAATTCCCTTTGGGTTTTGAATACTAATATCACTCTTCCTCTATTAACTTATCTTGACCTTATGCTTGGATGACCTCATCTCCTCTACTGGTCCAAGAACATGTCATATTCCTAATTAAATTCTTTCTCTTTTTATTTGTCAATTATTTAGTCCTTCTTAATATTTTTGCTTAATAATTGGAGCCTGACTTTATTTGTTTAGTTTTTCCTTTTGGCTGAACACTTAAAAAGTCGAATGCCAAAGTTCTCACTGTGCCCTATGTTTCTGAGGTATGGGGTTCAGGTAGACTCATTAGTGAGCATGTCTTGTCTATCTTGTCCCCTTCTACACTTGCCAGTATATAAGCAGGTTGCCTCTGACTGCAAATCTCTCAACAAAGCATTTTCAATTAAAGCAGGACGAATTTTTTTTTTTTCACTACATGCAATCTGCTGGAGGTTTTTATTTGCATGGAATGTTTTTTTCCATCCCTTCACTTTGAATCTATGTGTGTCCTTACAACTCAAGTCTTTTGTGGGAAGCATATATTTGGCTCTTTTTAAAAAAATCCATTCAGTCACTCCAGGTCTTTGGAGAATTTAATCCCTTTATATCCAAGGTAATTACTAACATGTAAGAACTTCCTACTGCCATTTTGTTAATTGCTTCTAGTTGTTTTGTAGATCTTTTGCTTCTGTCCCTTTCTCCTTTCCTTTATGATTATTTTCTGTACTATCATGCTTTGATTCCTTACTTTTTATCTTTTGTGAATCTACTTTAGGCTTTTCCTTTATGATTACCAAGAGACTTACAAAACCCATCTTATAGTGATAACAGGCTATTTTAAGCTGATAACAATCTAACTCTAACCGCTAAAAAAAAATCCTCTACACTTACTGCACTGTCCTCATATTTAAAAATTTTTAAGTCATAAAACCCTATTGTTGACATGGACTCTAGGATTGTGCTGTTATCCCTAGGGTAACTTGTTCCTTTGGTCAAGTTATTGGGTCAATTGTGTGTTGCGCTTTGGCTGGTGTAGTCTTGGCATAGGTTGTTCGGAGGTTGGTGACTATAGTTAATAGTATATTATATACTTGAAATTTACAGAGAGCAGATCTTAACCGTCCTCATCACTGTCAACTCGCCCCCAAGGGTAACTAAGTGAGGTGATGGACAGATTCATTCTCCAAATGTGGTATTCATTTCAGAATGTATACGTGTATCAAACCATCGCATTATATACTTTAAATATATGTAACTTTGTCTATTTTATCTCAATAAAGCTGGAAGAAAATATGACAAAATATCAATGACTTTATCTGATCTCAAGTTGGGGGATGAAACAAACTACATAAACCAAACATAATAGAAGCACTCAACATAGGGCAGTTGAAGTCCTTCACAATTTCAGATCTCTGCCTTGTAAGCATTGTGAATAGTTCAGAGTAAGTGCCCTAAATTTCTCTATGGTCCTACCTAGTTAGGTCATTAAGAATGACCTAACCTCTTGCTTCAGTTGTGTCACTTACAGAATTTTAAAAAATATCTTCTTTGGCTTCTTTTCTGAAAGATTCATTTCAGCCAGTTTGAAAGGCTGACAAAGCATCTGTGGTGAATACTTTATCTGAGGTATTCTAACATGGTTTCCATAACCCCTCATCTTCCCAACTAAACATACGTATGTCACTGAAAGCAAGTGTCATCCCTAGCATGGATTAATACTGTTTTTCTTTTTTTAAAGTCACTTTCTTTTTAACTTATTTGTGTCATAAAACAATGAATGAATAAGGAATTTTATCTGGTAGTAGAGGGAAATCACAACAGTGAATGCAAATTCTTTTCTCATTTTGAATTTTATCGGGTTGATAGGAAAAATGTCTTTGAAGACAACCTTGTTTCAAAATTTGAAAGGTTTAGTAACCATTCCCTAAAATCAATCAATCACATCCTAAGACTGAGGTTTTATGACAAAAGTATTCAAAATGTTGTCTAGTTGATGGTCCCAGATTAAATGGCAGCACATAACTCAGAATGTTGTGAATCAGTGGTCTTCACCCTGGGCTTCTAAAAGAAAACCTGGGGAGCTACTGGCCAGAAATTCGAACCTAGCATTACCGAAAGTCTCTGCTAGAAGCCTGAAAATTTGTCAACTTTTTACCTCCTTCTGTATTCCTATCCATTAGAAGATTTTCAGAGAAGACTTGAGGTGTGACAGACCTGAGTTACTCATCTGTGAGACAGACTGAAAGAATTTCTAGTATAGATTTACCATGTAGTGAGTAACACAGTTCCTTTAGAACTTTTGCCACTAAGACCTCATACAACTGACACTGACCTCTAAGTAGAAAGTATTTCTATTACTGAGATTTATCAAGACCAGATGACTGTTTTTTAAAAATGATGATTAATTTACCATTTCTTGAATTGTAAATAACAATAAAGGTTCTCAAAGGGACTTCTTTCTCTATACCAATGGTTCTGTACTGGAGGCAAAGGATAATTTTTCACCTAAGGAAATATCTGACAATATCCAAACATTTGTGGTTGCCAAGTGGGGAGGAGGGTTTCTAATGGCATCTAGTGAGGAGAGTCCAGATATGGTGCTGAATATCCTACAACGCACAGGACAACCCCCACAGTAAAGAATTAATCTGTCCACACGTCAATAGTGCCAAGACTGAAAAACTCTGGTCTGCATTTATGAATATAAATTATAAAAGCACTTACAAGCATACATAAACACTTATAAATCCAAACCAGTGACCAAAAATACAATTCATGAAGCCATTATAAAATAAACTCTGTATTTGCCTAAGTAACTTCTATATTAGAATAACAAGTTTCAAGGTGCAGTGGGAAAATCTAAAGTTTAGAACTAAGGAAGTCAATCTACTTCCACAAGACTATTCTATAGACTAAAAATGCCAAGTACTCTGAGAAGGCATTAATGTTTCACAAGAAAACAATAACTTTTTCTACCTACAAGCTCTTAATTTCAGGCAGTATTCTCTAATGAAAATATGAGAATACTTACCGAAAGGGAACAAGAAAGATTAAAAAACACACACTACCAATTACAACCCAATTCTATAATATTCCTTGTCAATTCAGTATCATGCTTTAATTTTTGCCCTTCAAGAATACTTACCTGCAGAATTAGTCATAAACAGAGTTTATCCAAAAGCACACTCTTTGCTGTAAAATGACCATTGACCCAACATACCAAAGATACGTAAAATTTTACGGACAACGAAAATGCATTTAAATCCCAACTGTGTTAAGTTGCTCTTTATCTTTTCAGTTTCTAAACAAATAGGTTGAATTTAAGCATTGTTCATGTCTCATCTTTCCCCTACATAATCACAATTCATATGACAGAAAAATGTTCGTATAACTTACAATTCTGTCTGACCCATAGATCTTCTCCAACTGTTCAGCAACATCCCTTGTTCCATCTGGGCTTCCATCATCTATGATTATAATTTCATAGTTGATTCCACTAAAAAAAATTAAATTTGTATTAATAATTGATGACAGTGTTCTCAAATTTAAAAGTAATTTAAAAATTACTAATTCCTTAAACGTATAAGTGGAGATTTATTGCTATATTGATCATTGAGGAAAACTTCAATTATCAAATGAAATAAATGTCAAACATTTAGTACTTTACCTGTAAACCCAGTATGTTGCTGAAACATGCTAATGTCCTGAGATATTAAAGAATTCTTACCCAGAGAACATACATTTTAGTTCAAAAGAAAATCAGGTAATGACCCATGTATCACATGAAATTTTTTTTTGAGATGGAGTCTCAAATTTTTTTTTGAGATGGAGCCTTGCTCTGTCACCAGACTGGAGTGCAGTGGCACAATTTCGGCTTACCTCTGTCTCCTGGCCTCAAGTGATTTTCCTGCCTCAGCCTCCCAAGTAGCTGGGACTACAGGCACCTGCCACCATGCCAGGCTAATTTTTTGTATTTTTAGTAGAGACGGGGTTTCACCGTGTTAGCCAGGATGATCTCGATCTCCTGATCTCGTGATCTGCCCGCCTCAGCCTTCCAAAGTACTAGGATTACAGACATGAGCCTCCGTGCCTAGCTATATGAAATTTTATTACCTACTTCGGAAATAGAATTCTGAACCTTAATAGCAAATCCTAGTTACATAAAATATTTCAAAAGTACTTTACACGTTAACTCAAACCAAACTGAGTAACTCTGAGTGATTATTCTTGTTAATTTGATCCAAATAGAATAATCAAATATAAATCTGATTTAATTTCACCTTTTAAAAAAACCTATTTTAGAATGGTGACACAATCTGAAACCACAATTTCAAATAGTTGTGCCTATTACTTCACATTATCAAATTAAAAAAACAAAAGCAGAGTAGCATTACAAAAGATTCCACTGCGCTTCAGAATTAACACGTTACTTCCCATTAACCTCAGGTGGTACGTTTCTAGTCTAAAAACAAACCAACACAATACTTGGTGGATAAATACTACACGGCTGTACATGCGGTCACCCCTACTCCTTCCCTTTTCAGAGACATTTTAAAAATTAATTTTATAAGGAAAAGTTAAGGAGAAAGAAGAAGAGACACAGCCCAATACCTACGACATAACATTCCGTTTTCTCTTGGTCCTGCTCTAAGAAACATATGCAAGAAAATCAACCAGAAGGCCGGGCGCGGTGGCTCAAGCCTGTAATCCCAGCACTTTGGGAGGCCGAGACGGGCGGATCACGAGGTCAGGAGATCGAGACCATCCTGGCTAACAGGGTGAAACCCCGTCTCTACTAAAAAATACAAAAAGCTAGCCGGGCGAGGTGGCGGGCGCCTGTAGTCTCAGCTACTCGGGAGGCTGAGGCAGGAGAATGGCGTGAACCCGGGAGGCGGAGCTTGCAGTGAGCTGAGATCCGGCCACTGCACTCCAGCCTGGGCGACAGAGTGAGACTCCATCTCAAAAAAAAAAAAAAAAGAAAATCAACCAGAAAACATATTCCACTGTTAAAAGGCTTTAACAAGTCAGCCCCAGCAAACTTTTAAGACAAGAAAGCAAAACCCTGTGTTATCTATTCTCCAAGAGTAGACACAATGACTTTGGCTTCCCACTGTGCCTTAAATTTGGGCGCTGGTGCCTTTACATGCCAAAATATGTAAGGTGATTTTAATAGACGTGCTAAAAGAGAAATTCCATAAACAAAATGGGGTCGTTAAAAGCAAATTACTGTCCCCTACCACTTCAAAGCAGCTACACCACCTGAGGGTGAGGCAGCTTAAAGATACCAAGCTGGGCTAACTTCAGGTAATTTGATTGCATCTGACAAGAAAAGTTTTGTTTCCTTTATCAAACTTCATTTTGATCTTAAAAGATTCATTCACAAACCATTAAAAGTAAAAATAAACTGTACTACATAAAAAAATTAAGGCAACAAAAAAATTTGCAAAATTAGAATACAAGCCCTGAACGAGATCGGTTGTATGACACTTAATTTCTTTAATTTACAGCTTACAAAAATAAAAATTAAAATAGTAAACAGGAAAAACAAAAACTTTAAAACTTTGAGGGGCAAGGCATGTGCAGGCAGTTATGCAAGGAAATACAATCAAAACAGCAATGGTTTTCACAAATGGGTACTTCCAGCAATGTCAAGTTTAATAATGCTCAGGCTGGCTGGCTGATGGGAAAACAGGCACTCTGAAGAATGGAGAATCCTAACTTGTACAATCTTTTTTTTTCTTTAGAGCAATTGTGAAGAATGGAGAGTCCTAACTTGTACAACCCTTTTTTTCTTTAGAGCAATTTGGCAATAACTGTCCATTTTAAGCACATTTCTGTCTACCTAGCAATCCTACCTCGAATCATTTATCCCCAGTACACAAGTAAAAGTATGAGTGTGTCTGCTGCCAACATTGATGCAATAAAGGAGCACCGCTATGTGTCAAGCACTTTTCTAAATTTAGCTGGAAAATATGGTGTCAACAAAGTCCTTGTTCTTATTTGCAAAGCAAAAGTCAAAAAATAAAAACAACCTAAAGCCGCTGGAAATAATCCAGCTCATTGCCATGACCTGGTTAAATAACACAGCCATATGGAATGTTACCTAACTTCCAAAGTAATTTGCTATGTTTCGATATATTAATATGAAAAAAAGTATTCAAAGATTTCACAGCATGATCCCATTTGTGCAATCGTAAAACAAGTTACTCCGTACTGACTCCAGGATTTTTTGCAGTTTTTAAAAACACTGCATTAACACACTTCCAAATTCGAACTCCACCCACCCCCCATCCCGGTTCTAACAATCACACCAAACATCCACCAGTGATCAGCGAAGATGCCCTTCTGCTCTCTCCTTTCCAGAAAGGTTATCGTGCCCAGCAATAGCTCCCTAACCCACACACACCAAACCTCATGCTTATATAAGCATTCGGCACCGGAGTGGAGAGTGAACGCTCTCGCTTGGACTCCTGGCTCTTGCCGCAGATCCTGACCGCCTAGAGGGAGGAGTGGGGTCACGCTTTCAGCCTCGCTTCCAAGTAAAAGAGTGGCCAACCTTTCTACGAAAAGGCGGGGGACGCGAGTACTTCATAATAAATGAGTGTCTCACAAAACCCAAGGGCACGAATGAGAACCCAGGACACGAAGAAAACCCAAGAAACATCTGTCTCTGCTTCCCTCACAGGGTGGCCCTATCCCTAGGCCTTCCTGCGTGAGGCAAAGAAGGTTGGACAGGGCCGCCTCGCGCAGCCAGCTGCAGACACCCGGGCCGGGGAAGCCAGCT
Organism: Mandrillus leucophaeus; assembly: GCF_000951045.1. Lineage (NCBI taxonomy): Eukaryota > Metazoa > Chordata > Mammalia > Primates > Cercopithecidae > Mandrillus > Mandrillus leucophaeus. The sequence goes on from NW_012104565.1 coordinate 1,725,209, forward strand.
CATCTCATTCCTCGGGGAGGGAGACCTGGTGCGCTACCTCTCGGAGAAGCTTTTCACCAGCAACCACACGATGAGTGGCAGGTTCTCGCGCTCGTTGTAGGTGGGTAAAAGCACCGAATATTTGTCCCGTCGTGGACTGCGCACTTCCAGCTGCCGCCGAGACCTGGGAGGACTACGTCTGACTTCCAAGGAGGCCATGGCGGAACTGAGCCAGACGCCGGAAGCGGAATTACGTAAATGCGGCGCGGAAAAAGGACGGGTCGGACCGTACCAAATTCGGAAGCGGGGGATGATCTGTGTGATTGAGCGCTAGTTCTTCTAGAGCTATTGTGTGGTTCAATTACAAATATTCAGGATTTATGCATCTTTAAAGCTTAATCTGAAGATTTCTTCAGGAAATAAATATCTATTATCATCTTTTCCCAAGCTCCATAAAGTTTTTTAGTTTATCCCAGTCGCTAGGAAACAGAAGCCGGAAGCGGAAATGCCTTTTACGACAACTTCCGGAAGAGGTCGCCATGGCTTCCCGGGAGGAGGTACTCGCGTTACAGGCTGAAGTTTCGCAACGTGAGGAGGAATTGAATTCCCTGAAGCAGAAACTGGCGTCGGCCCTTTTGGCGGAGCAGGAGCCGCGGCCAGAACGGCTGGTTCCTGTGTCGCCGCTGCCGCCGAAGGCCACTCTTTCCCGAGATGAGATTCTGCGCTATAGCCGGCAGCTAGTGCTGCCGGAGCTGGGCGTGCACGGACAGCTGCGCCTGGCGACCGCGTCCGTGCTAGTCGTGGGCTGCGGTGGGCTTGGCTGTCCACTGGCGCAGTACTTGGCAGCGGCCGGCGTGGGTCGCCTTGGCCTTGTGGACTATGACGTGGTAGAGATGAGCAACCTCGCCCGCCAAGTGCTGCATGGAGAGGCACTGGCTGGCCAGGCCAAGGCCTTGTCGGCCGCCGCCTCGCTGCGCCGCCTCAATTCGGCAGTGGAATGCGTGCCGTACACTCAGGCCCTTACGCCAGCCACTGCCCTAGACCTGGTCCGCCGATATGATGTGGTGGCCGACTGTTCGGACAACGTGCCCACTCGCTACCTGATTAATGACGCATGTGTGCTGGCGGGTCGGCCCCTTGTGTCTGCCAGTGCCTTGCGCTTCGAGGGCCAAATCACAGTCTACCATTATGACGGTGGGCCTTGCTATCGCTGCATATTCCCCCAACCACCCCCAGCGGAGACAGTGACCAACTGCGCGGACGGCGGCGTGTTTGGTGTCGTAACTGGAATCCTGGGCTGCCTGCAGGCCTTGGAAGTGCTGAAAATCGCTGCGGGTCTGGGCCCCTCTTACAGTGGCAGTCTGTTGCTCTTTGATGCCCTGCGAGGGCATTTCCGCTGTATTCGGCTGCGGAGCCGCAGGCTCGACTGTGCAGTTTGCGGGGAACGGCCCACTGTGACTGATCTGCTGGACTATGAAGCCTTCTGTGGCTCCTCAGCCACTGATAAATGCCGCTCCCTGCAGTTACTGAGCCCAGAGGAGCGTATTTCTGTCACCGACTATAAGCGAGTTCTGGATTCTGGGGCATCCCACCTGTTGCTGGACGTCAGGCCTCAGGTGGAGGTGGACATTTGTCGTTTGCCTCATGCCCTACACATCCCTCTGAAACATTTGGAACGCAGGGATGGGGAGAGCCTGAAACTCTTAAAAGAAGCAATCTGGGAAGGGAAGCAGGGCACACAAGAAGAGGCTGCTGTCCCCATTTATGTGATTTGCAAACTGGGAAATGACTCACAGAAAGCCGTGAAGGTCCTCCAGTCCTTAGCAGCAGCTCAAGAGTTAGACTCTTTAACAGTTCGGGATGTTGTGGGGGGCCTCATGGCCTGGGCTGCCAAAATCGATGGAACATTTCCGCAGTACTAAGGTGACCGGTATAGTCTGATGGGAAAGATGAGGATTGCCGTAATGCCTCAAAGATACATTTATTTGAATTTTTCAGTAATATGCATAGGAGCTGGGGATTCTACAGTATCTGTGAATACATGGACTCCTTTTTTATAAGGAGTTTTAAAAATTGTTTTGTATTGCATGACTTATTAATGGTTTATACTGTTTCTGAGAACCATCATTTTTTTTTCCAGCACATGGAGGGTGTCTTGGACATGTGAGATGTAATGTGACAGGAATTTGTATTTTAAACTGCAGATCATTTACCTGTCCTTAGTTTCCACCTCCCCCATCAAAGTGCTTTCTAAATCATTTTCACAGATTATATACTTAGGATCTGTTTACTGTTTAGTTAAGAAATTCTTGGATCTTATTAATATTTCAGATGATAGAATACATCCTACAGAAATACATGTTTAAAATGTAAATTGTTTTAATTATTCAGAAAGGGGGTCCTTTTATTTGGCATTTTGAATTAGTATCAAAATGAGATTTTTTTTTTTTTTTTTGAGACAGAGTCTTGCTCTATTGCCCAGGCTGGAGTGCAGTGGTGCGATCTCGGCTCACTGCAACCTCTGCCTCCCAGGTTCAAGCGATTCTCCTGCCTCAGCCTCCTGAGTAGCTGGGATTACAGGCGCACGCCACCACGCCTGGCTAATTTTTGTATTTTTAGTACAGAGGGGTTTCACCAGGTTTGTCAGGCTGGTCTCGAACCCCTGATCTCGTGATCCGCCTTCCTTGGCCTCCCAAAGTGCTGGGATTACAGGCGTGAAGCACCACGCGCACCATAGATCTTTAAAGTTTACCAAAATAAAGGAAACCACCTTTGTAGTCTGTCAGTGCCTCTTATAAATTGCTACTGTTTTCTTAAAGTTGGTTTCACGGTCCACCTTATGTTGCACACATATAACATTGTGTAAATTGCATACTATGGTTTGACTTGCTTTGGAATCTTCAAGTCGAAGTCCCAACCCTTTGCCTCTCCCCGTTTAATTTGCCTTTTCTCTTTTGATTTAATCTTTTTTTATTCCACCATTTTATACTAATGTAAAGTGTGTTTTTGTGTTTGTTTACTTAACATTTTCACAAAATAGTAGGTAGTCTCCCCAACTTCCAATATAGACAACAACATTATAAGTAAAAATTTGATTTGTGAGTACCTATCAGTGGCCGGTTGAACTGATGGCCTGTCAAAAGGGGGCCTGTTCCTTCACTGCTTGCTGCGTGCAGGCTCATAATCATCAGTTGCTGCTGTTGTTGTTTTTAAAGAATGGCAGAAATCACAGATATAACTACAAAATCTTTGTATCTCTGTTAACCTTTTTTTTTTTTTTAAAGCTTAAATGCATCATAGGCCAGAAAAACCCTCTGCAGACCAGATTTACTTACCGGTTTGCAATTTGTGATATAGAATCTTGTTTTAAGAGGGTGGTATTTAACAAATTCAAAATTAGTGATCACTTTTTAACTGTGAAACATTGTAACTAATTCTTTGAACAGGTATACCTAAAGTATGGTATGCCCTTCTTTTATAAAGATGAAGCAGGTCTCTTATGACTGTTCCTCCCAACAACTTATGGAAGTAAATGACTGAGACCTGGAGTGGAGAACGAAGATGGCTGGCCTGTGTTTTTCATTTCCTTCCAGGGACAACTGATTCTGATACATATCAGGAAACAAATAGCGAGACACAGAAATGATTTCATATTCTAAAGACTGATGTCCTAAAGTTATAGACAGTTGTAGTTCCTATAAACCTGGTTGTCACTGGGGACAGGCAAGAGCTGATTGACTAAGTGGGAAAAGGATTTACTAAAGTGATAGGAGGTGCTTTGAGAATTTTGGGGATAGATTCAAGCCTATACTTCTAGGAATGATGCCCGAAATCATGCACAAAACTGGCCTTAGGAGAATAGTGTCTATGTTGTACTACTCTATCAAGTACCGGAGAAAACTGCCACTACAGTCTCACCAGTTTCACTTCACGTGGCCCCCCTGCTGTCCCAGAAAGCCCAACACTTCAGCCACAGTCCATGTGTCAAGAAGCAGAGTCACTATATTATTTTCTGGGTGAAACCTTATGACGGTGTCTGGTAGGCAGAGTCTAATTACATGCCTACATCTTAGCTGCAAGAGAGGCTGGGAATTTGTGTTTTGATATCTACAATAGGAAGGTAGAACTCCTGATGTAGGATTTTCCCAAATAGTGAAATATTTTTCAAAAGATGGGCTGTTAAGAATGTAACAACTACCCAGTACACAACCCAGATATATTTCAGGTTTTTTTTTTTTTTTTTTTTTTTTTTTGAGACAGAGTCTTGCTCTATCCCCCAGGCCGGAGTGCAGTGTCACAATCTCGGCTTGCTGAAGCCTCCACCTCCCGTGTTCAAGCGATTCTCATGCCTCAGCCTCCCGAGTAGCTGGGATTACAGGCACCCGCCACCACACCTGGCTAATTTTTCTATTTTTAGTAGAGATGGGGTTTCGCCATGTTGGCCTGGCTGGTCTTGAACTCCTGACCTCAGGTGATCTGTGCACGTTAGCCTCCCAAAGTGCTAGGATTACAGTCGTGAGTCACTGCGCCTGGCATATGTTAGTATTTGAAATTTGGTTTTCTCTGGGGATTGTAGCTAGGTTTTTATGGTGAGATAGGATTTGAACGCAATTTTTTTTTGAGACAAAGTCTTGCTTCGTCACCCAAGCTGGAGTGTAGTGTCGTGATCACGGCTCACTGCAGCCTCAACCTCCTGGGTTCAAGTGATCCTCCCACCTCTGCCTCTCAAGTAGCTTGGATTACAGGTGTGTGCCACCATGCCTAGCCATTTCTTAATTTAAAATTTTTTGTAGCTGCGGGGCACGGTGGCTCAAGCCTGTAATCCCAGCACTTTGGGAGGCCGAGACGGGCGGATCACGAGGTCAGGAGATCGAGACTATCCTGGCTAATACGGTGAAACCCCGTCTCTACTAAAAAATACAAAAAAACTAGCCGGGCGAGGTGGCGGGCGCCTGTAGTCCCAGCTACTTGGGAGGCTGAGGCAGGAGAATGGCATAAACCCGGGAGGCAGAGCTTGCAGTGAGCTGAGATCCGGCCACTGCACTCCAGCCTGGGTGACAGAGCGAGACTCCGTCTCAAAAAAAAAAAAAAAAAAAAGTTTGTAGCTATAGGGGTCTCAGTATGTTGCCGAGGCAGATCTCAAACTCCTGGGCTCGAGCAGCCCTCCTACCTCAACCTCCCAAAGTGTTTGGGATTACGGGTGTGAGGCACTATGCCCAGCCTGAACTTGATTTTTTTTTTCTTTTTCATAACAAACATCAGATGCCTTCAGTGTACTTGTTATTCTAGGTTCTGGAATAAAAATGAGCAAAAGGTTTCCTGTTGTAGAGGAGTTTATATTTAAATAGAGATAAATCAAGTAAATTACTGATAAGTGCCATAAAAGAAATGAAACAGTGACACGTTAGGGTGGGGGAGGGGATCTGTTTTGAATAGCTTAATTATGGAAGGCCTCAGAGATGACATTAAACCCAAAACCTGAAAGGTGAGAGAGAGTCAGTTGCAAAAGATCTGAAGAAACGATTCTATACTGGGAGAAAAATAACTGTAAAGACCCCAAGGCAAATAAACTTGGAGTGTTCCATTCAAGAAACTGCAGAGGCAAGTTGGGTTGCGAACAATTAGGGAGAGTGGGACAGGGTGAGGTTTGAGAAGCAGGGAACATCATAAACATTGTAGACCATAATAGTTTGGTTTTTATTCTAAATACAATAATAGCTAATATTTTGAGCGTGTACTGTGTTATTTGGGATTCGAATCCAGATGCTCTGGTTGAAGAGCCGATTCCCTAAGTGTCATCCTTTACTGACTCTAAGCAAAACTTTGTAATTGCTTCATATGTGTTCATGCCCTGTCAGGGCATAGAAAGCAATCTATGTTCTGACAATCACAGAAGTGTATTCCAGATACAATAGAAATGTACTCTGAGACATTTGGTATGCCTCCTTCTTTCTAGGTGTGGAACTCCAGAGTGAAATCTTGGGGAATCCTCTGTGTGACACTGGTGTATTACACAGGCAGTGTTCCGAGGTGGGTGGATCACCTGAGGTCAGGAGTTCGAGACCAGCCTGGCCAACATGGAGAAACCCCATTTCTACTAAAAATACAAAATTAGCCAAGTGTGGTGGTGCGCGCCTGTAATCCCAGCTACCCAGGAAGCTGACGCAGGAGAATCACTTGAACCTAGGAGGCGGAGGTTGCAGTGAGCTGAGATTGTGCCATTGCCCTCCAGCCTGGGCAACAAGAGTGAAATTCCGTCTCAAACAAGCAAACAAAAAGCAAGCCCAGAATTTGGGTGAAAAATAGGATAGTTTATTATGAAGTACTGTGGATTGACACTGACTCTGGTTTCCAATCTTTAGTTCAATTATTCACAATTTAAAAAACAGCAAGTTGTGAGTTATCTAGGTGTTGTGTTTCTGCTGCTTTTTTTTTTTTTTTTGGTGACAGAGTCTCTCTCTCTCTCTCTCTCCCAGGCTGGAGTGCATTGGTGTGATCTTGGCTCACTGCAGCCTCAGCTTAGGACTATTTAATTAATCAACAGCTGCTATTTATTTTATCCTCATGCCCGTTGCTCTGTAGATAAATGTCTGCCCATGTCTGTCGGCTTGACAACCCTGACCTTGCACAGAGGCCCAAGTTTCCCATTTATTTGCTTCTGTTCTATCAGAACTAGAACCTGAGTGCTTATTATAAGTAGAGGACATGCAATGGGGAAGTCATTTCGGTCATGCCAAGGAAACACAACGGGTTCATTTAAGAAATATTTAGTGCTTATTACAAATGGTCAGGTACCGATGCCTGCCACAGAGGGACACAACCATGAACAAGACAGACTGGGCATCTGTCCACACAACCTTACATCCTAGTAGAAGAGAAAGAGGACAGATAACCAGTTATACAATCACATATTGTGATTTGCAAGAAGGAATAATGGCTGGGGGCTGGGATGGTAGCCAGAGAAGACCGCTGGCAAGGGGCCATTTCAGCCAAGAAGCTTGAAGGAGATGGCAGGAGCCACGAGATGAGCTGGGAAGAGCATTCAGGCAAGGGGAACAGCAAGTGCAAGGGTTCTGAGGCTGGAAAGAGCATCTCGAGTTGGAAGACACATAGAAGCCAGCTAAGGCCAGAGAACAATGAATGGGAAGAGGGAGGCCGGGGCCAGATAGTGCAAAGCATCGTGGGCTATGTTGAGGAGTCTGGATCTTATTCTAAGGATCATGGAAACCCATGGGAAGTTTTAAGAAGGAGGATGTGGCTAGGCACGATGGCTCACACCTGTAATCCTAGTACTTTAGGAGGCCGAGGTGGGTGGATCACCTGCGGTCAAGAGTTTGGGACCAGCCTGGCCAACATGGTGAAACTCCATCTCTACTAAAAGTACAAAAATTAGCCGGGCATTAGTGGTGCACGCCTGTAATCCCAGCTACTCAGGAGGCTGAGGCAGGAGAATTGCTTGAACCCGGGGAGCAGAGGTTGCAGTGAGCCAAGATTGCACCACTTCACTCCAGCCTGGTCAAAAGATCGAAACTCTATCTCAAAAAAAATAAAAATAACGAAAAAAGAGGAGAATGTGCTGGGACCCTGTTTCTATATTACCAAGATTCTTACAGCCCCTCTGTGAAAAAGGGAGATTATGGGGCAAGGACAAAGGCAGGGGATCAGTTAGGCACAGATGAAAAGTGATGGCACCTAAGTATGTCAGTTTCGTATTGCTGCCGTAACAAGTTACCACAAACGAAGTGGCTTGACCCAGGTTTATCCTGTTACCGTCCTGGAAGTCAGAAGTCCTAAAATCAAGGTGTGATCAGGGCTGCTTTTTTTCTGGAGGCTCTGGGAGAGGATTCGTTCCTGGCCTTTTCCAGCTTCTAGAGGCTGCCTGCCTTCATCGGCTCTCAACCCTTCCTCCAACATCGAAGCCAATGGTATGTCAATTTCAACCCCTAACTCCCTCGTGATGCCGTCAGTCCAACTCTCCGTCGCAAACTCTGTCATTCTCCTGTCTCCCTCTTCTTCTTCTTTGTCTTTCTTCTTGAATTAAGCGAGTAATTCAAGGTTCCTGACATTTGGAACCATTATAAAAAATCTTTAATTGAAGAAATTATATATAGAAAAATGCACAAATCCTGGCTGGCTGTGGTGACTCACACCTGTAATCCCAGCACTTTGGGAGGCCAAGATGAGGGGATCACTTGAGCCCAGGAGTTGGAGACTAGCCTGAGCAACATACTGAGACCCTGCCTCTATTTTTAAAAAAGAAAAATGCACAAATTCTAAATGTACTGCTTGATAAATTTTCATAACTTGAACACACTTTTGTCACCATCTCCCTCCCAGACCAAGAAACATAATGATAGGGGAACGCAGCGCCTTCCTCGTGCTCTTTCCCATCCCCCACCCCATCCCCCGGGAAGCCCTACAAACTGTGAACCTACAGAAGAAAGCCGTGAAAGGAAATAAGCTTGTTCTTAGAAATTTTAGTGTCAGTTTTCAAGATGCAGCCCCAATCAAACATTTTTTTCCCCTTCATTATTTAGTTTGAAATTTGGGTCCCCACTGTAAATGGCTTTACTATAAATGGCATTTTCCTGCTGTTAGAGATACTTGCCTAGCTGACCTTAGCTCCCCTGGCTATGAGAATTGCATCTTGGTAGACTGATTTTCAGATGAGAGGACAAGCTAAATTGGCCAGAATTAATGCAAAGTGAAAGGCTGCCTTGAATGAGCCGAGCTCAGAAATTCAGTGTTAAGGCTCTCACCCGGCCTTATCTTATTACATCTGGGGATTTCTGCTCGGCCCAGCTGACATGGCATATGGAGAGCTGAAGGAGAGACCCACAGACCACACAGGGGACACTTGCCATTTGACACGCTTGAGGAGTTTGGAAGAATGTTCCTGCAGCCTTAGCTGATGAATAGAGCAGCTTACGCCAGTGGACCGAGGTGATTCTTTCCTTGTGTTTCTCAGCCAGGGGTAGCTGCAGGGCCTAAATTGAATTTCTCCATCACTCCCTGCCTTCCTCAAATATTTTTGAGCACCCTCCCTTCGCCAGCACCTGGAAGACAGCACTGTGAATAAGGTAGACACATTCTTTGCTCTTCCAAAGCCGCCATCGTTGCTTTGAAGTGAGGAGAGTAGCGTTAAAAAAATGAGGTATACAGTGAGAACTAGCAAGATAATTTGTAGGTTCCCTGTTCAAAAACTATTAGTAATTTCATTGCCAGCCAATAAATTGTCACGCAATTGAAAATGATATGCCACAACACTCATTTATTGTCTTACAGTTCTGGAAGTCGGAAGTCCTAAAATCAAGGTGTCATCGAGGCTGCTTTACTAAAATTAGATTTGCACCAAAACCAACCAAACAAAAAGAATATCACAACAACAGCAGAGCATTCAACCAAGCACAAGGCCCTCTGAGCACAGGGCCCTGTGACTGCATACACCATGCACTCATGCAGCTGACCTTGAACACAATAATATAGTGTGGGGCACTCCGCCATGTCTGGAGACATTTTGATTGTCACAACTGGGGTGGGGGAGGGGAGGTGCTACTGGCATCCAGCAGGGAGAGGCCAGGGATGCTGCTAAACATCCTACAATGTCCAGGACAGCCCCCACCACAAAGAATTATCTGGACCCCCAACGTCAATTGTGTTGAGGTTGAGATATTCTTCTTTTGTCAGTGACGGTTTCAATGTAGGCCAGAAAGAAAAAAAAAATTCTGAGGGTTTTATGAAAGCGTACATACTGCCAGGGGACTTTCTTTGTCTGGGGAAGGCCTCTTGGAGAAAGGGACCTTTGAGCTGAGACGTGAAGAATGTGAGCGAATTAGCCAAGCCACAAAAAGGGAAAGGAGGTAGCAGATGTTGGGGTTTTCGAGGGCCACTGCTTCACATCCGTTTCTTTCATACTGAGGGTTCAGAACCAAGTGAGAAAGATGCTTGAGTTAGGAAGACAATGATGAAAATTCTACCTTTATGAGTAAGAAAGCTATTAGGTTGGTGCAAGAGTAATTGTGGTTTTGTCATTAAAAGTAATGACAAAAACATGGGCCAGGTGTGGTAGCACTTGCCTGTAATCCCAGCACTTTGGGAGGCCAAGGCGGGTGGATCACTTGAGGCCAGGAGTTCAAGACCTGCCTAGCCAACATGGTGAAACCCTGTCTCTACTAAAAATACAAAAATTAGCTGGGGCGTAGTGGTAGGCACCTATAATCCCAGATACTCAGGAGGCTGAAGCACGAGGATCTCTTCAACCCAGGAGGAGGAGGTTGCAGTGAGCTGAGATGACATCACTGCATTCTGGCCTAGGTGACAGAGTGAGACTCTGTGTCAAAAACAAACAAAACAAAATAAAACAAAACAAAAAACAAGTAATGGAAAGAACCACGATTACTTTTGCACCAACCTAATATTTGGGGACTATGCTTGGGTATGGCCAGTCTTGCTAACATGCTGTCCCACCCTTTCCCACACACATACTGTCCCAGCCTGCAGGACCACCAGAGGGACAGCTGCCCGGCTGCTCAGCAGACAACCCCCCACCCCCAGGCCAATCTTAAAAAGAGGAAAGAGGCAAGGCAGAGCACACATGCCCAGTTCCTTCAAACTCACCAGCTGGCCACATAGTCGTCCTTCCTGGATGGGCGTGGGCAGGTGGAACAAAGCAGAGAGACGCCAGGACTTACTCTGGGGCAGCGCTCTCCACTCCACCTCAGCTGCAGAGCAAAATGGCTTGGAGCGCTTTTTTTTTTTTTTTTTTTTTGAGATAGAGTTTCACTTTTGTCGCCCAGGCTGGAGTGCAGTAATGCGGTCTGGGCTGACTGCAACCTCCACCTCCCAGGTTCAAGCAATTCTCCTGCCTCAGCCTCCCAAGTAGCTGGGATTACAGGCCTGCGCCACCATCCTCGGCTAATTTTTGTCTTTTTAGTAGAGACAGGGCTTCACCATGTTGGCCAGGCTGGTCTCAAACTCCTGACCTCTGATGATCCACCCGCCTCAGCCTGCTGGGACTACAGGCATGAGCCACCGCGCCCCGCCACTTGGGGGCGCTTTGAATAGTCCTGTTGCTCAGGCAGCATTCCAGCCCAATGAAGCCAGAATCTCAGGGGTCAAACATTGGTATTTAAAAATTTATTTATTTATTTTTTATTCTTTGAGACACTGTCTCCCTTCGTTGCCCATGCTAGAGTGCAGTGGCACAATCATAGCACATTGCAGCCTCGACCTCCTGGGTTCAAGCAGTTCTCCCACAGCAGCCTCCCGAGTAGCTGAGACTACAGGCACCTCCGACCATGCTCAGCTAATTTTAAAAAATTGTTTTTTGTAGAGATGAGGTCTCACTATACTGCCCAAGCTGGTCTTGAACTCCTAGGCTCAAGCCACCCTCCTGCCTTGGCCTCCCAAAGTAGTGGGATAACAGGTATGAGCCACTGTACCTGGCCACATTGCTATTTTTTTTTTCTAAAGAGTCCCCCCTCCCAAGGTTGTCAGATAAACCTTAGAATGCCCAGTTAAATGTGCATTTCAGATAAACAACACCTTTTTTTTTTTCCTCGATGCAAGTATGTCCCAAAACTTGCATGGGAGATACTTATATTAAAAATTTATTTGCTGTTTACCTGAAATGCACATTTTACTGGGTGTCTTATATTTATTGCTGCTAAATCAGGTGGCCCCATGATTCCAGATGAGCCCAGTGTGCAGCTATATTGGAGTTGAGTGCTGCTGTTTTAATGGACGTGCCTCTCCAAGGAAATAGGAAGAATGGGAAATAGGTGTCCTCCTTCCACACTCTCTCTTCCAGCTTTGGTTCTCTTGACCCATTAGGTATAGCTATTAGGCCTATGGACACCCAAGGGAGGGTTGCCTCCTTGGGGTAATAGTGGTCTCTGAAGCCATTCCTGGCCTTGCCTTCTTGAACTCCAATACCAGTCAGTGCTCCTTGCGGAACCTCCTAGACGGAGTGGCCCAGCCGTGGGCTTGGAAAGGCATGCTTATTCATTCAACCCAAAGGTTGCTCTTTACTGACAATTAATTCCCTATTTCTTTCTCATCTCAAATTATGTGCAGCTTTGTTGTCCAGTGTGACTCATCAGAGGTTTAGTAATGAGATTAAATATACTCTCATAATAAAAACCAACAGTATATTTCATATTTGAATATAAAGTCTTCATTATATTCCCTGGGACAAATTAATATCCAGATTCCTTGTAACTGAAGGTACTCCAAAGGAATTAAAGGCTGAACTAAAATCCCCTTGCCCCCCTCTTTTTTTTTTGAGACAGAGTTCTGCTCTTCTTGCCCAGGCTGGAGTGCAATGGCATGATCTCAGCTCACTGCAACCTCTGCCCCCTGGGTTCAAGCGATTCTCCTACCTTGGCCTCCCAAGTGTTGGGATTACAGGCATGTGCCACCACGACTGGCTTATTTTTTTTTGTATTTTTAGTAGAGACGGGGTTTCACCATGTTAGGAGGCTGGTCTCGAACTCCTGACCTCACGTGATCTGCCTGCCTCGGCCTCCCAAAGTGCTGGGATTACAGGCGTGAGCCACCATACCTGGCCCCCCTTACCCTTATGTATTGTAAGACCAATACAATTAGAGTCCAAATTCATCTTCCCTAATTTCTTGTCTGTTCAGTCTTAGCCATGTGGAGTCTCATTATGATGCCAGGTAGAGGATCCTTCAGTAACTGCAACCTGAGCTGTTTACCCTAAACAGGTGTGATTCCTTTAGGATCTCAAAGGCCGAATGAGTCTCCAGGAGCCTTCTTAAAGGTTGAAAGAGAGATCATGCAAGGAGGAAATAGCAGCCCCAGCCCAGTACCCACGGCTTTTTCTAAATAAGCCAGTTTCCGCCCTGAGCAGACCCTGTTCCCCAAACACAGACAAAATGATACACCCACAACCCACCTCCTGGTATAATCCAGGCCCATGTTATGATTGCTAAAGATAAAAGCAGAAAATAATACTGGTTCCAGCTTCATCAGGATGCAAGGCAGCCTGTGTTTCGTGTCCACACATCCACAATCCATGAATGTAAATCCAGTTGGAACAGGGGTCAGGGTGCTTGTTCTGTAAAGGGCCAGAAAAAAAATATTTTCAACTTTGTGAGCCATATGATCTCTGCTGCAACGACACAACTCAATGGCTACACTGTGAAAATGGCCATAGACGATACTTAGACAAATGGGCATGGCTGTGTTCCAATAAAACTTTATTTTAAAAAATGGGTGGGGGCCTGTAATTGCCTGACCCCTGAATTGGGAGAAATCTCCCACAAACAGGTTACTTTTTAAATTTTTGTAATTTCTTGACTGGGCACGGTGGCTCACGCCTGTAATCCCAGCACTTTGGGAGGCTGAGGTGGGCGGATCACGAGGTCAGGAGATCAAGACTATCCTGGCTAACATGGTGAAACCCTGTCTCTACTAAAAATGCAAAAAATTAGCTGGGTGTGGTGGCGGGTGCCTGTAGTCCCAGCTGCTCTGGAGGCTGAGGCAGGAGAATGGTGTGAACCCAGAAGGCAGAGCTTGCAGTGAGCCGAGATCACGCCACTGCACTGCAGTCTGGGCAACAGAGTGAGACTCCGTCTGAAATAAATAAATAAATAAATAAATAAATAAATAAATAAATAAATGTCTTTAGAGACAGGGTCTCATTCTGTCTTGCAGGTTGCAGTGCAATGGCATAATCACAGCTCGCTGCAGCCTCAACCTCCCAGGCTCAATCTCCTGCCTTAACCTCCTGCCTCAGTCTCCTGAGTAGCTGGGACCACAGGCTTGTGTCAACACACTCGACTAATTTTTGTAGTTTTTGTAGAGATGGGCTTTTGCCATGTTGCTTAGACTTGCCTTGAACTCTTGAGCTCAAGTGGTCTGTTCGCCTTGACCTCCTAAAGTGCTGGGATTACAGACACGAGCCCCTGTGCCTGGCCCATCAGACCCGCTTCTGAACTAGGCTTCGACTCAGTCTGTGGTTCCTCTTTGATTTGTCTTATCTTTACTGAACCTATCATTAGAGCTGGGATTGCATAAGGTTTTCAAGCCTGTTCTCTTTGGACACAGGCAAGTCCTGTGTCCTCATCTGAAAAATCGTCACTTGGAAATCATCCAATAATAATTTTGATATTTTACTGTGATATTCTCCTCCTCAATCAGAACCGAGCTAGCTCCAGGGTACAGCTCTCTTCTGGCTCTTTATTTGAGCTCTCTCTGCAGCTTTTAGAGTTTTCCGTATCTTGCCTCCATCTTCAGAGGCTGCTCCAGTCTGTCAAGATCTGACCTTTTCTCCTCTGGTAGATTTCCCTGGGTCCCAGTAGCAGTCAGGTGTTCTCCATTTTTCAGATAACTCTGTAGGAGCCAAGAGACCTGGGTGTAGTCTGTTGTCCTTTAAGATTTTGGTCTTTTGGCTTATTTGCCTCTTCATATTGGTCCAGCTATCTTCTAAGATGCTGATATTTTTCCTAGGGAAAGATCTTAATTCATCTTTGGCTTAATGAGCCTTTCTACTGCCCTGCTTTTATTTATTTATTTATTTATTTATTTATTTTCACCCACACAAGGGCACGGGCAATTGTAAATCATCTTAAAATTCTGAATGCCACATAATTTTACCCATAAATATTTCTAAAACATAAGGATTTTTTGTTCTTTTGAGATGCAGTTTCGCTCTTTTTGCCGAGGTTGGAGTGCAGTGGCGCAGTCTCAACTCACTGCAACCTCCGCCTCCCAGGTTCAGGTGATTCTCCTGCTTCAGCCTCCCGAGTAACTGGGATTACAGGCGTCTGGCACCACGCCAGGCTAATTTTTGTATTTTTAGTAGAGACGAAGTTTCACCATGTTGGCCAGGCTGGTCTTGAACTCCTGAACTCAGGTGATTTGCTCACCTTGGCCTCCCAAAGTGCTGGGATTACAGGGATGAGCCACTGCACCTGGCCAGGATTTTTTTTTTTTTTTAAAAAAAGCAACTATCTATGGGTGCCATGGCTTACATCTATAATCCCAGCACATTAGGAAGCTGAGGTGGGAGGACTGCTTGAGCCCAGGAGTTGGAGACCAGCGTGGGCAACACAGCAAGATCCTCCCCCTACAAAAAATTTTAAAAATTAACTGAGCATGGTGGTGCACACCTGTGGTCCCAGTTACTTTGGAGGCTGAGGCAGGAGAATTGCTTGAGTCCAGGACGCCAAGGCTACGGTGAGCCATGATCACACCACTGCATTCCACACTGGGCTACAGAGCAAGACTCTGTTTAAAAAAAAAAAAAAAAAACTATCACAATACAATTCCTGCACCTACCTTAAAAATGAAGAATAATACTTATAATTTTTTGAGACAGCTTCTCCTTCTGTTTCTCACTCTGGAGTGCAGTGGTGTGAACACGGCTCACTGCAACCTCAACCTCTCCAGCCAACCTCTCCAGCTCAAGAGATCCTCCTGCCTCAGCCTGCTAAGTAGCTGGTAAATGCCATCATGCCTGGCTAATTTTTGTATTTCTCATAGAGAAGGGGTCTTGCCATGTTCCCCAGGCTGGTCTCAGACTCCTGGGCTAAAGTAGTCCTCCCATTTTGGCCTCCCAAAGTGCTGGAATTACAGGTGTGAGCCACTGAGCCTGGCCTACAATAATTTTTTAATGACATTAAATATCCTGTCAGTGCTCAAATTTCCAATTGACTCCATATTAAGATTAAAAAAACCCAAAAAACCCTTGTTTGTTTGAATGAGTATTTAAAGTCCACACATTCCAATTGATTGATACATCTTCTGTATATCTTTATTTTTTAAACTTTTTTTGTCTTTTATGTATCTTTTAATCTCTAGACTTTCCCTTCTATTTTTTCTTTTCTCTTGACAGTATGTTTATTGAAGAAATGTGGCTGTTTGTCCTGTAGCGTTTCCCACAGTCTGGATTTTGCAGCTCCATTGTGTAGCTTAACATATTCTTCTGTCCTCTGTATTTCCTATAAACTGGTAATTAGATCTAGCAGCAGGATCACATTCAGGACTGAGATTTTTTTCTTAAGACAGGGTCTTGCTCTGTCATCCAGGCTGGAGCCTCTAACTCCTGGCTCAAAT
>NW_012104565.1:1742832-1748892 GCF_000951045.1 Mandrillus leucophaeus
GTCCAGCTATCTTCTAAGATGCTGATATTTTTCCTAGGGAAAGATCTTAATTCATCTTTGGCTTAATGAGCCTTTCTACTGCCCTGCTTTTATTTATTTATTTATTTATTTATTTATTTTCACCCACACAAGGGCACGGGCAATTGTAAATCATCTTAAAATTCTGAATGCCACATAATTTTACCCATAAATATTTCTAAAACATAAGGATTTTTTGTTCTTTTGAGATGCAGTTTCGCTCTTTTTGCCGAGGTTGGAGTGCAGTGGCGCAGTCTCAACTCACTGCAACCTCCGCCTCCCAGGTTCAGGTGATTCTCCTGCTTCAGCCTCCCGAGTAACTGGGATTACAGGCGTCTGGCACCACGCCAGGCTAATTTTTGTATTTTTAGTAGAGACGAAGTTTCACCATGTTGGCCAGGCTGGTCTTGAACTCCTGAACTCAGGTGATTTGCTCACCTTGGCCTCCCAAAGTGCTGGGATTACAGGGATGAGCCACTGCACCTGGCCAGGATTTTTTTTTTTTTTTAAAAAAAGCAACTATCTATGGGTGCCATGGCTTACATCTATAATCCCAGCACATTAGGAAGCTGAGGTGGGAGGACTGCTTGAGCCCAGGAGTTGGAGACCAGCGTGGGCAACACAGCAAGATCCTCCCCCTACAAAAAATTTTAAAAATTAACTGAGCATGGTGGTGCACACCTGTGGTCCCAGTTACTTTGGAGGCTGAGGCAGGAGAATTGCTTGAGTCCAGGACGCCAAGGCTACGGTGAGCCATGATCACACCACTGCATTCCACACTGGGCTACAGAGCAAGACTCTGTTTAAAAAAAAAAAAAAAAAACTATCACAATACAATTCCTGCACCTACCTTAAAAATGAAGAATAATACTTATAATTTTTTGAGACAGCTTCTCCTTCTGTTTCTCACTCTGGAGTGCAGTGGTGTGAACACGGCTCACTGCAACCTCAACCTCTCCAGCCAACCTCTCCAGCTCAAGAGATCCTCCTGCCTCAGCCTGCTAAGTAGCTGGTAAATGCCATCATGCCTGGCTAATTTTTGTATTTCTCATAGAGAAGGGGTCTTGCCATGTTCCCCAGGCTGGTCTCAGACTCCTGGGCTAAAGTAGTCCTCCCATTTTGGCCTCCCAAAGTGCTGGAATTACAGGTGTGAGCCACTGAGCCTGGCCTACAATAATTTTTTAATGACATTAAATATCCTGTCAGTGCTCAAATTTCCAATTGACTCCATATTAAGATTAAAAAAACCCAAAAAACCCTTGTTTGTTTGAATGAGTATTTAAAGTCCACACATTCCAATTGATTGATACATCTTCTGTATATCTTTATTTTTTAAACTTTTTTTGTCTTTTATGTATCTTTTAATCTCTAGACTTTCCCTTCTATTTTTTCTTTTCTCTTGACAGTATGTTTATTGAAGAAATGTGGCTGTTTGTCCTGTAGCGTTTCCCACAGTCTGGATTTTGCAGCTCCATTGTGTAGCTTAACATATTCTTCTGTCCTCTGTATTTCCTATAAACTGGTAATTAGATCTAGCAGCAGGATCACATTCAGGACTGAGATTTTTTTCTTAAGACAGGGTCTTGCTCTGTCATCCAGGCTGGAGCCTCTAACTCCTGGCTCAAATAATCTTCCTGCCTTAGCCTCCCTCAATCTTATATTCATAATTTTGTAATCTTTTTCCCAGAGGGGGTCTTTGCAGTATTAAGCTTCAGGGTCCTCAAACCTGGATCTACCTGTCTCTAGCCTTTTTTTTTTTTTTCTTTTTATTTGAACTAGAGTTTTGCTCTTGTCTCCCAGGCTGGAGTGCAATAGCCCAATCTCTGCTCACTGCAACCCCCGCCTCCTGGGTTCAAGTGATTCTTCTGCCTCAGCCTCCCGAGTAGCTGGGATTACAAGTGCCCGCCACCGTGTCTGGCTAATTTGTGTATTTTTAGTAGAGACAGGGTTTCACCGTGGTGGTCAGGCTGGTCTTGAATGTCTGGCTTCAGGTGATCCACCCACCTTGGTTTCCCAAAGTGCTGGGATTACAGGTATGAGCCACTGTGCCCACCCCGTAGCCTTTCAATGAATTCCCTCCATAGCGTTCATTCCAGCAACGTCTTGACCTAAGACATTGCTGCCCCAATCCCACTGCCTGCACACTGCACCCTGCCCATTACAATCCCTGATCCCACCGCCTGCACACTGCACCCTGCCCATTCCCATTACAATCCCCGATCCCACCACCTGCACACTAGACTTTCCCTTCCCATTGTAATTCCCTGCCCATTACAATCCCTGATCCCACCACCTGCCCATTACAATCCCCCACCCCACTGCCTGCACACTGTACCCTGCCCATTACAATCCCCGATCCCACCTCCTGCACACTGCACCCTGCCCATTACAATCCCTGATCCCACCTCCTGCACACTGCACCCTGCCCATTCCCATTACAATCCCCCATCCCACCTCCTGCACACTGCAGCCTGCCCATTCCCATTACAATCCCCAATCCCACCTCCTGCACACTGCACCCTGTCCATTACAATCCCCCATCGCACCACCTGCACACTGCACCCTGCCCATTCCCATTACAATCCCCAATCCCACCTCCCGCACACTGCACCCTGCCCCTTACAATCCCCCATCCCACCTCCCGCACACTGCACCCTGCCCATTCTCATTACAATCCCCCATCCCACCTCCTGCACACTGCACCCTGCCCATTCCCATTACAGTCCCCAATCCCACCACCTGCACACTGCACCCTGCCCATTACAATCCCCAATCCCACCTCCCGCACACTGCACCCTGCCCATTACAATCCCCGATCCCACCTCCCGCACACTGCACCCTGCCCATTGCCATTACAATCCCCCATCCCACCTCCTGCACACTGCACCCTGCCCATTACAATCCCCTATCCCACCTCCTGCACACTGCACCCTGCCCATTACAATCCCCCATCCCACCACCTGCACACTGCACCCTACCCATTACAATCCCCCATCCCACCACCTGCACACTGCACCCTGCCCATTACAATCCCCCATCCCACCACCTGCACACTGCACCCTGCCCATTCCCATTACAAGCCCCAATCCCACCACCTGCACACTGCACCCTGCCCATTACAATCCCCAATCCCACCTCCCGCACGCTGCACCCTGCCCATTCCCATTACAATCCCTGATCCCACTTCCTGCACACCGCACCCTGCTCATGCTTTCACTTTCCTCTATTCCAGCTGAGATTTCATCACCCACCGCTGGGACCCCTTCCTTGCTCACTCTGTGCCCTTGCTTCTTGGCAAAACCCCAGACTTGATGAAACCCAACTTCCCAGTCTATTCCTGCACCTGAGCAGCTCAGCACAGCAGGAGAAACAACACCAGTTGACTATGTTGCTGTTCAGTCAAGTGGGCTTGTGGGCTGCCCCCCCGGGAGCGCCTGCTTGAGAATGAAGCTGAGAGCGGGGCAGAGTGGAGCCCATCCTGGCAGCCACCCTTTCCCAGCTGGTCTAACTATGGGCCCAGGATGGGTTCTCACTGGGCAAACTAGCGAGCAGGGCTGGGGTATTCTGATTGGCCAGGGCTCAGCCACATGCCCACCCCTGGATCTGGACTGGGGGGTGGGTAAATGGGGTCAGCACGATCCAGTCCTATGGACTGCAAGTTGGGGAGAGGGGGTTCTTGTTTTAAAATGTAGGTTTTATTATTCTTTAGAAATTAGGAGACCAACAGATCAGGAGATGCCTGTTACTGAAAATATTGTGGCCAAGGTGGGAAGATTGCTTGAAACCAGGAGTTTGAGAGCAGCCTGGACAATATAGCAAGACCCTGCCTCTTGAAAAAAAAAAAATCAGCCAAGCCTGGTGGTGCACACCTGGAATCCGAGATACTCGGGAGGCCGAGGTAGGAGGATCACTTAAGCCTGGGAGGTTGAGGCTGCAGTGAGCTGTGA
Source organism: Mandrillus leucophaeus (assembly GCF_000951045.1). NCBI lineage: Eukaryota > Metazoa > Chordata > Mammalia > Primates > Cercopithecidae > Mandrillus > Mandrillus leucophaeus. The sequence goes on from NW_012104565.1 coordinate 1,746,798, forward strand.
TTGCACCACTGCACTGCACTCCAGCCTGGGCAACAAAGTGAGACCCTGTTTTCAAAAAAAAAAGAAAGAAAGAAAAGAGTGTTGTATACACAGATCCCAAGGGGATGGGGCATGATACACCATGGAGAAGTCACACCTGGAAGTATCATGGTTGGTCAGGAGGCAGAGGTTTCCAGGGAAAAACAGGGGCAGAAAGCTTCCTGCTGTGGTTGTGGGAAGGAATAGATGACGCAGGGTAGGCAGGCTTAGGATCAGCTCATCTGAATAATTTCAGTGAGCTCTGGGGGTGTTGGGTTGGTCCCTCGTTGTCCGGTGGCTCGGGGTGTTAGTGACCTTAGGGCAGGCAGACAGTGCTAGGAGTGTGACAGCCCAGTAGAGGAGGTGCTTCAGGTGCGGACTCTGGATTGGTTGGTTTGTATTTGAAATACATGCTCACAGTCCAATTGTGTACTATCTCTAGGAACTGGCTAATCATGGGAGGAAATGTCCTTTCTGGGTCAACAAGGTCCCAAGATGTCAAAGCAGCAAAAATACATAATAAAAAGACATGATTAACATAGTTCTCCACACTAAAATCCAGGTTGTATGTGCAGAAGAAGTCAAGGCAGACTCTGCGCAGCTAGAAACAAAAGATGTCCCCATACAGAAATGCAATTCTAGAGGCTTCTGGCCCCAAGGAAGGACTCTGCTAACTTTGCCCATATTTATCCTCACACTCCCAGAAGGACCATCTTTCTTTGTCCCTGGGATTTGTGGCACCCACACACCTCCTGGTCAGTCCCATCTTGGAACCTCTGACGATACGTCCAGCTCCCCTCTGGGCTTCTCTGCCCCAGGTCAGTGGGTCTGAGGAGCCGCATCTGCTGCCACCCATTCATTCCACATCACTGTCGGGAAAAGTGACAGTTGACAGGGATTGCAGTTCTCACTTCCCCTGGCACCAGGCCCTCTTGTTTTTATTTAAAACTGTCCAGAAACTGTTCCTGCTGTCGCTAGGAGCGGGGGCTAATCTGAACAATGTAAGATGCTTGTCTTCAGGCTTTAACGGGACCGTTAGTCACCTCTGAGGGCGGGCGCTGTACGATGTGAGAGACATCCGTTCAAGGCAGCTGCCATTGAGACTGTTTCTGCCGAGAGGAGACTGTCAGGCTTTGAGACACTCTGGGCTGTTTAAGGGACTTTGCCCTTTTTGTTCCCAACTCCTTATTGATTGGGATCCTTCCCAAGGGCATTCATTAGAAGCTACGGAGTAGAAGACGCCTCCTTTCTGGTTTTGTGGTTTAATGGCACCAGAAGTGGGAGCTGATTAAGCAAGGAGGTTTTGTGCTTGTCCCGGACTCTGTGCGGGGAGGGAGGGCCCCCTGCGCTACCTTCCTCCAGCAATACTCTTGTCCTTGGGGCACATTCTTTTCTCTTCTCTAGCAGCTTGGTTTTTTATCTCTTCTTTCATTCCGGCATGAGTTTCTGCACACCCATTTAAAATTTCGCCCTTTCTGCTTGCAGACCACTTGAGCAGTTTCCCCTGGTGCTGGGCTGATGTTTGGGTTTCTGTGAATAATCATTTTGGGATCATCTTGATCTTTATGAGTCCAAAGAACTTTGGTTTGATACATTAAACTTCCCCTGAGCCCACCTTCCCAAACCCGCTCTTCCTACGGCCATCCCCTGCTCTGAAAGTGGCACCTCCATCCTCTCAGGTGCTGAGGCCACAAATCTTGGAATTGTCCTTGACCCCTCTTTCTTTTTTCTTTTCTTTTCTTTTTCCTCCTCCTTCTCCTCTTCCTCCTTCTCCTCTTTCTCCCCTCCTCTTCCTTTTCCTCCTCCTCCTCTTCCTCCCTCCCCTTTTCCTCTCCTCCTTCTCCTTCTTCTTCTCTCCTCCCCCTCCTCCTCCATCTCCTCCTCCTCCTCCTTCTTCTCCTCCTCTTCCTCCTTCTTTTCTTCTTCTTCTTCTTCTGCTGCTGCTTTGACCTTTCTTTCTTTCTTTCCTTCTTTCCTTCTTTCTCTCTCTCCCTTCCTTCCTTCCTTCCTTCCTCTTTCTTTCTTTTCTTTCTTTCTTTCTTTCTTTCTTTCTTTCTTTCTTTCTTTCTTTCTTTCT
>NW_012104565.1:1748942-1753434 GCF_000951045.1 Mandrillus leucophaeus
CTTCCTCTTCTTCTTCTTCTTCTTCTTCTTCTTCTTCTTCTTCTTCTTCTTCTTCTTCTTCTTCTTCTTCTTCTTCTTCTTTTCTTCTTCTTCTTCCTTCTTCCTTCTTCTTTCTTCTTCTAGACTCTTGGTCTGTTGCCCAGGCTGGTGTGCAGTAGTGTGATCTCAGCTCACTGCAACCTCTGTCTCACAGGTTCAAGCAATTCTCCTGTCTCAGCCTCCTGAGTAGCTGGGATTACAGGCACCCACCGCCACACCTGGCTAATTTTTTATATTTTTGGTAGAGACAGGGTTTCACCATGTTGGCCAGGCTGGTCTGGAACTCCTGACCTCAGGTGATCCACCCGCCTCAGCCTCCCAAAGTGCTGGGATTACAGGCACGAGCCCCTGCTCCTGGCCTCTCTCTTTTTCTTATTCCCACATTCCATTTGTCATCAACACCCTATGCGCTCTACCTTCAAAACATGCAGAATCTTCCCGCTTCTCATCACCCACCAGGTCCACATACCATCCCCTCTCAGCCGAACTGTTAAAGTCACCTCCTCTCTGGTCTCTCGTTCCCAAAGGGAACGTGTTAACACCTCAGGGGTGTCTTTTTACACCTGTGCTCAAAACGCCCCCCTTCTGGCCTGCTGCAGTGGCGCATGCCTGTGACTCCCGCTTGAGGCCAGGAATTTGAGACCAGCCTGAGCAACATAGCGAGACCCCATCTCTACACACATACATATACACACACACACAGACACACACACACACGATTACCTAGGCATGGTGGTGCATGCCTGTGGCCTCAGTCACTCAGGAGGCTGACACCAGAGGATTGCTTGAGCCCGGGAGTTGGAGGCTGCCGTGATCTCTGAGCATGTCACTGCACTCTGCCTGAAAAACAGAGCAAGACCTTGTCTCTAGAAAAAAATCAAACAGGAAACCAGCCTACGCTGGCTGTCATCTCACTCAGGGTAAAAGTCACATTGCCCAGAGGACTCCAATCTGCCCTCTTCCTCTCCAGCCTCACCACCCTGCTTGCCCTGCCCCCATCACGCTGCCTTATGTCTGTGCCTCCAACACATCAGGCGTGGTCCTCAGGGCCTTTGCATGGGCTGTTCCTTCCACTTTGCCCAAATGTCGCTTTCTCAGGGAGACCTTCCTTCATTACTTAAATCACATATTTATTTATTTTATTTTTTATTATTATTAAATTTGAGACGGGGCTCACTGTGTGGGCCAAGTTGGTCTTGAACTGGCATCAAGCAATTCTCTCGCCTCGGCCTCCCACAGTGCTAGGATTACAGGCGTGAGCCACTGTGCCAGGCCAACTTAAATAATTTAAAATCAAAACATGCCAATTACAATTGCATCTCCTCTCGGGCTTCCCTGCTTTGTTTCTCTCCATGGCTTCATCACCATCTGACATACTATATGCTTTCCTTGTTTATTGTGGAATGATTGATTGAATCACTCTGGCAACCATCTTATGGTCTGAATAGAGTTTGGAATATTCGATGACTCTTTTAAAAAAAACCCTGTGTGATGTGTCTGAGTCTTTGAGTATGCCTAGAAGCACATCTAGAATAGGCCCCTCCTTTGTCTCCAGCTCTCAGAGGCAGTAAAAATTCACTTGCCAATTTAGTGGCTAAAGGAATGAGTAACCCGTTCCTCTTCCCTGTGAGTGAAACGTTCCACTTATATTGTGTCTACACATTCTTTGCAAATGTCAGTCGGAATGAATGAATCACAGGCTCAGGGATTGCACCATATGCAGCTGACCCGATGACTAAATCTCGCCTGTGTGACGTCACCAGAGTCAGTGATGTGGGAGGGTTCATAGGCCAGCGACGACCCCCTCAAATAGGAAAATTTACTTCATTGGGGGATGACCTACCCTACTCAGAGGCCATGCTGAACTTGGGCTGTGTGGCACAGGTCAAGGGCGCGACCTTTGGAGACACTTCTGTCTGTCCTTAAGCAAGTCACTCCACTTTTCTGAGTTCCCTTGTGTGCAAAGTGAGGCTAGTGTTCATCTCTTCAACACACGTTTGCGGAACAATGTGGGCTGGCGATGTGGAGTGAGCCGGGCAGGAGTGGCACCTGTTTCCTGGGAGCTCACAGCTGGTGGGAGCAATAGACGAGACTTGGGGAAAGACAGACAGCAACTGCACTGTTGGGACTGGCGTGAAGGAAATGAGACAGGACAGTGGCATGGGGAGGTGGGGGCTGACACCAGCAGGACCCTCGAGGGAGATGGGAGCAGGTGCAGACCTGCGGGTGGGAGCAAGTCCTGAGCGGTCTGGGTGGAGACAGCCCAGGTGGAGGCACCGGCGAAGGCAAAGGCTCTGAGGTGGGACAGAGCTCTGTGTGTTTGAGGAAGAGGCGAGGCGAGTGTGGCTGGAGTCAGGGAGGGAGAGAGAGGGGACAGGCTAAAGTCAGGGAGGGAGAGAGAGGGGACAGGCTAAAGTCAGGGTTAGAGGACGCAGGGCCAGGCCACTGTGAGAAGTGTGGGCTGTGTTCTGCGGACTTCCCGAGGACTGGGTGGCGTGGTGTGTAAAGCCCAGGGGTCCAGCCAGGGAGACTCCTTCCTTCTGTTGCGACTGGGCCAGCAGGGCTCAGCAGGACACCCCTGCCAGAGCAGGAGGGCGTCCTCGGAGGGGTTTCCCCTGTGGCTTCCTGAAGCCTGCAGACGTTCCTAGGAGAAAACCAGCCTGTGGCAGGACTGTGCAGGGCTGGGAAATCGGAGAGGGATCACAGGGTGGGCACAGTGGGGGCCAACCAAGTTTCAGTCGCCTTCCAGCTTTGAGCACTTCCTTAACTATTGAAGAGCAGCGGCGAGGTGGGTGGGCTCACCGGTGAGCTCCTTCAGCATTGCAGGGATGCGTTTCTCAGGTCTGGCCATGTGGAGCATCCTGTCTTCCCATGGGACCAACTCTTCTCCTAAGTCAGTCCCCGGAGGGAAGTGCTGACCTCAGCAGCTTCAGAATGGGAGGATTGGCAGGACAGCTGCGTTCCGTTACCAGGAGGGGGCGCTAGATCACTTTAAAACATTTGTCATTCTGTACACACTTATGCTTTGAAAAGACACGTTCTTTAAATCCATTTTCTTGTTGTTGTTAAAAAACTTTAATCTCTTGTTTTATAGCAATACTGTCTATGAAATCTTAGACTTTCTGTGCTGGTTTAGTTTTTCCCTTAATGGACATTAAAATAAATACATCCCAACTACCACAACCGTAGCAATTGTTGTGAACTGTGAGCCAGTTCTAACAGCTGCATAAATATTAACTCATTTAACTCACAAGATCAGCTTATGAGGTGAGTACTATTATTATCCCTGCTTTACAGATGAAGAAACTGAGGCAGAGGTTACTGGGCTTGCTCTGGGTCTCTGCTGTGGCAGGTGTCAGAGGTGGGATTGGAACCCAGGCTCTAGAATCAGGGTTCGGCTCTGTTGCCTCTCTAAGGATTGAAGAGCAGAGGGGCTTGTGGTTCCCAGGTGTGTGCAGTCAGCCTTTTCTAAGCTCAGCTGTATGCTGAGGCTTATCAGGTGCCTGGCAGCTCTTAGGTGCTGTCATGTCTAGAGCCTGGAGCTGGGGCTGGGACTGGGGCAAGGGGCCGGGGATTCTTAGATAAGTAAGACCTGGTAGCCCTCTCTCTGCAGAGGGGCATCGGGTCTGGAGGAAGAAGGTAGATCTCTATACAGAGTGCACAGACACCAGGGAGGTGGGATCTGGAACCAGTCCTTGCTCAGGGCTCTGAATGTGCCAGCAACTTTCAGGCAGAGACCCCCACCCATCCCCACCCCAGTGTTGCCCCAGCCAGAGACCAGGGTGAGCAAGAGCCCCACCCTGACTGTAACCATGGAGCCCCACCCAGCCCTGGAGGCGTCAGCTGCATCTTTGCTGCTGCCCTGACAACTGTAAATACTGTCTTTAGTCGCATGGGCACTCTGCCTTCAGACAGAAAGAACAACCTTCTTGTCAAATACTGAGGCAAATTTATCTTGGACCGGTGCCACAGTGTGGTGAGGTGGAATGAAAGCTGTCACTTTGTTTCTAGCTCAAATTGTGCTCAGAGCTAAACACCCCTTCTCTCTGGCCTTAGTTTTCCCATCTGTAAAACGAAGGGCTTGAATTGGAAGACCTGCAAGTTCTCTCCCAGCTTCAATATTATTATTTTTTGAGTTATCCTCACAAGGGATTCACTTTTCTTTTTCTCATAGAGGAGCCTGAATTATTGATGCTTTCTCGAAATTTGGCTGCCTCAGGCTTGGAGATTTCAGATGCCCCCATCTATCAAAAGTAGACAGGATTATACACTCATGAGGATAGATACTATCAAAGCAACAGAAAATAACAGGTGAGGATGTGGAGGAACTGAAACCCATGTACACTGCTGGTGGGAATGTAAAATGCGTGGCTGCAGTTACTGATGGGAACGTAAAATGCGTGGCTGCATTGCTGGTGGGAACGTAAAATGCGTGGCTGCATTGCTGGTGGGA
>NW_012104565.1:1754794-1758062 GCF_000951045.1 Mandrillus leucophaeus
GTTGCACAGCCGGGCAGAGGCACTCCTTACTTCCCAAATGGTTGGGTGGGAGGTGGGGGCAGGGCAGAGGCACTCCTTACTTCCCAGACGGCGGGGCAGCCGGGCAGAGGCACTCCTCACTTCCCAGACAGTGTGGCGGCCGATGCCTGGCTAATTTTTGTATTTTTAGTAGAGATGGGTTTTCACCATGTTGGCCAGGCTGGTCTTGAACTCCTGACCTCAAGTGATCTGCCTGCCTTGGCCTCCCTAAGTGCTGGGATTACAGGTGTGATCCATTGTGCCTGGCAAATACTCCCCGCCACGTTTTTTTTTAGAGACAGCATGTTGCCCAGGCTGGAGTGCAGTGACCTGATTATAGCTCACTGCAGCTTCAAACTTCTGGGCTTAAGTGATCTTCCCACGCCAGCCAGGCTCGAGTAGCTGGGATTATAGGTGTGCACCACAGCAGGCTAACTTTTTTTTTTAAAAAAGTAGACAGGGTTACATTTTTTCTTAGTAGAGGTCCAGCTATTTAGATAGTGCAACAGAAAGGTTCAAGGCTGACAGGAAGAAGGCGTGTGTCGTGGAATCCACAGTGGATGTCCACAGGACAGCGCAGAGACTGGCAGTGCTCTGTCTACCTTGGAGGGAATTCTGAGTAGGGGGGACTCTGAACTTGACCTAGTATAACTTTTTTTAAAAAAGCAATTATGTAGTCACTTTATTTGTCATGCATTTATTTTTTCTTCAACAAATGTAATGAGAGTCTACTAAATGTTGTGGCTTCAAGGATTACACTTCAGATTTCTTTAAACTTTCCAAGTTGAACTTTATTCTTTCTATTTTTTGGTTTTTCGAGATATGCCAAGTTGAACTTTAAAGAAATGTTTGTACATGTTAAAAAAATCCAAACACAAGTAAAAAGTAAGTATCTCAGTACCATAAGGTAAGGTGAGAAACAAACAAATAAAAAGTAAGTATCCCTCCTGCCCCAACTCCTAGACCCCCAGCTTGCTTCCCCAGAGCAGCCATGGTTACTAGAGTCCTGCGTCTCCTTTCTGAGATGGTGCGTGCCTACACAAGCAGAAATATGCAAATATCCCTCTCTTCAATAGGAATGTGAGCATACATTGCACACTGTTCCACACACCCTTCTACACCTTGCTTTTTTCACTTAACAGTGTACTGTTTCTTTTTTTTTTTTTTTTTTTGGAGACAGGGTCTCGCTCTGTCAACCAAGCTGGAGTGCAGTGGTGCAATCTTGGCTTACTGCAACCTTCGCCTCCAAGGTTCAAGCGATTCTTGTGCCTCAGTCTCCCAAGTAGCTGGGATTACAGACATGTGCCACCACTCTCAGCTTATTTTAAAAATATTTTTAGTAGAGACAAGGTTTCATCATGTTGGCCAGGCTGGTCTTGAACTCCTGGCCTCAAGTGATCTGCCTGCCTCAGACTCCCAAAGTGTTGGGATTACAGCCATGAGCCACTGCTAACAATGTACTTTTGAGATTGTCCAGATCAGTAACATGTAGATAAAACAAATTCATTTTTAACAGCTCAGTTAACCTCCCACCGTCTGCATGCACTGTAACCAGATTAACCAGTGCCTTTTCATAAAGGGTCTCTTCATCTGGTTTTGTGGCCAGTTCCTTTTGGCAGTCTGGTGAAACCTATGGAGCTTTGCTCAGAAAAGGTTTTCTTTGTTTGTTTTTGTTTTTGTTTTTTGTTTTTGAGATGGAGTCTTGGTCAGTTGCCCAGGCTGGAGTGCAGGAGCACAATCTCAGCTCACTGCAATCTCTGCCTCCTGGGTTCAAGCGATTCTCCTGCCTCAGCCTCTCGAGTATCTGGGACTACAGGCACCCGCCACCATGCCTGCCTAACTTTTGTGTTTTTAGTAGAGATGGGGTTCCACCATATTGGCCAGGCTGGTCTTGAACCCCTGACCTCAGGTGATCTGCCTGCCTCAGCCTCCAAAAGTGCTGGGATTACAGGTGTGAGCCACCGCGCCCAGCCACAGATATTTTTATTTTTTATTATTTTACTGTATTAAAACAATTTTTTTTTCTTTTAAAGATGGAGTTTCACTCTGTTGCTCAGGCTGGAGTGAAATGACCGGATCATAGCTCGCCATAGCCTTGAACTCCTGGGCTCAATTGATCCTCCCACGTCAGCCTCCCGTTAGCTGGGACCACAGGTGCACACCACCACAGCAGGCTAATTTTTAAATTTTTTAGAGATGAGCATCTCGCTATGTTGCCCAGGCTGGTCTCAAACTCCTGGGCTCAAGTGATCCTCACGCCTCAGCCTCCCAAAGTGCTGTGAGCCACTGTGACTGGCAGGAAGATTTTTTAAATCCATAAAGTAAAATATATAACAATGCAAGGGAAACCAACCGCTGTGCGGAAATACAGTTCTATCCATGAATCCTCTGAGAGTCTGTGGCCCTGAAATAAAGAATCCCAACGGTTTCTAGGCTTTTCTCTACTGTAAACTGCTGCAACAAACATTTTTGTACATATATCCACTTGTTTCTATAGGATAATTTTTCTGGAAATGTAATTACTGGGGTAAAGATCATATGCATGTTACGTTTGGATCAAGTTTGCCAAATTGTTCCAAAAAGTTTGTGTCAGTTGTGCAGGAGAGAACCTCTTTCTCTACTCCCTTGTGACAATGAAGTATAAAGCTTTTTGTATTCTGCCATTCTGATAGGTGAAAAATTGTCTTTCACTGGCAGGTTTTTACTGCATTCTTGTTTTACAAGTGATGTTTTATAAGTTTAAAAGCATCCCCATCAATAAACGTTATTCTTTTGGTGGTGGAATTGCAGGTTCTTTTGACCTAAAAAACCGCGCTATTTTCATGGTTCGTATTTCATACTCTCAATTTTCTGCCATAAGAAATCATTTCCTTTACACTGCAAAGCGGGTATTTGGAACGATGTTACTAGTCCTGGAGCGTGGTAGTGAGGATCTAACAAGACCAAAAATAGAAGGATGCTTACTTTCTATTGGGGTCAATAGGAGATGAACCGGTAAAAAATACATAAACAATAATTTTAGCTACGAATGAAGTCAGTCCTGGCGATGTGGTAAGGAGGGACTGGGTTGGTAGCGGATAGTAGCTTCTTTAAAAAGGTGGCCAGGGTAAAACCTACCACAGAGGTGACATTTGAGTTGAGGAAGAACGAGAAACAGGCAGGCATGTGAAGACCTGAGAAAAGGCTGTATTCTTCTCATGCTTCCACAACTCAGGTTTTGGGATTGAATTTTTTTTTTTTTTTTTTTTTT
>NW_012104565.1:1759627-1760153 GCF_000951045.1 Mandrillus leucophaeus
TTTGAGACAAAATCTTGTTCTGTCACCCAAGCTAGAGTTCAGTGGTATGATCTCAGCTCACTGTAGCCTTGACTTCCTGGGCTTAAGCAATCCTCCTACCTCAGCCTCCCGAGTAGCTGGGACTACAGGTATGTGCCACCATACCAGCTTTTTTTTTTTTTTTTCTTGTAGAGATGGGGTTTTGCCGTGTTGCCCAGGCTAGTCTTGAACCCCTGAACGCAAGTGATCTGCCTGCCTTGGCCTCCCAAAGTGCTAGGATCATAGGCATGAGCCACAGCATCCAGCCCAGAGGTTCAAGTTTTACAGAGAAACTAGAAATCTAGATTTTCATATAAAAGCTTCAAGTTTTAAAATGTTGGCAACTTAGAATACAATGCATGGTCCAAATAAACCACTGTGGTTGTTAGATAATAGTATTTATAGCAATATTAATTGAATGCTATGTGCCGAGTGATACTCTAAGTGCTTTACATGCAATGACTTACTTTATAACAACTATGAGGTGAGTATTATCTTTTTTTTTTTT
>NW_012104565.1:1765248-1784714 GCF_000951045.1 Mandrillus leucophaeus
GCTGGGATTACAGGCATGTGGCATCACACCTGGCTAATTTTTGTATTTTTAGTAGAGATGTTGTTTCACCATGTTGGTCAGGCTGGTCTTGAACTCCTGACCTCATGTAATCTGCCCACTTCAGCCTCCCAAAGTGCTGGGATTACAGGCATGAGCTACCGCGTCTGGCTGGGATTGGCTTCTGATTTGAGGTTGAAAGCATGAAACTATTGTGAAGAGATCCCAAGTGCCTAAGGATGGCATAGACCAGCTGTTAGAGGCGGCCCGAATGATTTTCCCCTGCTGATACGGAACGGTCCAAAAGAACATGGGGGAATGGGGATCCTTGGAGAAAACTTCTTCCAGATGCATAGGCATTTTAAGACTCCCATTTCCTTTATAGAAATGTACAAACCTAGATATTTACAAGCAGCGTCAGAGGGAAGAGCTTGGTTTTGACAAAAGGTTGTAGTTCTTGAAAGGACCAGTAGGTGGAGGTGAAGGACAAGGAACAGACACTACCTCTGCCAAGCTATCCAGGCCATTGCAGTCTAGGTGGAGCCAGCCGCTTCCTGAGTCTAGTTAGGAGTATAGGAATGCCTGTTTCTGGCACATTAACCAGTCTGGGTACACATGAACTCTAAAGCAGGGAAGTGAATGAATATGTATATAGCATGTGTTGTGGCCCAAGGAACTCTAAGGTCTTTTTTTTTTTTTGCATTTACAAGCAAATTCTTTCCTCCTTCCTGTTATCATATAAACCAGGGGTCACAAAGGGAATGTAAATGAATTAAGAAGGTGTGGGGTAAAGAAACACATGCTCTCTCCAAATGAGTTTCATTTTCTCACTTTGGGTTAGAGGAGCTCAGGGGTTCAAGACATAAGAATAGAGGAATATTTCTCTACTGTAAGAAGGATCACAGCCCTAAGCAGCCACAAGACACACTGGCTGGAGAGCAGGCAGTGACGGGGACTGGCCACAGCTGGAGGGACAGTGAGTCAAGGGACAGCCTGTGCCCATCAGCTGAGCCAGCGGGAATACAGGTCTGGTGCTGCATGGGATTCACTTTTGTTTTGAGACGGAGTTTCTCTCTTGTTGTCCAGGCTGGAGTGCAGTGGCGTGATCTTGGCTCACTGCAACCTCCGATTCCCAGGTTCAAGCAATTCTCCTGCCTCAGCCTCCTGCGTAGTTGGGATTACAGGCATGCGCTACCACGCCTGGCTAATTTTGTATTTTTAGTAGAGACAGGGTTTCTCCATGTTGGTCAGGCTGGTTTCAAACTCCCGACCTCAGGTGATCCGCCCGCCTCAGCCTCCCAAAGTGCTGGGATCACAGGCATGAGCCCTGCGCCCTGCGTTTTTTTTTTTTTTTTTTTTTTGAGACAAAATCTTGTTCTGTCACCCAAGCTAGAGTTCAGTGGTATGATCTCAGCTCACTGTAGCCTTGACTTCCTGGGCTTAAGCAATCCTCCTACCTCAGCCTCCCGAGTAGCTGGGACTACAGGTATGTGCCCCATACCAGCTTTTTTTTTTTTTTTTCTTGTAGAGATGGGGTTTTGCCGTGTTGCCCAGGCTAGTCTTGAACCCCTGAACGCAAGTGATCTGCCTGCCTTGGCCTCCCAAAGTGCTAGGATCATAGGCATGAGCCACAGCATCCAGCCCAGAGGTTCAAGTTTTACAGAGAAACTAGAAATCTAGATTTTCATATAAAAGCTTCAAGTTTTAAAATGTTGGCAACTTAGAATACAATGCATGGTCCAAATAAACCACTGTGGTTGTTAGATAATAGTATTTATAGCAATATTAATTGAATGCTATGTGCCGAGTGATACTCTAAGTGCTTTACATGCAATGACTTACTTTATAACAACTATGAGGTGAGTATTATCTTTTTTTTTTTTTCTGGAGACTGAATCTCGCTCTGTCACCCAGGCTGGAATACAGTGGCACAATCTCGGCTCACTGCAACCTCCGCTTCCTGGGTTCAAGCGATTCTCCTGTCTCAGCCTCCTGAGTAGCTGGGACTATGGGTGTGCACCACCACACCCAGCTAATTTTTTTTTTTTTTTTAAGTAGAGACAAGGTTTTGGCATGTTGGCCAAGCTGGTCTCAAACTCCTGGCCTTAGGTGACCCACCCGCCTTGGCCTCCCAAAGTGCTGGGATTATAGGCGTGAGCCACCGTGCCGGGCCGAGGTGGGCATTATCATTTGCGTGCCCATTTTACAGAGGAGGAAACTGAGGCTCCGAAAGGTGATACAGCTCTTTCTTAGCCATCTGCATTGCTGTCCTTTGAACAGACATTGCTTAGGCTGCCATGTTGACAGCCTCTGGGCTCCAGCCCCGGCAGCCTCTATTTCCTGATAGCCTTCGATTCACACATGTGGATTGCCAGTCTGGGCCCAGTGGCTTTACATTTGAGTTTCTGAACCATCCTCCTCCCCCCGCACCGCCCCAGTTCCCTGAGACCTTTGGGGTCAATGTGGGTTGGATGAGAAACGTCTGGCAGATTCAAAGCGTTCTGCTCAGTGGTTCTTGATCAGAATCTCTGGTATCAGGGCACAGGCATTCATACATTGTAAAAGCCCTCAGAAAATTCTAGCCGAGCAGATTGAGAACCACTGGGGATCTTAAGAAGGTCTTAGGGCAGCTGAGTTTGGTGAGTCCTCTGATTGCATGCTATTCACTCACTAGATTGACTGTGCGTCTTTGCAAGTGTGTACTGAGCAGGGCACAAGGTGGGCCTTGGGAGAGTGGCGGTAGTGCGAGTGGGGTTGCCAGCACAGTAGGGAGTGAGGAGGAGGCAGGGAAGAGCATCCCAGACAGCGGGACCTCAGGATGTGCACAAGTCTGGCAGCAAGAGACCCTGGAAGGTTTAGACACGAACCACGATGCCATCAGCTGCAGCTTCCCTGGATCGGGCCTCCCTGCCTCGGCATGCTCATGTGCTGATTGCAAACCTGCTGTGTGCCTGGAGCTTCCAAGAGAGAAGGGAGAGGCGGAGAAGGAGGGGGCTGGGGAGGGGAGCTGGGACCAAGCCACAGAGAACTCAAGGCCTCCCTATGCCTCTTAGACTTTGTTTTTTATTTTTATTTTTTGAGACGGGGTCAGGCTGAAGTGCGGTGGTGTGATCATGGCTCACTGCAACCTCTTGGGCTCAAGCCATCCTCCCACTTCAGCCTCTCGAGTAGCTGAGACCACAGATGTCACCACGCCCGACTAATTGTTTTTATTATTTGTAGAGAGGAATTTTCATTATGTTGCCCAGGATGGTCTCGAACTCCTGAGCTCAAGCTGTTACTGGAAAAAGAAGTCTTGATCCAGACCCCAACAAAGGGTTCTTGGATGTTGCACAGAAAGGAATTCAAGGTGAGTGGGAGAGTGCGGTGAGGGGAGAGTTTACTGAAAGCTGCTCTGTTACAGAGCAGGGTGGCCTCAGAAAGCAAGCAGAGGAATGCATCATCTTTGTTTTACGCTTTTTCCCCCCCCCTTTTTTTTTAGAGACGGAGTCTCGCTCTGCCGCCCAGGCTGGAGTACGGTGGCATGATCTCGGCTCACTGCAAGCTCCGCCTCCCGGGTTCACAGCATTCTCCTGCCTCAGCCTCCTGAGTAGCTGGGACTACAGGCGCCCGCCACCATGCCTGGCTAATTTTTTTTTTTTTTTTTGAGATGGAGTCTCGCTCTGTCACCCAGGCTGGAGTGCAGTGGCGCAATCTCGGCTCACTGCAAGCTCCTCCTCCTGGGTTCACGCCATTCTCCTGCCTCAGTCTCCCGAGTAGCTGGGACTACAGGTGCCCGCTACCACGCCCGGCTAATTTTTTGTATTTTTAGTAGAGATGGGGTTTCACCATGTTAGCCAGGATGGTCTCGAGCTCCTGACCTTGTGATCTGCCCACCTCGGCCTCCCAAAGTGCTGGGATTACAGGTGTGAGCCACCGCGCCTGGCTGCATTTCTATTTTTAAACTAAATTAATTAATTCATTATTATTATTTTAGAGACGGGGTTTCACTATGTTGCCCAGGCTGGTCTCGAACTCCTGGCCTCAAGTCATCCTCCTACCTTGGTCTCCCAAAGTGCTGAGATAGCAGGCGTGAGCCATCGTGCTCAGCCGAATCTGCATTTTTAAAAAGCTTCCAGGTAGCATAGGTGTTGTTGGTCCACAGGTCACAATTTGAGTAGCAAGAGTGGACAGCACCCTCAGACTCATTGCAAACCAGCTACTTCTGGCCATAACTAGGAGAGAGAAGTTGTGACCACCCCAAAAGCTCATCTGTATTTCCTAAGGCAAACACAAGCCAGCTTTTCCTCCACTGAACTGTCCAGGACTCAGGCTTGCAGTGAAAATCAGCGGCTGAATGTATTTTTGTTTAAAATCCACACACATTCTCTCACACTAGTTATTAAATAAATAAATAAATAAATAAATAAATAAATAAAAATAAAATCCACACACACCACACACAGCACCCATCACAGGTGCTATTTAGTTTGATTTTCAACTGCTTGGTCCGTCCTGCTTGGGTACCACGTGGTTGCATTTTGCATTTTTTTGCTTCTCCTTTTCTCTCACTGTCTTTTCACCTCGCAGCAACCTGGGTCAATGTGCAAATGAAAGACAGTCCCAGGAAAGAAGGGAACTCTTGCTGTGCAACCAGCTGGAGAGAAATTGAAACAAAAACTCACTTCCCTTCTCCCCACCCCATTCTCTCCTCAACAAGTAGAGGCAGGTTTGTTGAAATTACTGAAAGGGACAATAATGGCATTTGAGCTTCTAGGAATGTTCTTTTGGAGA
Source organism: Mandrillus leucophaeus (assembly GCF_000951045.1). Taxonomy (NCBI): domain Eukaryota; kingdom Metazoa; phylum Chordata; class Mammalia; order Primates; family Cercopithecidae; genus Mandrillus; species Mandrillus leucophaeus. Next base: position 1,770,019 of record NW_012104565.1, read on the forward strand.
GCCGGAGCACCGCCTCCAGGCTTGCTCCCTCCTGCTGCTTACGAAGGATGGCTCCAGGACTGGGCAGCTCAGCAATGGTGGAACTGGGTCAGGTATGGCTTTGGCCAGTTTCTCATCCTATCTGGGCCTCCTCTGTGAAATAGGAATAATGATTGTACCTACAGAGCTGGATATTACCTGTTCGTTCCCCAGACCCATTCTCTACCCTGAGAGACCGACTTTAGGGACTGCATCACTCAAGTGCCCTGCCTTCGGGCTTTTGGTTTAGTTTGCAACGGGAGGTACCAGCAGCAGGTGGGTGTTGGGGAATTTATTCCCTGTTCTCTCCCTGCTCTGGGCTGCAGCTGTGAGTTTCTCTCTGACTGCAGCTTGCTGATGTCTCAACAGTGCCAGGCTTGAAGGTGTGTGTCAGCTATCAATTTATTGCCTCTCAGCTCCAAAGTCACCCTTCAATATCTGCTTTGCGTAATGGACAGAGTTCCTTTTAAGCATTCGTTTACAGTGAGTGCAGTGTTAAGCTTTCTCAGTAGAGGACGCTAGAGGAACACCCCTAGGTCTCTACTGTTTTCATCCCCCATCCACTTTCAGACAATAGGCCAAGGCCTGGCCAATCAGAGCACTGCCTTCTCATAGCCTCACTGATTGGCTCAGGGATGGGCACACGGTCTAAGCTGCTCCAATCACAGTGAGTCCCAGGACTTCGGTAGGAGCTGCCCAAATGATACCTTGTGCTTTCCCATTGAACTTGAACTTGAGAAGATGCGCGGCTGGATCGCTGCAGCCCTGTTGTCAGCATGAGGGGAGAATCTTGAACTGCCAAGAATCACCACAGGGAACACAAGGGTGGAGCCAACATGGCAGAAGTTGTGAGATGGAGAGAAACTGACTTCTCATGATACAGTGTAGCTGCCCCTGAAGCTGGCAGGACCTCTGGGCTTTTCAGTTATGTGAACCTGTAGATAACCTCTCTCCAACCACCCCCTTCACCAGTGTTTTTTTTTTTTTTTTTTTTTTTTTTTTTTTTGGTGCAGAAGCCAATTTGAGTTGGATTTTCTGCTATTTGGAAACATAGTTCTACCAAATATAATGGCTTTAGGAAAGAAAAAAGAAAACAACAAAAAACATTGCTGTATTTATCCTCTTTGCCAGGCACCTTGCTACGTATCTCATTTACTCCCCTCTCCATCCTCACTTATCCCTCAGAGGAAAGTGAGCATCTCCGTTTTCCAGATGAGAAAAACAATGCTCAGAGAAGTTAAGTAACTAGCTCAAGGCCACCCAGCTAGTGTGTGGTAGGAGCAGGATCCAGGCACGGGTTGCAATGCATCATACCACTCGGTGCTGGCTGGCGGCAGAGTGGAAGCCACTTGTCCACCTGACTCAGGGATTCTGGCAGCCACGGTGGGAGAAGGCAGGGACACAATCTGTACGCCGAGTAATTGTACAGCAGTGCAGTTCCCCCACATTCCTTACCTAACTGCTAATGAAAAGATCTCCGGATTGCGGTGCTGCCAAGTCTGTTGTAGCGAAGTGTGAGAATGCATTTGTAATTAGCCACGCCTTGCAGGCAAATGAGGAATGTGTGAAAGTCCCTTGAAATGTTATACAAAATAAGGCTAAAGCATATTCCGTTATCTTATGTATGCTATTAATTGAACAGACCCTTTTCATTGTTGCTGTTGAGTTCTTGTGACGTTATTAACAATAGCTACTATTTATTGAGCACTTACTATGGCCCAGATACTTGGTGCTTTCTGTGCTGCTTTGTTTCATTTAATCTTCACATCACTCCAATAGGGATGACGTTATTGTTCCCTTTTTAAAGAGGATGAACTAGGAGTTCAGAGAGGTTCAATAACTTGCCCAGGGTCACACAGCAAGGCAATGACTTGTCATGGAATCAAATTTGAAGTTCTCTGGCTCCAAAGACCACGTTCCTTCTGTTTGTCCAAGCACGTGTCATACTTTCTGCTGCTCTAGCTTGTCTCACTCACATAATAGTATATCCCTGTTCAGTGTGCCTCCTTCAAGTGGGAGACAGGGCCCTTCTCTGTTCTTCCTGTTCCTGGAACACGGATATGACGGCTGGATCTCTCAATTTATTCTCTGTTGAAAGCAAACCACAAAATTAAGAAAATGTTGTGGATTGTCTCTTCCTAAAGACCCATGTGCTTGGCCGATGAGACTGCTAAGTCAGGTTTAAGCCACTCTTGTTGTAAAGGGTGTCTTGATAGGCCAAAAGGAAAAATGCTGAAGTCCGCAGGATCCTTCCTGGACTTCTAATTCAGATTTGGGTATGTATCAGCCAGTAAAAATTACAGAAACCCAACCCCACTAATTTAAGTAAAAAGAGAATTTATCAGATATCATGACTAAACAGTTCAAGAAAAGGGATGGCTTCGGGAACTGCTGGATCTAGGGACCTATCGTTGTCATTAGAACCTAGTTTTTTTTCTCTCTATTCCTTGATTCTGTTTCTTTTGTGTTAGCTGCATTTTCAGGGTCCCATCTCTAAACTACTCAGGTTGATTCTCCCAGAGGAAGAGAGAGAGCTTTTGCTGTTTGGGCCTATAAAAATCCCCACACCCATTTTGAGGAAGGAGTCCAAGACTGTGGTAGCTCTAAAGTGTCCTCAAGGACCCAGGCTCCCATCTTTCTGTTCTCCCACCCTTACTGCTTGTCTCTTATCCTTGTGGTCACCTAGTGGTCCAAGAGGGCTGTTGGAGATCCAGCAATCACATCTGTTTTCCAGGTACAGGAAGAAAAAAAAGGGCTATCTCTTCTCTTTTAAGGAGGCTTCTCAAAGTTCCCTACGAGACTTTGCTTACAAATTCCTGGCAGGACTTATTAATCTGTCCACACCTTGTTGTAAAGGAGACTGGAAAGTACAGTCTTTATTCCCAGTGGCAGTGTGCCTGGATAAAACTGGGGCTCTGTTACTAAGGAGGAAGGGGAAAGTAGATGGTTGGATGGGCCACTAGAGTTTCCGTCACAGTGGCCATCACCAGATACTCAGGGAATGGATGCTGGGGACAGCAACTACAGCACCCACTAAAGTTGGTAGTCAGTGTTGTGCCTGGGCCTAATAGCTCCTCCTTCATGAAATGAGTGTTGTACAAAGAGCCCTGGATTGGTCAAAATATTGGATTTTGAATTCCAGCCTCTAACTGGCTATGTAGTTGCCTAACAACACTTTTTTTTTTTTTTTTTTTTTTTTTTTTTTTTTTTTTTGAGACAGGGTGTCACTGTCGCCCAGGCTAGAGTGCAGTGGTGCAGTGGTGCAGTGGTGCACTGGTGCAATAAGGCTCACTGCAGCCTTGACCTCCCTGGGCTCAGGTGATCCTCCCACCTCAGCCTCCCCAAGGCTGGGACTACAGGTGCGCACCACCACACCTGGCTCCTTTTTATATTTTTTGTAGAGACAGGGTTTTGCCATGTTGCCCAGGCTGTTGTTCTCAAACTCCTGGCCTCAAGTGATCTGCCTGCCTCCACCTCCCAAAGTGCTGGGATTATAGGTGTGAGCCACCGTAATCCTGGGTGCTCAGCTCACTTGGCCTCCTGTGTCTGCCTTTCTCCAGCTATAAAATGGGGGTCATAATCACATCATCTGGCTATGCCTCTGGCTGCAAGCAGAGCATGCCTGACTATCAGTAGGGTGACCAACCTGGTTTTCCTATGCCTTTTCTAATTTTAGCGTGAAATAGTAAATGTAAGACGAAGCATCCTGGGAAACTCTCTTAGTCCCGGGCAAACTAAGATAGTTGGTCTCCCTAATGAGCAGTAGCTAAAATCCTAGAGACAAGCATTGTCTGGAGGTGGGCAGGATCTGGGTGAGTTCAGCAGCTCAACGTTATCTTCATGGACCCAGTAGGCTCTTTGCATCCTCAGATCCACCACCCTTAGCAGGTTAGGTTTCCTTCCTCCCACTTGCTGTCTCCAGGCACAAGTGTGACCATCCAGATACAGCTCCTGTCATCTAGGGTCAGACTCCCTGCAAATCCCCTGGCTGGGGATGTGGGTGGGGTGAGGTTTCATGTGCATGTTAGGTGAGGATTCAAGTACATGCTATGAATTGATGGAGTGCTCTTAGGAGAATCCTGTAAAGGAGGAGGGAGGCAGGATGGGGCAGGGGAAGAAGTGAAGCAAAGATGTGGTCTCAGCGGGAGCTTTGCTGCAGTCTGATCCCCAGGGAGCTCCGAGTATGAACAGAGTTGCAGACTAAGCTCTGCCTTGAGGCGGGGTCTGAAGACTTGCCCCGTTGTGGCCATCAGTCATTGCCAAGAGCTGCCCTGGCGGGGTGGAGGCGTGACTTCCCAGGCATCTCTGGATGCTTTGGTTCCTATCAGAGAAGAGGCTGCTGGGAGTTACGACAACACAGAAGGGGGCTGCTGGGTGCACCGGGCAGGATCCCCACAACTTCTTCAACCCCTGTCCTCTCTCAACAGCACCCAAGGCAGAAAGGGGTGCAAAGGTTTGCTCTTTACAAAGTTTCCCCAGCACCTAATGATCTCAGGCCAGCTTCCTCTAAGGTCTTATTGACCAAGACTGGGTCCCTTCTCACCCATAATGACTCACTGGTAAGGGGAATGGGATTACCTCGGTTGGCATAAACCTTGGGACTGGGCACACTGAAACCTGGGACAGACGAGGGGCCTGTTGGTGGGGAAGAAGGGCGAACAGCTTTCTTGCAGGCAGCCAGCAGTGTCTGCCCTCCAAGCACCAGGGTATCCAGAAGTCCCAGTGCAGATAACAATTCTGCGGACACAAGGGTTTTGTTTCCCCTCTAGATCTTTCCCTGGTCCCTGCAGGTGCGTATGTGAGAACTGCGTAAGACAGATGGGCGAGTCCTCCTGCAGAGACACTCTCCTTGCTCTTCCAGACCCTGCCCCGAGATTCTGGGCAAACACCAGTGTTGCTTTGGGCTTGTGGAGGAGGCTGATAGGTCTACTCCAAGTCTTTCCTCGAAGACTATCAATCTGAGATTTGCTTTCAGCTGAGCCTCCCAATTTAGTCTCTGTTGAAAGTCAACCACAGCTCAGCAGCTTGGATGGGATGAGATTCAATAGCAGAGGGCAACAGAACAAAGGTCTCGCTTTATTTCCACTGCCTCCCCTCCCTTCCCCACGAGGGTCTCCAGATAGGTTGGTTGAGTGCCACTGCTGAGTAATTTTTATGGCAATTGCAAAAGACCCCTCAGCTTCTAAGGTGAAGCATTTCCCATTTAATTATGTTGATGGAGAAGCAGCCTCTGTACATTTAGCAGCCATTCTGGCCCTCTGTTAAATGGACTTGTTACTACTTTGTTGAGTCTCAAGCCTATATGATTACAAATGTGGTAGAATAACGACAGCTACCAAGTAACCCAGACCGAGGAGATAGTCCTGGCAGTTTTGCTTTTTTCTTTTTTTTTCAAACCAGACCAGTTGGTGGTTTTACATTTATTTCAACAAATTGAGCTTGGGCTTTTACAGGTCATTTGGGTGAATGGCACACTCCTTTCCGAAAAGAAGTAAAAAATCTTTCAGGCTGTGTTTTGTGGTTGCAAACACAAGTCCCACTGTATCTTTTTCATACATTTGATTCAAAATACAGGGATGTTGATGGAGGACTAACTTCACACAGTGGAGGCTGTTTCACAGAAATCATTAGGTGATCTGTTGGGGGAGGAGTTGTTTGCCTGCCATAACTGTGGTGTCTGTAAATAGGCATGGATCTTAATAAAATTCATGTCACTGTATATGTGAACAAATATGGGTGATGCATGTATGTATTTTGGAATGCCCTGGATAGAACTAAGGGATTCGCAGATTCACTTAGCCTGCAAATATTTATTGAGCACCTACTATGTGCCAACCATGGAGCTGACCATTAACTGAGGAGACAAAACCAAGAACAAATAGGTATTTATTTATTTTATGTATTTACTTTTTGAGATGGAGTCTTGCTCTGTCGCCCAGGTTGGAGTGTAGTGGCACAATCTCTGCTCACTACAACCTCTGCCTCCCAGGTTCAAGTGATTCTCCTGCCTCAGCCTCCCAAGTAGCTGGGACTCCAGGTGCGCCTCATCATGCCGGCTAATTTTTGTATATTTATTAGAGATGGGGTTTCACCATCTTGGCCAGGCTGGTCTTGAACTCCTGGCCTCAAGTGATCTGCCCGCCTTGGACTCCCAAAGTGCTGGGATTACAGGCGTGAGCCACTGCCCCTGGCTGCAAATATGTGTTTAATGTGTCAGTTGATAATACGGATTTTAGACAAGGATAAAGTAGGGTAAAGGGGCTGGTGCTTTAAAATATAGGTTTGATTTTATTCAGGTTTGGTGAGGCTAACATATCTGAAGAGGATTGCTATTGAAAAGATAGTTTGCTACTCACAGTTCCCAAGAGGAGGGTGGCATGCCACACCATGGAACCGAGACACACAGGGGCACACCCAGGCCAGTTAGGAGGTGGGGAGAGTATGGGCAAGAGTGTTTACAGTAGTTTCTGTGGAGAGGAATGGGCATGGGACAGGGTGAGCAGGTTTAGGGTTGGCTGATTTGACTAATTTCAGCAGGTTCTGGACATGAGGACTTCCTTTAGCTGTCTGGTACCTGGCCCTGGAGTACTTAAGCCAGGTGGACAGTGGCCTGGAGTCTGAGAGCTCAGTAAAGGAGGCGGCTGGGGTGTGCGTTCTGGGTTCCACGGCTTGCATAGGAAAGGTGCACTCCAGGCGAGTTGCTTACTATCTCTAGGAACTGGCCAACTCTGGGAGGGGCGGTCCCTCCAGGGTCAGCAAGGTCCCAGAGGACAGAGCATCAGAATACAGAAAAAAAGACATATTTAATACACTGGGGACACGGTCGGAGTGTGGACTTTTATACAGAGCTGGGAGAAGGAGCCAGATAAGGGGACATTGGAGCAGAGACCTGAGTGAGGAAAGAGTGAGTGAGTGATGCGGGTCTGTCTTCGGGAAGGGTCCTCCAGGCAGAGGGAACAGCGAGTGCAAAGGCCCTGAGGCAGGAGAGTGCTTGGTCTGTTCAATGAATAGAGAAGAGGTCAGTGTAATCAGAAAGGAGAGACGAAGGGAGGCAAGGAGACCAGGTCGGGAGCTGGGGCTGAGAGAGACTCTGGCTTGGACTGTGAGCAAGATAGACTGTCAGGGTTGGGGTTTTGGAGTGCAGGGGTGGGACTCTGAGCAGAGGTGGAGTGTGATCAGACTTGGGTTCTAACAGGGTCCTCCTGCTGCTGTAGGGGAGAGGCAGGGGAGCAGGGAGACAGGAGGCGTCCTGCCACCATCCAGGAGGGAGAGGACGGGAGGAGGAGGAAAGTGGTAGGATTCCGGATATAGGCTAACAGGACTGGATGGGGAGCGGGTGAGGGAAGAGAGTGAGAGATAAGTATTAGTGGGAATCCTATTTCTTTTTTCAGAATGAAAACAGATGTGAGGCCATTTTAGCAAACGGTAATCTGAGTGAAAATCCTACTTTCTTTAGCTGATGTCTTTCTAGGCTTCTGCGGCCTCATCCCTCTGTCATCCCACATGTGCGGAAATATTTTATTCACTCGGTTTTCTCCCTCCACCAAATTACCAGCAACTCTAGGGCAGGGACTGAGTCCAGTTCTGGCCCCGCTGTTGTGACAGGGCCTGGTTAACAGTAGGGGCTCTGGAAATGCACCTCTGAGACCTCTCCCTGGGTGCATCCCAGCAGGGAGCTGTGTCTCTGCCCACGTGTTCCCTTGACGGCTGGTGGAATGTCCCGGTCTTCTCCACCTCTGTCTCCTCCGACTGGACTGCTGCCTCTCCCTCTCCTCCAGGTCTCCATTTAGATGCCACCTCCTCGGCAGGTCCTTCCCTCATCGCGCCATCTGAAAGTGGCCGTGCCCCACCTGGTTACTCTTTGCCAGGTCACCCTTGTGTTCACCAACATCAGAAATTGTTTTCTTCTGATCACATGTTCACTGTCTGTCTCTCTTGCCACCCCTGTGTAGTCTACACAAGGGCAAGGGCCCGGTCTCCAATGCTCGCTGCAGCATTGGAGGGGGTGTCGCCGGTACCCACCCTGATGCCTGTCAATGGGATGGGACACCTGTGCCCTGGCAGCTGTGGTATTCATGCCAAAGACCCCCACCTGTGCTTCTTTGGGGACCGGCTGAATAGAGCTATCTCGCTAGGACGTATCAGGGGTATTGGGACAAGACCAGAACAAAAGTAAGTGGAAAGACAGATCCTTTGCAGTTTTGAAAAGTTATGCATTGTGAATTTCTTGGCAGTAATTCTGATTTCTAAAAATATTACATTAAAGTGTGATTGATCTCCACTACTGATTTCTTGGGCTTTCCCTTGAATTTTGGCGCAAAGGCAAGTGCCTCACTGTTCCCGGCCCTGCTCACAGGTGAGACCTGGGAATCTGTGTTGTTAAATCAGCCTTTCTGACCTCAACTGTGAGTCCCAGAGAAGCACTGAGCTTCTGAGACATGGGGGATAAACCATGTGACCTACAAAATAAAATACATTTAGAAAGCTCTGTTTTGCTGTTTCCCCCAGAGGAGTGATGGTCCCCTGCGTGTATGGAATTAGTTGTCTGTACCAGGGTCAAAAGCAAGTCCCATTAGGGGCCTCCCATAAGGAACTGTATCCCCACACTTTGATCAGAACAGCTCTTATCCCATCTGATTTGTGGCTGTCTGCATCAGATTCCATGCGAAAAATAGGTTCCATTGCTAAAAAAGAGGTAGAAGGCCAGGCGCAGTGACTCACGCCTGTAATCCCAGCACTTTGGGAGGCCGAGGTGGGTGGATCACCTGAGGTCGGGAGTTCAAGACCAGCCTGACCAACATGGAGAAACCCCGTCTCTACTAAAAATACAAAAACTAGCCAGGCATGGTGGCGCATGCCTGTAATCCCAGCTACTCGAGAGGCTGAGGCAGGAGAATCGCTTGAACCCGGGAGGCGGAGGTTGTGGTGAACTGAGATTGCGCCATTGCACTCCAGCCTGGGCAAAAAGAGTGAAACTCCGTCTCAAAAAAGAAAGAAAAAAAAAAGAGGTAGAAAAGTCACAATCTTAGAGTTGCAGTCCTGGAAGCGGTTTGTTAGGTGTCCAGAAGCCTCCCAGCTTTGGAATTAGGGCCAATAGCCCCTAAGGCCCGCTCCAGGCATGAGGGTCAGGATCGGGAGTACATTTGTCCCTCTCTCAAGTGAGGTCTTGGGAGGTGCCCAAGTCTGTGCCTCTGCCTCAGCCACCAGGACAGGTCAGAACCTGCAAGATGATGCCAGAAACCTTGACCACTCAGGGGCCCCAGCTTCCCTGCACAACCCCAGCCTCTGTCCCTCCTCCCTCCCAGTGCTGTTGTGTTCAGGGATCTGCCCCCCACCCCACATGGCTTACTTTCTCGCTCTCCTGAATTTTAAAGGGCTCCATTTTATACTTCTTTCGGTACCATATTTCTGTCTATTTAGCATTTTCAGTGGCCTCCTGCCTCTCATAGCCCCTTTCGAGGGGAATAAAAGGTCATTCCATAAATCTCAGGCATTATTAAAGATGACGGCAGTGCACCATTACTTGACACCCACCGGGCTGGGGAAGGTAGCGCTAATTAGTCAGAAAACTTACTTTTCAGACGTGAGTCATTGGAAGCAGGTGTCAAGGGAGCCTTTAACGAGGCCCTCGTGACTCAGTTGATATTTCCACTCTGCATCACCGCGTGTATATTGTACTGAGATTGTGGTGGCCTCGCCACCAGAGACAGAGGGCAGAGGAGAGAGAGAGGAGAAGAGAAAGACAGACAGAGAGAGAGAGAGAGAGAGAGAGAGAGGAGGACGAAGAGGAGCGAGAGGGGAGAGAAAGAGAGAGAGAGAGGTGCTTGGAGGACCCAGTGTCCAATGTTAAAAATAAATGCCTTCTGTTTTTTGGCCATCTTTCCTATTTCCCTTCATTCTTTTTTTAATTAATTAATTTATTTTACTTAAAGTCAGGGTCTTGCTCTGTCGCCGAGGTTGGAATGTAGTGGCTATTCTCAGGTGCAGTCATGGTTCACTGCAGCCTCCAACTCCTGGGTTCAAGGGATTCTCCTTCCTCAGCCTCCCAAGTAGCTGGGTCTACACCACACCTGGCTAACATTCCTTCAATAAATGTTTATTGAGCACCTACAAGGTGCAGGCCCTACATGAGGTGCTGGGAGTCAATGGTGAGCCATATTGCTGAGTCCTGTAGCTAAGAAGAGGAATAAATGAGTCAATTTTGGAGGCTGATGACTGGATATAGAAGATCAAGCTGGCTAAGAGGAAAGCGGTGGTGGTGGTGCTGATGTGGATTCTTTGAGAGGTGGTCAGGGAAGGAGCCAGCCATGCAGTGTTCCACAGGAAGGGTATCCCTGGCAGAGGGATGGGCAGGTGTGAAGGTGCTGGGATGGGAATGATGTGGCTGTGTCCTTATGGGTTAGGACAAGCTTGTGACCGTGACCTGAGTGGGAAGCCCCCTCCCCACGCCTGGCACTGAGGGGCTGTATGCCAGCTGGAGTGGAATCTGCTGGACTGGCCTGGGTGCTTTCTCTACTGTGGGTCACATATGCTATATGAAGTTGGGGACCTGTTGCAGGTGGGGTCGGTGTAGGTCGCAGGTCGGGTGGGTGCTCTGTAGGTCACTGGAGTCACAGGGAGGCCTGTGGGGGCTGCAGACTGTGCTTCTCAGTCTGCCCAGGGAACTGTAGACCCCCTTTCAAAAACATCTGTCCCTGCTCTAGGTTTAGATTTATATGCAGGTATATGATGTAAAGCATTTTTTCACAGCTTAAAATAAATGCATAGAATAAAAACCCTACACGATTTTTAAAAGATAAAATGAAGTGATTTCACCTCATAGTCAACAATGCTGACAGGCCCCCTGATGACTTCTCAACTGTCAGGGGCGCCTTTGTGTGAAAGTTTGAGAAACTGGCCCTAAGGGGTGAAAGAGGTGAATAGAGGACGGAAGAGAAGGAAAAAAGGATAAAAGGGAAAAAGGAGAAAGAAAGGCCCCGGAGGTGGGGGGAGTCAAAGAGAAACAAGACAGGGAGTACAGTATTCACAAGTCATTTTCCTAAAAGTGTCTGTTCTCTCTCTTTTTCAGGCCCAGTAGGGCCCCACCGGGCCTGAACGACCCAAACACACAGGGCCCTTTACTTCCAGTCCCCACACGCTGGCTTTGCTGGGAAACCCAGCTCCCCCTTTTAAGAGAGCCCCATGGAAGGCATTCTCTCTTTTTCATCAGTTTCCTTTCCCTGGACATGATCCACATTAGAGACAGACATGTTGTTGCTGTTTGTATTTTTCTCCAGGCAGACCCATAAAGCAAGTTTTTGCTGGGCATGTGTTATTTGCATGGTGAAAAGAATAAGCCATCTCCTTACTGAGGGTAACAGACATAGGGGCTGGGGCGGGCGGGGCTGGGCTGATGACCCGGCTTCCTTTCATGGCTGCAGGCGGAGGGGCAGGGCCCCTCTGCTGATGGGCGGGTGTCCTTCCGGGGGTGTGGGAGTGAGGGTGTCCTTCCCCGGGTGCGTGGGAGTCGGTGCTGCGCCAGGACTGCACTCGGAAGCGGCCTGTCCCTGTCCAGGCGTCTGCAGTGGATGGCAATGGCTTCGGGCCACAGATGGCAGGCAGGGCAGGCGTGTCCTCTGCGCTCAGTTATTGTCTCTGGTGTCCGAGGAGGCACTTCCGAACAAGATGTCACTGTCCTGGGACACGCTCAGCTGCGACTTGGTTTTGATGAGGAACTGCGCCCTCCGGAACATCACCCTCTCCTGCTCCTGCTTGAGCTCCAGGTAGGAGCGGGAGAAGGTGTGGAAGATGGAGGTGACTGGGAAGGCCATGAGCAGGATGCCGCTCAGGATGCTGCTCAGGGCCACCACCTGGCCCGGGGTGCTCCTGGGGACCATGTCGCCATAGCCCACCGTCGTCATGGTGATGACGGCCCACCAGTAGCAGGCAGGGATGCTGGTGAACTCGGGGCTGTCGGCCATCTCGTTCTCGATGACGTAGAGCAGGGGCGCGAAGAGGGCGATGGCCACGCAGAGGAAGAGCAGCAGGAGCCCAAACTCGCGGGTGCATCGGCGGGCCGTGAGCCCCAGCGTCTGCAGCCCCAGGGAGTGGCGCGCCAGGCGCATCACGTACAGGATGCGCAGCGCCCGCAGCACGCGCAGCACCAGCCCCACCTTGTCCAGGTAGCTGTTGCCCGCGCCGGGCTTGCGGCGGCCCGCAGCGGCGCCGTCCACCAGCAGCGTGATGTAGTAGGGCAGGATGGCCACCAGGTCGATCAGCGTCAGCGGGCTCCGCAGGAAGGCGAATTTGCTGGGCGCCTGAATGAGCCGCAGGAGGAACTCTAGGGAGAACCAGCCCACGCACACCGACTCCACGATGAAGACGTTGTGGCACATCTGGGAACAGTGGCCCTGGGAGAGAGGGGAAGGGACACCGGAGGGGTCAGCGGGTCCACCAGGGAAGGAGCGCGGAAGCTCTGCCCTGTGCCCTGCTGGGTTTCCCAGGCGGAAGGTGACCTCTCCAGGTTGAGTGGCCCCAGGTCCTCTCCCTAGTTGTGCCCACTCAGGCCTGCAGCACTAAGCACCATCTCTACTCTGGCTGCTCCTCATCTCTCTCTCCAGCCCCCACCTCGGCCCTGAACTCGACCCCCAACCGGCTGCCTCCCTGACGCTCCCACCTGGCTGTCTGAGGGGCATCTCGAACTTGCCATGGGATCCTGGTTTTCTCTGCCCACTGGTGGTTTCCCTCCCTAGCTTTCGGCAATCCCATCTTTCCAATTGCTCAGGACAAAAGACCTGGCCTCATCCTTACCACCTTGTGTATAATTCCCAGGAAGTCTCTTCTTTTAAAACAGTGCGAGAATCAGACCCACGGCCCACTGCTCCCACCTGGTCGGGCAACTGTTCTTTCTTGCCTGGACAGTTGCAGTCACCTCTCCAATGGGCTCCCTCATCCCTGCAGCCCATTTTCCACACATAGCCAGAGGGATCCTGTTCCTCCTCTGCTTAGCATCCTCCATGGCTCCCAATGGACTCTGAGGGATAGTCATGTTCAGTGCCCCCATCACTGCCCCGGGCAAATTTAGGCTAAGGCTGCCTCACCGAAGCTTTCAAAAGAGGCTGGAAATGTGCAGTTTTACATGAACTCTCCTGGTGATAAATGTTGGTGATAATGTTGGTTAAATAGATAAAATGTTGATTTAAGTCCTGGTGATAATTCAATGCAAAGAAATACTCTATGGTCCACGAAAACATATTTTTACTGGGTTTGGCATGCAGGCTGCCAGCTTGCCTCTCTGGTCTGCAATATAACTGGGTGGTAAACAGTCCTTGAGTGGATTTGGGCCTCATCCTTGAAGGGGCCTTTGGCAGAGAGGAGAGGCCAGCGTGGTTCCAGCCTGGGGCATCTTGGAGGTTCTGGGTTACGGCTGAGTTCGACACGTCCCACCTGAACAATTCTGTCCCTAGGAATATGTTAGAGGCTGGAGATATGAGCTAATACCTGGTGGGGCTTTAAGGTCTTAGACCTCTGGGATGGGAAGCCCCTTCCTCTGGGAAGCCTTCCTGGAGTGTGCCCCACTAAGTAGCTCCAGCATTGTCAGTGGGCCTGCCACACAGAGCCTCCTTGGCTTGTGTCTCATGCTTATGGTGACGGGGGGTGGCGCCACTAATCCATCCCAACCCCAATAGACTTGAAGCTCCTTGAGGTTGGAAGACTTGTCCTGGTCACCCTGTCTCCCCTGTAGTGCCTGCATACAGTAGGCACTCAAATGTGTGCACAAGGAGCAAGTGAAGCAGTGAATCCCACTCTGGGCCCCAAAATGAAGTTGAAGAACAGCATTTTCACTGAATCCTTAAAAAGTCAAGGTATTATTATTTTTTCAAAAAGCAAGTATCAGAAGTCGAACAAAACAGTGGCTTTATTAGTATTTTCCTGATAAAATCACGATCAAAGATGTTGGAGCTGAGAAGAAACTTATACTAGGTATAGCAATTTCCAGACAGGTCTCAAATGGTGAGCATTTTCCCTTTTCTTTCTTTTTCTTCTTGACCGTAATCCTTAAGAGAGGACTTTCTACACACTCGCTATGCACCACTTCTAATCCCTTCATGTGGTGTGGACTCACTCAGCCCAATCACTTCTTTTTTTTTTTTTTTTGCTCTTGTTGCCCAGGCTGGAGTACAGTGGTGCAATCTTGGCTCACCACAACCTCTGCTTCCCAGGTTCAAGCGATTATCCTGCCTCAGCCTCCCGAGTACCTGGGATTATAGGCATGTGCCACCATGTCTGGCTAATTTTGTATTTTTAGTAGAGACTGGGTTTCTCCATGTTGGTCAGGCTGGTCTCCAACTCCCGACCTCAAGTGATCTGCCTGCCTCAGCCTCCCAAAGTGCTGGGATTACAGTTGTGAGTCACTGCACCCGGCCCCAATCACTTCTAATCACTTCATGTGAACTCACTGAATCCTTGCAACACTGTGAGGTGGGCCTGTTCATACCCCCACTGGACAGGTGAGAAATCAGAGGCTCAAAGAGGTTAAGTAACTTGCCCACAGCTACTACCCACCTAGAGAAGAGAAAGCAGGATTTGAATTCAGGCTATCTGGCTCTAGCCCTGACCTCATCATCACTACCCCTCATGCTTATTAAAAGTTAATTTTACCAGCTGGGTGTGATGGCAGTTGCCTGTAGTCCCAGCTA
>NW_012104565.1:1786259-1788193 GCF_000951045.1 Mandrillus leucophaeus
GCCTCACCTCCAAGGCTCAAGCAATCCTCCTGCCTCAGCCTCCCAAGTAGCTGGGACTACAGGTACAAGCCACCACACCTGGCTAATTAAAAAAAATTTTTTTGGTTTTGTTTGTTTGTTTTGTAGAGACAGGGTCTCACTACATTGCCCAGCATGATTTTGAACTCCTGGGCTCAAGCGATCCTTCTGCCTCCAGCTCCCAAAGTGTTGGGATTATAGGCATGAGCCACCATACCTGGCCTGATCTTATGATTTTTAAAAGAAGCTGAGATTTTGAATTTTTATGTGAAAAACCATCACTTTTAATGTTGGCAACCAAGTCAAACTTTTGGGAAACCGTGTCTCCCAAATCACATAGTCCGGTGGGGCTATATTAGGTCCCCAAGCTGCCACGTGGGAGCCATATTTCCATGCTTACAAACACAGACTGGACTTAGACCTGGGGTTGGGCAGTGTCCTCAAATACCGAGTGGGTGTGAAAACACTTCCCCCCCAGGGTTGCTCCAGGGAGCTTCCCAGGGCTCTTATCATTCCCTGGGGAGATAAGACGTAGGTGGCACATGCAGCCCAGCTCCCGGCTCCGGTGAACTCCCAGATGAGTGGGAGCCCTTAGACCGTAGCACACACCCCGTGTCAGGCGCTAGAGTAAATAAACTTTCCATTCATTCTCTTATGTAACAAAAAGAAATGCTCACCATTTGTAGACACACATGTACCCATCAGTAAAAATTATCTTCAGGACCCAGAAAATGTGTCTGGGCTACTATGATGCAAAGGATTAGGAAGGTTGAGAAAGAGCCAAGTAGTTGAGATAAATTTGATGATCTATGTAATATGCTTCGCTCAGGGCCAGGCACGTCAAAAATCATGCCATCCATTTATCCACTCATTTGTTCGTTCAACAGATAGTGGTTGAGTGCCTGTTTGTGCTGGACACGGTTCTAGATACTGGCAAGGGAGAGTTCAGTGGCAGGCACAGTGGAGGCCAGGACAGGCACAGGAATGGACCCCCACGCGCTCACATATTAACAGGGAGGCAGACCATGCACACAAACATTCCTGATGTCAGGAGGGACCAGGGATACTATTCAGCCAGTGTGCAATCAGGGGAGGCTTCCTGGAAGAGGTGACAATGCTCAGCGTCCCTTCCCTCATGGTGGCGCATCTCCCCGCGGGGCGTGGGCTCTTACCTGCTCCTCCTCCTCCCTCAGGCTGGGCAAGGTGCTGACGGAGAGGTTGACGGCGGTGACGGTCACGAAGAGCACCGACAGGCAGGCGAACACCTTGCCGGGCAGCCCCGAGTGCGGCCTCTCCACCATGTCGCGCAGTCGCCGCATGCAGCGCCCCAGGCGGCCCTCGCCCTCGACCGGACCCTCGCTGTCGCGGCCCTCGCTGTCCAGCACATCGTCCTCTTCCTCCCGCTCCACCATCTCCGCGAACTCCTCGATCTTCTGCAGGTAGCGGCGCTTGCAGCAGCCGTCCAGGTGGTCCTCCGCGATGCCCCAGTACAGCAGCTCCTCCTGGAAGGACAGCGCGCACATCTCGCGCAGCAGCCGCAGCTTGCCCGCGCGCAGGAAGGTCAGGATGGTGCCGAAGGCCCCCGGGTTGCGGTCGAAGAAGAACTCGTTGCAGGTGACGTCGTAGTCATCGCACACGTTGAGGATGTCGTCGAAGTTGGTGCAGGCCTTGAGCTGGCCCAGGCGCGTCAGCGGGAACTCGTCCAGCGTGGTCCAGGGCAGTGAGTACTTGATGCCGCCCACGTTGATGATGATCCGACGGCGGCGGTCCTCGGGCTGGCAGCCTTGGGGGGGCTCATCTTGCGGCCGCAGCCGCTGCGCCAACCGTGTTTCCCAAATCACAT
Organism: Mandrillus leucophaeus; assembly: GCF_000951045.1. Lineage (NCBI taxonomy): Eukaryota > Metazoa > Chordata > Mammalia > Primates > Cercopithecidae > Mandrillus > Mandrillus leucophaeus. Next base: position 1,788,121 of record NW_012104565.1, read on the forward strand.
AGTCTGGTGGGGCTATATTAGGTCCCCAAGCTGCCACGTGGGAGCCATATTTCCATGCTTACAAACACAGACT
>NW_012104565.1:1789868-1800497 GCF_000951045.1 Mandrillus leucophaeus
GCTCTAGCCCTGACCTCATCATCACTACCCCTCATGCTTATTAAAAGTTAATTTTACCAGCTGGGTGTGATGGCAGTTGCCTGTAGTCCCAGCTATTCAGGAGACTGAGGCAGGAGGAATGCTTGAGTCCAAGAGTTCGAGTCCAACCTGGGCAACATAGCAACACGCCACCTCTACCAAAAATTTAAAAATTAGCCAAACGTGGTGGCTCATGTCTTTAGTCTGTCTCTTATACACATCTAGATGGGGTGAGCTGGACAGTCACGTTCATCCAGGAAGCCTTCCTTGGCTCTTCCAGCTAAATTGAGCACCCCTCCCCTTACAACTGGTGCATCTGTCTTCACGGCACTTACCACCCAGTTCTAGAATTGTCTGTGTGCAAGCCTGGCTCCTTCATTAGGGAGCCTGCTCCCTGGGGGAAGAAACGTGCTTCAGTCATCTCTGAATCCCTGTGCTCAGCACTGTAAGGGCTCAAAGAAGTGCTTGCTAAATGAGTACATCTCCTGTTGATGAGACCAACATGATAAGGCGACTTCTGGGGAACTGAGGTCAAAATATTAACTCATATGGACTCCTTCCTTCCCTACCCTCAAAGCTAACGGTTTGCGCTACTGGAACAAGATTGCTTATTCATTACCAGTTCATGGGCTGAATTTGGTTCACAGATATTTTGCTTGGCTTGGAGAAGTTTTTGAAAGTTGAGAAATTTCATGTAAAAATCCATATCCTTGGCTTCTCTTAAAAAATCAGGATATCTGGCAACACTTGGCCTAAACGCCAACTGAGAAATGGCTACCCCTTTAGGCAGCACATACTCCAGTCCACCACAGTCCCCACCCCCTACACTATTGTCTTCCTAATGCCCACTCTATTCCACTCACATGTGTTTCCTTCCCGGCCCTATAGGCATTTGAGTTTGAGACCCATAGATTACAGCTACAGAGCTCTCTGGAATTAAGCTGATGCACAGAAAACTTAGTAGGAGTCAAACACTCTGCTTTTAAAAATCACCAGCCCTCGGCCGGGTGTGGTGGCTCAGGCCTGTAATCCCAGCACTTTGGGAGGCCGAGGTGGGTGGATCACGAGGTCATAAGATCGAGACCATCCTGGCCAACATGGTGAAACCCCCTCTCTACTAAAAATACAAAAATTAGCCAGGTGTTGTGGCACGTGCCTGTAATCCCAGCTACTCGGGAGGCTGAGGCAGGAGAATCCCTTGAACCTGGGAGGCAGAGGTTGCGGTGAGCTGAGATTGTGCCACTGCACTCCAGCCTGGTGACACAGCAAGACTCTGTCTCAAAAAAAAAAAAAAAAAAAAAAAAAAAAAAAAAAAAAAATCACTAGCCCTCTCCCTAGACAAATCCCCGATGGAATCAAGTTGGTAAAAGTCTATCAATTCCACATGGAAACCCATTTCTAATACTTAAATATGGGTCGGTGGTGTGGACTTGTTCAGGAATACACCCGCTTATGCACACACACATACACAAACACATGTACAAATGAATGAGAAAGTGTTTTAATAGGTGCTGGAAGGAGAGGCAGGGTGTCTCACGCTTAAAAGGGCCTCCTTCCTAAGAGGAATTGCTTTACAAAAGCACATCATCCCTCTGCTACTCACTGATCTTTGGGGAAGGCCACAATTGCATAGATCAGGGTTTGGAAAACTAGGGTACACCTGTGTTTAAAAGAAAAATGATTTGATTTTAGACGGTGAGAGTGTTTTTAACTTCACCTAAAATTGGAACCCATCTCCTCAGGCACAGCCTGCCAGGATCCCTTGGAGGCGTGGGAATAATCCCTTTCAGGCACTTTCCTTGGTGATCTCTCTTTTCAGCTCTGCTGTTTCATCTTTGCTACCACAGACAAGAGAAAAAGTGACATTCTGTTTGGCAAGAATGGTGATGGAGGTAAAGGGAAAGTGCCTCACACAAGCCCTGGAGGGCTCTTGTGAATCTCCATGGCTTTAATCACCTCTTCTTTTCAGGAATTTCTTCTTTCAACCCTCCCGGCTTTCCCTCCAGCAGAAAACTCCCCCAATTAGCGATTTATTTCCTTCACGCCCTGCCCCCATGTGAGTTTCCTGTATGGAAAGTGATCCTGTCTCGGCAGCATGGTGAGTATGGAGAGGCTGATGCTACTCCATACAGTAATAAACACAGTAACGACCTTGTTCTCAAAGCCAGAGTTCCCTGGGGAGATGCCGAGGCCGGAACTTGCTAAAGGAAGAACAGGCATATTTTTCCATGGCCTTTGGTCTTGCAGATACCCGATCTGCTGTGAGATGGACGGCTCAGCACCTCTAGACCCTACATTAAAGTTCATAAATCAAAGAGGCCCCAAAGCCTGGGCTTCTGAAAAATAATGCTGCTTTTCACCCAGCCTGACATCCTCACAAGAAAATTTTTATTTCTCCATGGTGTTAGTTCTGTTAGTTCTACAGCATGGTGGGTTTTAGTGATTTTGCCTCCGAGGGTCTATGGATGCTTGGGGAGAGGAAGCTGTTTGAGGCAGAGGCTGCGATGGGGGAGGTGAGGCGAAGTCCGGAGGCAGGTGCCATTCATTCATTCATTCATTTGCTCATTTATTCAATAGTTACTGAACACTCACCACGTGTCAGACTCAGATTCTGTGTTAGAGCCGGAGACAGGGCAGACAACAAGACAGACCCAGCCCTTGTCCTCACGGAGGTGACCTTCTGGTGGGAGAGGCTGCTTCCAAATGAGCACACAAGTCATTTCAGGCTGCAGCGACTGCCCTGTTGTTGACAGAGCAAGGGGAAAGATGGAGAATGACTACTGTGGGATGTGGGGCAACACTGGCTGGAGGGGTGAGGAAGGGCTTCTGGGAGGAGGGGACATGGGGCTGAGGCGCATTCATGGATCCAGCTCTGTGAGGAGCTGGCAGAGGGAGTGGCAAGAATTTTCTCCCTGACTTGGGGGTGGGCTTGGATGATCAAAGATCAGAGAAGGCCGAGCACAGAGCGAGGGGAAGCTGGGAGAAGCGGAGGGGGGCAGGGGCTAGGTGCAGCCGGGCCCAGGGACTGACAATAAGGAGCTGGGGCTTATTCTGCAAGGGACAAGGAGTCCATGTGCACCTGCCAGGTCAGTGGACAGCGAGTGGGCTGGGGAACCCAGGCTGGAGGCTATGGAAGTCATTGTGGAAATGACTAAGGTTTACAGCGGTGGAAGTCCTGGAGAACGGGAGGGATTTGGGATGAACTTTGGAGGAAGAGCCTTCAGGACTGGCTGAGGAATGGGGCCTGGGGGAGCGGGAAAGAGAATCAGGATTCCAAGGGTACCATTTACCGAGGCTACCGATAGGTGGCGCTATGGTGAGCTGAGTCAGAGGAAGCCGTTGCCGGCTGTGGGACGATGGACCGAAGGGGATGCCGGCAAAATCCAGGAGGGAGGGCGGAGATGGGTGTCTCCCAAGGATGGTGCCAGACCATCAATGCTGAGCTGATGGGTGTGTGTTTGCCGGGGGGGAGGGTGTCACCTGGCAGCTTTGACCTGGCTAGACTGGCAAGGGCAGGGGGGCCACCGGGTAGCAGAGCTATGGTGAAGCCAGAGGCAGGGGCCTCACCTGTGCCCTGTGTCCGGTGTCCGGTAACCACTGAAGGTGCATCACATCAGGCCAGAGTGGTCAGTGCAGGGCATATGGTAGGCAGAAAAATGTCCCCACAATCCCCTTGATGCCCATGTCCTAATCCTAATCTCTGGAACCTGTGACTATGTTAGATTGCATCGCAAGGAGGAATGAAGGTTACAAATGGAATTAAGGCTGCTAATCAGCTGACCTGAGATGGGAAATTATCTTGGATGATCTGGGCGGGCCCAGTGTAATCAACAGGGTCCTTATTTGTGGAAGAAGCAAGCAGAAGGCAGAGCGGCAGAGGGCTGTGGCATGAGAATGACTCCACTGGCCACTGCTGGCTTTGAAGATGGAGGAAGGGGCCATGAGTCAAGGAATGCAGGTGGCCTCCAAAGGCTGGAGGAGGCAAGGAAATGAGCTCCCTGGAGCCTGCAGAAAGGAGCACAGCCTTCCCAACACTCAATATTAGCCCAGGCAGACCCATTTCCAACCTCTGACTTTCAGACCTGTAAGATAATGCAATTGGGCTGTCTTAAGCCACTCAGTTTGTGGTAATTTGTGACAGTTGCAATAGGAAATGGGATGCTGAGTCCGGGCATGGTGGCTCACGCCTGTAATCCCAGCACTTTGGGAGGCCGAGGCAGGTGGATCACTTGTGGCCAGGAGTTTGAGACCAGCCTGGCCAACGTGGTGAAACCCCATCTCTACTAAAAATACAAAATTAAGCTGGGCGTGGTGGTGGGCGCCTGTAATCCCAGCTACTGGGCAGACTGATGCAGGAGAATCGCTTGAACCTGGGAGGCGGAGGTTGCAGTGAGCGGAGATGGTGCCACTGTGCTCCAGCCTGGGCAACAGAGCAAGACTCTGTCTTGAGAAAAAAAAAAAAAAAAGGATGTTGAAAAAAAGCTGGTTCTGGTTCTGCTCCAGCTCAGGGGACAATGTGCCAACCACCCCAAGCTGAGGAAGCAGAAGGGTGCACAGGCTTTAAAATCAGGAGACCTGGGTTCAAGGCCAGTTGCTCTGTGACTTTCGGCAAGTCATGCCCTACCCCTGAGACTCAGTTTCTTTATCTGTATAATGAGGCTATAAACAGCTCCTGCCTCCTTGAGTTATGGTGAGGACAAAAGCAGATGGCATAGGTGATACGCTTGGCTCCATGCCTGATACTCAGTGAACCCTCAGTAGTCGCCTCCGAATTCTCACGAGCTACAAGAAGAGTCGGCTGCCCCGCTCCCTGCTTCCCAAGAGAATCTTCTTTTCTGACCTGACTCACTGGGATTTGGATCCAGCATCATCTGACCCCCGGATCCCATTGCTGGAGGGTGTGCGGGCTGGCCAGCACTCTGGGAAAGCCACTGGGTGGTAATGAGGGAATGAGGATGCTGCTGCCCTGTGACCCAGAATCCCACTTCTGGGTATATTTCCCAGACCTGGGACCACAGAGGGTTGTGGCAGACATTGTCAGTAATAAATTATTTGCACTCAAATCCTTCACTCAGGGTTTGCTTCTGGGGAACCAGATGGAAGACAGTAACAAACTAGGTACAAGAATGTGTGTTCTGTGTTGTTTAAGGTACCAGGAGGTCCCCTAGCATCCATCCCCAGGGGAGTGGACAGGCAGGTCTTCATAGAGGCAGATTTTGGAATCCTGCAGATTGCCCAGGAATCAGAAGCAATGGACTGGGTGGAAGTTTAGCAACACATTTAGGTCTTAAAAACAGTGTGCCGAGTGGAAAAAGAAACAGAAGTTTCTAGCACTGTGCTATTTATGTAAATGAACACACACACATTACATATTTTACAAGGTCTCAAGCACATGTGAGGATCTATATCAACCACATGGAGGGTGCCTGGAAGGGCAAAGGAAGGGGAAGAAGCATGGAGATTGGAAAATAGAAGAAAAATGAGTAAGATGAGACAGCCTGGCACAGGCCAGTGAGGAGGCGTGCTGGGAAGCGGTGTGGTTTGTACAACTCCTGGTTTTAACCCAGGTTTAAAAAGAAAAATGAAGAGCACAAGCACAACAGAACCTTCTGAATTGCTCGGGGTGCTTGGTGGAGATACAGATTCCTGGGACCCTCCCTTCCCAATGGGAATGCCTGAAGGGGAGGCCCAGGAATTTTCACAGGCTCTACTGGAGATTCTGTGTGAGGGAGGGGACTGGGAATGCCTGGAGCTCTCCCGGGGGCTAGAGGCACAGGAGCTGCTCTGGGCTTTGGCTAGGACTCCCCTGCCCAATGTGTCAATCTCCTAGAGGCTCTGGAAGGCTCTGTGAGTCCCGCTTCACTGGAGAAATGGAATCCCTTCTGGTTCGTGAGAAAAATCTTCTGCACTGGGGCTGCCTTGATCAAATTTCCATTCAGGAGCCCAGAGATCCACTGACACTCGCCTTGCAATTTTTCTATCCTTCCTTTAAGGAAAAAGGTGATGCTTATAAGCTATGGCTGAGGGCTGAGAACATACTTCCAAAGATAAATGATCATTGAGACCATAAGGTGTTCTGAGTGGCAGTTGTCATGTGACCACCCTGAGGTCAGCACATGACTGAGGGTACAGGTGCAGGACCTGTGTGGTGCGTTTGGGAGGGCGGAATGGGATGGAGTGAAGGTCCAAGCCAGGGTGGCTAGCCGCCCCTACTGCTGCTGCTGCTAATAACCCTGTGGCCTGAGCAGGCCATCACACCCACTGAGCCGCTGGCCTCTCTGAGCCTGCCTCCTCCCCTAGAAAACGGGGATAAGATTGCCGACCTCACAGGGCTATTATGGGGATCTGGTGAACGGAGGTTTGCTGCAGGGATGAGCAGTGTCACCGGGCCTCCTGTCCCCATGGCTACATTCCATCAGGGCATGAAATGGTTCTACAAATGGTCCTGGGCTGACCCCAGCTGCTTTCAGGTCTCTCCGGGGTTCCAAAAACCTGCGGGCCTCTCTGGACTCTGTTCTTTCTGTCTTATGCTCTCCGTCCCTCTTCCAAGTGGCAGTGGGGAATGCAGAGAGAGTGCTAAGTGCACAAAGTGTTATAAATAGCAGCAACCACAGCCTCCCTCCACTGCAAACTCACTAAGTGCCAGGTGCTGTTCTAGAGGCTTAATTGCATGAGTCTCCATCCTTTCCTAAAAAGGTGGGCATTATCACTAATACCCCCACTTTATAAATGAAGAAACTGAGGCTCTGAGAAGTGAAAACTTATGTCTGGCAAGAAGCGATGAAGCCAGAATTAAACTAGGTCTGTGGGACTCCAGGCCAAACCTCTTTGACCCCTGCCTTTTACTGCCTCCTTGAACCACTTGTTCCTTTCGGGGAGCTGGGGTGATGTCTCCACCCCTTGCAGTGAATCAAGGACTGGGTTTCTAGTCTGTATTTCATATGGACAAGATTTTGGAATGTTTTTGAGGATGGGGAGAAGCAGGTAATTGTCTATGGCTGGGGAAACATATTTATCACTATTAAAAAATCGACGAAACCCCTAGTTTTGCCAAACTCAGGATTGCCATTTTGGCCTCTGGGAAGGAGATGTTGGCGATGGAGGCAGAGGGTGCAGTCGTCTCCAGAAGCCCTGCGGACGCCTTGATTTTGAACCAGTGAGTCTCATGTGGTCTTCTGAGCTCCAAAAACTATGAGACAATAAATTCAGGCTGGGCGCAGTGGCTTTCGCCTGGAATCCTAGCACTTTGGGAGGCCAAGGTGAGAGAACTGCTTGAGTTTCAGAGTTCAAGACCAGCCTGGGCAACAGAGTGAGACCCTGTTTCTACAATTAAAAAAAAAAATTAGCTGAGCGTGGTGGTGTGTACCTCTAGTCCCAGTGACTCAGGAGGCTGAGGCGGGAGGAACACTTGAGCCCAGGAGGTCAAGGCTGTGGTGGGCCATGATAGTGACACTACACTCCAGTTGGGTGATAGAGCAAGACCCTGTCTTCAAAATAAATAAATAAATAAAATAATAATGATCACAAATTTGTATTGTTTTAAGCCACTAAATGTGTGCAAGTATGTGAAAGGAGGAAATTAACACAGCCTCCAAGGCAACTTTCCAGAAGGAAAGCATTTCTCTCCTGCACTCTGTAGGCTTTGGTTTCTCTCTCGTACCATGCCTCTCAACCTTGCCATTCCCTCACTCCCAGTGGATGTCTCGGGGACCCGTCCATCTCTCTCCATGCCACTCTTTCCCAGGCCCTGCAGTGTTTCACTGCCAGTATAGCTTCATCTGTCAGGATTAGGACTCCTGGCCGGCCGACTCAGAGGCGGGTCAGGCTGCATTAATCCCCAATTAAAACGTTAATCAAAATGGATCCAACCATTAGCCTGGCCTGGGTCCTGGCATGTTAGATTTCTGAGAGCTGCTGTGCCCTGGTGGAGAATCTGTCTTTCTTAGCCACCTGCCGTCTGTTCTCGCCATAGTCCCACCACCCTGGGCCTTGGCCAAGCCTCCTGAAAGCTGGGGCCCAAGTTCCTAGGGAGATTATGCGCTGGGAGCTGGGCTCTTCCCTCCATCCCTCACTTGCCCCCAAATGAGAAAAAGTGCCAGTGTCCCTCCCCGCTATAAAAAAGACAGGCTGCCTCCGGAGCCTCCCTGCTGTGCTTCAGGCAAGCAAAATAGCACCAAATGCACGTTTACGTTTGCCTTCTTCCATGGGGAGGTGTTTGGGGACTGGAGCCAGAAGATCCTTTTCTCTTTGCCTCCTTGTAGCTCAAAATTAAGCAGAGAAGCAGGCTTGGGGGAGCAGTGCGGACCTCGGGACGGCAGGAAGGGAGACACCTGCTTACCGGAGTCCTCTGGAGGGAGAGCATGATTGGACCTTCCTGGGGAGGTGTGGGTGTGAGACTGAAGACTCACCTCAGGGCAAGGGACAGTCTTAGGCACAATTCAGATCCTATTTGTAGCAAAGTCACTTCATTTCTGATTTTGTTAATCAAATACAGTCTGCTGGATGACAAAAATGGTCCACAGCAATGGAGTGCTTCAGCTAGATTCTTCGCCTCTCCCTTTTTATTAATTCTACTTAAAGGGGCTTTACCAGCTGCCATTTTTCACCCAAGGGCTCCATTTCTGGGCTTAATGCACCAACCAAGAGTAGATTCCTGTACTCCTAGACCTCTAGCAACAGGCAATGTTGACTCTTCATCAACATTGGAAAGCAGGGTGGAGAAAGGACAGCTGAGCCAAGGTACCTACTGAGGCTCCAGGAGGTGAGCTCCTTGGAGCTGGTTTGAGTCACTTAGCCCTGTATCCAGCACACATCTCTTTGTTCTTCTGTTTCCTGAGGCATCTCCCTTCCCTCTTGCCAGAGCCCAGCTGTGCGTCTGGTGCAGAGAATTCAAAGTGGTGCTCAGATCTGCACCAACCAGGCTCCAGGACAAGCTTCGAGAAAGTCTTTGGGGATGGGGAGAAGCAAGTAACCTCTGCCTCCACTGTCACATCTCCCTCCCGGAGGCCAAAAAGGCAACCCAGAGTTTGGCAAAACTAGGGGTTTTGTTGATTGTTTTACTCCCACGGCTTGAGAACCCAGGCTATAGGCTGTGAGCCTGGGCTCTCAGGTCTCAGGAGAAGAACCTAGATTGCCTCGTTTCCAGTGCGCTTGCAGTTCCCTGCAGGTTAGGAGTGTCCCACGACAGACATCTTTCCACTGGAACGGGCTGGCTTCGAGAATGACTGAGGAGGGTGATCCCCAGGGGCCAACGCTTGCCTGTTTTTCAAACACACCTTCCCTCCCTCCCCTCCTAGCAGGTGACTGCAGAGCTCCAAAAGCTGGAGGAGGCACAAGTAGAGCTCAGGTCTGGCAGAGCCTGAAAAATCCCCCAAAGAAGGACAGCATGCCCTAGCCACAGTGCCCACCGCATGGCCCCAGTCAGCAGTGCCAAACTTTTCTTGGAGATGTGCTGCTGGTGAGGCTCTCCATAGGGACTCTGCCATCATGGGTATGGGGGTAGCAAATACACACTGATGAATAAACCTCTGCTCAGATTCATAGGGCAGGAGCTTCCCCCAACCCACAATGAATCAGACCAGTTCCTGCTCCCTCCTCTCACTTCCCCCTGTACTTATCTCAGGGAGTCAGCCAAGGGGGTGGGGGCGTATGTGTCTGTCTTCCTCTTCTATGTGTCTGTCATTTACCTGGGTAACTTTGGTGCCTGACACCCTTTAAGGACTTAATAACAGCAAGTGCTTAAGAAAATGCCTGCTGAATGCACAACTTAACTCATAAACCCCATTGGTGGGCACCTGCATTCCTCAGTAATGTTGGATCAGTGTTTCTCAACTCCTCCCCACCCTACCCCATCACCCGCCCCTAAGGAGCTTTGAAAAGATCTTTTCTTCCTATTCTAGAACCAATTCCAGCTTCCACGCCTCCCACCTTGAGAATGAATGCATTAGATGAACCAAGACTTCTGCCTATACACATGGGCTGCTACAGTTGGCCGCCCCAGCAGTCTGCGACCTCCCAAGGGGGGGCCTGGGTCTTAATCCTTACTTCTCTCTAAGCTGCTTGAAGGGTGCCCCCATTCTATCCTGCCCCCATCCCATCCCTCTTCACTTCTCCCCAGAATAGCACCTCCATAAATGTTTGTGAACTGAATGAATGATTGTTGAGCGCCTGGCATGATGAGCTGCTCATAATAGGTGCTCAACCGATCTTTGTCCAATCTATGAATGAATGAATGAACTTCACCCTTTTCCTTCCATACCTCCGGGCTGAACCTCTCTCCCATATGGAAACCCTAAGGCTGAGACCACCACCTTCCTACCAGTTACTGGGGTGCCTAGTGAACTGTCTCAGTATCCCCAGCGCCTAGCACACAGTAGGCGCCCAATAAATGCTTGTTATGTTCATAGTTAATGACTGACTCAATTAGGCCCATGGTGGGGGTGGAGGGGGGTTCCATACCGTGCCTAAGGATATAGTGAATGAGCAAGTGACAGACACCCCCCCCACCCCAATCCCTAACTCTCCCTCCTCCCGGGATCCGGGGAGAAATCTCGGTCCAGAGCCGGGATGCGCCCCCGCCGGGGTCACCACGGCGGCGAACGTCCCGGACTT
>NW_012104565.1:1801547-1809543 GCF_000951045.1 Mandrillus leucophaeus
CAGCCTCCTCGGGTGGTGCGCCCTGTCAGCTTTCCCCGCGGTCCAAGTGCGCCGGTGGTCCAGGGTCCGGGCCCCAAGCAACAGCGCCCCAGGGTCTACATGTGCCGGATATTAAAACCCCACTCTCCATTGCCCCGGGGCCGCTCTCCACGCGCTTCCACATCCTGGGAACCACATGCGCCATGTCTCCTGCCTTTCCCTGGAAGTTTAAGCGCACCGCTGTCTCCAGGCCCCCTGCCCCCCTACCCCGGGCAAGTACTGCATCCTTAAGGCCCTCCACGCGCTGCTGCCCTGGAGCCGCACGCTCCAAGCAAGCTTCCACATCCTGGGGGCCACATATCGGGCGCCTTTTCTCGACCTCTTGAAGCAATGTTGCCCTTGGGCCCTTCCTGCCACCGCCACCCAGGGACTGCCAGCACCTTGCTGTGCCATCTTCCTAGGGCCAGTACGCATCGTGCCAGGTGTTTGCCCTTCCAGTCCCGCGGGGCCAAGGTCCCAGAGCCCTCCCGGGTCCCAGCAGACCCGCATTTCGTCGTCCATTCCCGTGGCCGGTGCAGGGCACTTGGACCAGGTCCTGGGGTCTTGGGGTCTTGCGCCCAGTGTGGCCGCCTAGCCTCTGAGTTGGTAGGATGCTGCACAGATGCTGGAGGTTGGGTTGGAGGGATCTATTGGGTTGGAGGGATCTGTGCTGCTGGCAGGGCTGGCCTCTTAGGGTCACTTGGCTTGCACTCCGTTCCTCTTTTCCTTTCTGTCTCTACTGCCTTTGCCCATCATCAGAGAACCAAGAAAGGATATGAAGAAACCCTGCTGCCTACCAGCCTGAGGCCTTCTGCTTAAGAGTGGGGCGCGGGTTAGGGAGTCGTGGGTGCTCATTAAGTGGGTTAGGGTTAACCCTAAGAAATGAGCGCAGGGCACACTAGCCTGCGCAGCAGTCCCAGCTACTTGGGAGGCTGAGGCAGGAGGAGCATAGGAGTTCCAGGTTATAGTGCGCTATGATGGCACCACTGCATTCCAGCCTGAGTGACTGAGCTAGATCCAGCCTCTAAAACAAGAATAAAAACACTGGCTTACTGGGGAGGTGGAGGCCTGGACAGACAAGAATCTGCCTAAGGACCTGTTTCCAAGAGCTCACCTTCTACTGGGGGCTTGGCAGAACTGGGAAACTGCTGAAATACGTGATTGCAGAATGAAGCCAGACAGGCTGCTTTAGATCGAATTATGGGGGAGGGCTCCTGTGGAGGTGATGATTACATGGAGCCTTGAGCCCAGAGAGGGAGCCCATCTCGCAAGATGGGAAGAGAGCTTTCTAGGTGGACAGAACATCAAAGTCACTGGCCTTCAAGTGGGAGAGAGGGAGGCAGGTCTGAGAAACAGCAAGGAGACCAACTAGCAGTGTAGGGGAGGGGCCCTAGTGGGATGGGGTGGGCTTTCATGGTCAGAGGGTCCCCGGATTACATATTTAGAAACACTCCTCTTGTGGTGGATCAGGCTTCTGCCTTCCTTTCCCATCTGAAATTTTTTTTTTTTTTTTTTTTGAGACATAGTGTCCCTGTGTCTCCCAGGCTGGAGTGCAGGGGCACGATCTCAGCTCACTGCAACCTCCATCCCCCTGGGTTCAAGTGATTCTCCTGCCTCAGCCTCCTGAGTAGCTGGGACGACAGATGTGTACCACCATGCCCAGCTAATTTTTGTATTTTTAGTGAAGATGGAGTTTCACCATGTTAGCCAGGCTAGTTTTGAACTTGCAACCTCAAGTGATCTGCCAGCCTCAGCCTCCCAAAATGCTGGAATTACAGGGGTGAGCCACTGCTCACAGTCAGAAAATTGCTGTCTCTATCTTGTTTTTGAGACAGGGTCTGGCTCTGTCACGCGCTGGAGTACAGTAGTGCAATCATAGCTCACTGTAACCTCTAACTCCTGGGCTCTAGGCATCCTCCTGCCTCAGACTTCCGAGTAGCTGGGACTACCACGCACCACCATGCATCACTAATTTAAAACAAAATATATTTTTTTGCAGAGACAGGCTGGTCTGGAACTCCCAGGCTCAAGACATCCACCCACCTCGGCCTCCCAAAGTGCTGGGATTACAGATGTGAGCCACTGCACCTGGCCATGTTTCTATCTTTTTTACTTGCGTATTATCTGTGTCCCCACTGGGGATCAAGCTCCGTCAAGGCCAGGACTGTGTGCTGTCTCTCCCTTCTCCAGCAGCCTCCACTCTGCTAGGCACATACAGAGCAGGCTTCTAAAATATTCCTGGAAATGATTCCTGGGGGAACTCAGGACAGTTTTCTGGAATAGATGTGACTGTCTCAGAGAGTCAGACTCCTCACTGATGATCACAGGGTGAGGATGCAGAGCAGGGGCTCTCAGAGTTTACCGTGCATCTGAATTCCCCTGAGGGCTTGTTAAAACCCAGACGACTGGCCCCGACCCTGGAGTGGCTGATTCAGTGGATCTGGCATAGGGCCCTTCTGAGGAGTTCCCTGCTGATGCTCATGCATCAGGTCTGGGGATCCCACTTTGAGAACCACTGATATTGAAGACTTGAACCCCTACCCAGCTGGGTCTGACCTCAGAGCCCTCATGAGGTCCCGGGAGAGACTCAAGCCAGCTTCTTCTTGTGTAGGATCCCTAGGACCTAATGGCCACCTCTAGAGATGGGGCTGGGCTTGTTAGAACACTGTACACCTGAGTCAAATTTCACAGTGACCTGCAGACAGAAGACCTGGTACACTGTGTGGAGACCTTCGGTGTGAACAATGACTTCCGCCCGGTCCTGCCCACCCGCAACATACACACTCGCTTGCTTTACCCAGGAGTTAAATTACTGCCTGATCTTATCCCTCACTGTGCTAAACAATGTCCAATAAAATCCTTTTAAGTCCTTTTAAGGAATTCCCTCTTTGCAGTTCCTCCCTCCCTTAGAGCCTTCCAGATTTTTCACTCTTCTCCTCATATCTTCATTTTCCTCTTGAAAAGCATCCTTCCCCAAGCTGTTGTGTGGAAAGAGATGTTGATGATGCCCGTGGAAGCTTCCTGAGAAGATGGGAGCCGTCAATGCTTGCTGGGCACCTACGAGGTGCCAGGTGGTTGCTGGGTGATTTGAAGACATCAGAGGCATAACTGGGCCAGGAGGTGGACTCTGGCACGCAGACCTGTTCTATTTGTCCCTACTGAGTTAAAATTTTTAAAAATTAATTGAAAATTAGTTGCTGACCTTTAAAAACCGGGAGATTTCACATACAATTTTTTGTTTTGAAACACTGTGAGATCTGGCCAACATCCTTTACCCATGCAGTGTGCTGGCGCTGGGCAGTGGCTTCTGCTCCCTGCGGTGTGCCCCTCTACCCACATCATGCCATCTCGGTTACTGCCAGGCCCCAGGAAGCAAGAGTTGGTGACTTTTCATCTTGGCAGATGGTCTAGGATTGCGCGGTAAATGGCAGAGTCAAATCCGAACCCAGGACTGCCTGACCCAAAGGCCCAAGCTTGTCACTGAAATAAAAACTGCTGTTAATTTTTTGGGCAGGAGGAGAATGTGACATTGCTGGCCCTGAGGAAATACCTTAAAAGGGAGTTACTGTCAGCAGTTTAAGAATATGCCTTCCTTCCCATTCATAACCAGCTGTCAGTAAGCCATAAAGTTCTGGGCTGTTTTTTCCAGGGCAGGAAAAGTTATCCAGAGCTGTCTTTTTTTTTTTTTTTTTTTTTTTTAAAACCCATCTCCTCCTTGAGGTGAAAAGGCTTGGATTTGGTTGGAGTTGGGAGGAATCTGTTGAGAGTGGTGGGTGGGGTGGGATTTTCTTGGTTTGGAGTTAGCTCTTCGGACAGGGGATCCCACTGGGTGTCTGTGGGGTACAGGCTGGTCTTTGAGTCAAAGCAGGGATTGGGATGGGGGCGTTCTCCTGCTCTCTCTCCACAGTCACTCTGCCCCAGGCACTTCCCCTTTCTGTTCCTCTGATTCCCCAAATCCCTTCACCTGCCCACAGATTTCCATATAGGCACTTCTTGCAGGTCTCAGCCCTTGGGATTCCTGGTCTGGGCTGGGGTTAGGTTGCAGGAGGTGAGGTTGAGGTGTGCAAGGGCGTGGCTTCATTGAAGTCTTTCTTTGACAATGTGATATTTTGCTTCTTGTGGATTTTTGTGGACTAATTTTGATTTTTAAAAACATTGTTTCAAAATGTTATTTATCTTGATGACTGAGCTTTTGGGCACCCCCTTACTTTTTTTTTTTCCTTTTTTTTTCTTCTTTTTTTTTTCTTTCTTTTTTTTTTTCTTGAGATGGAGTTTCGCTCTTGTCACCCAGGCTGAAGTGCAGTGGCACAATCTCGGCTCACTGCAACCTCTGCCTCCCGGGTTCAAGCGATTCTCCTGCCTCAGCCTCCCAAGTAGCTGGGATTACTGGCGCCCTGCCACCTCACCTGGCTAATTTTTCTATTTTTAGTAGAGACAGGGTTTGACCATGTTGGCCAGGCTGGTCTTAAACTCCTGACCTCAGGTGATCTGCCCTCTTCAGCCTCCCAAAATGCTGGGATTACAGGTGTGAGCCACCACATCTGGCTCCCTCTTACATTTTGCACCCTGCCTGCCTCATCCCAGCTCCAGCCCTGCTCCTAGTCCAGGGTTCTTTGGCAAGAACCCTGGGCTGAGAATCAGGAGACCTGGCTTCTGGTCCAGCTTGTGTCACTAGACTAGCCGTGTGGTGGCACAGAATCCCCCTGCACCCTGAGCCTCAGCTGTACTATCTATTCAGGGAAAGGGTTATACCTAACTCCAGAATGATCTAAGACATCTGCTAGAACTCTGACCGGTGGTGCATTGTGTCTGTCTCTTGGGGGCTTTGGAGCCATTTGAGGCCTTGCTGACCCTGGCCACACTCACTGTTTCTTTCTTGGCTCTACACTGTAGGGGTTCCTCTGTGTAAACACAGAATCTTCACAGCAGCTGTGTGTAATGAGTGTCAGTGCCTTCATGCCTTTTTGCTGTCCTGGAGGAAATTTCTGTTTTGGAAATATGCTTCTGTACCTTATTCTTTGATGTGCCGATTTTTTGTTTTTTGGTTTCATTCCCTGGATCATTAGATAAACATTGTTTAAGGACCTTCTATATGCCAAGCACTGAGTAAGCACTTGGGATGCAAAAGACACGTTTGCAGCCCTGGAGGAGCTCACCTTCCACTGCAGGAGAGTGCCCATGAGCAGTCCGGGTGCCGGGAGAAGCCTGCAGTGGTGGAGGACTTCCAGGGAGGATGTGGCCACTTCGAGGGAACTGTGCACCATCTTCTGTCCTGGGAGGAAGCCTGAATCCTTGGTGCTGTCTCCAGATGCCATCAGCCCCAGCAGTGCACAGCACCTTCCTAATATAATCCTCCTCAAGAGAGTGCTGCAGTGTTACATTTTGGCTCCACACTGGAAGGGACGAAGCTCTGAGTTAAAGCTTCCAGTTCTCTCTAACCCCATCTCCCTCCATCCCTCCTCTGGGCTGTGGTTTGCTCCTCAGTTTTTCCTCGTCCTGGCAACTTTCAAAGCCCATTTCCAAGTCCACCTCCTGCGTTCAGCTTTCCTCCACTGCTCCAGCCCTCAGGGGACCCTTCCCCCTACCCTTCTCTTAAGCCTTTATCAACTAATAGGCGCTCTCCCTGGCACTTAATTAAGATCTGTCTAGAGTTCCTTGGTGCTTCAGTCCAGCCACAAGATTCTGGTTCTTGCAGGGAGAGGGCACTGCCTGATAGTTGGTAATAGCTGGAGGGCTCATTCCCCTCTAGTCAGAGGGTGCAAACTGATGTATCTTCCCAGGACGTCCACGTTTTAAAAATAATGATGTATGTGCCAATATTTGAAAATTAGGAGATTTTCACATACAAATCCAGATTTCTGGCTTCCCTTGAAAACTTAGAAGATGTGCCAATTCTGAACCTGCATTCCTGCCTGGCAAAAATTGGCTAGAGCTGGTAGCAACATTTTCCTTTAGCTGGGACATGGGTTCTCCAGTTTGTCACAGTCCTCACCACTCCTTAATGTCTAGAACCCTTTACCTGTCTACCTGTCTGGTCTCCGTAGGCATCTGAGATTTTAAGTCCTGGTTCAACTTTTCTCTTTCTTAAGAAGAGAGACAGCTCATCAGAGCACTGCACACTGGCGGATGCTTAGATAGCCCAAAGGGAGGGTGGGCGTGGAAAAGGGGGTGTGTGAGCGCCCAAGACTGTTGAGTGGGTGGGGGTTGGGGAGAGTCAGGCAGGAGGGTGCTTACTATGAATCCGGTCCATAGATACTTAGTATCCATGAACTCAGATGGGTGTTTGAACTTGGCTGATGTGATGTGGGTTCTGTGTACAGGTAGAGCTATATTTCAGGTGAATACAGAATAATACAGTTATAAAAACCAAAATGAATCTAACTTCTTTACAGCATGTGCCAGATACTGTTCTAAAGTTTTTATATTTTGTTCTCACAATAACCCCCATAGTGGATAACATGATTTTCCATTTCTGGGATGGAGGAAATGAGACACAGGTGAATAACTTGCTCCGGATTACACAGCCAGAACACAAGAGACTGTGACGGCAACACACACAGAAAGACCCTGAAGCTGGATTTTATAGCAGGATCCGAGGTGCTGGTAGAAGCTGGATTTTGTTATTGTTGTCATCTTTCCTCCCCCAGATCAGGGTGCTATGGCTGTGTTGTCCCTTCTCTTGGGATTGTAATTTGTCTCCCTCCTGCAGGAATCTGTCAGGCTTGAGGCTTTCTTCTTTAGCAGGGGGTTGAAGCTAGCCAGCCCCTCAGGTCTATTATTGTAGGCTGTTTGATCTGGACACACGCAGAAGTATACAGCTTTCGCAAGAGGAGGGCAGGGTGGGGGTGGGGAAGACAAGAAAGCAGTAGTCCTGCCAGCCGGGACCAGGTCCCCTCAGACAGCCCCTGGATCCCAGAAGCACAGGGCCCACCAGCCAGGTCCCCCAGGATGAGCTCATTCCCCAGTGTCCCCGGATCTGAGGTCAGCGTCCCATTGCACCATTCCAGCGTCCGTCTTGCTGCAGTGGAAGATTTTTCGTCCCCTTGCCGTTACTTTGCATTGCTTCTGGGCTGCGTTCCCTCTTACTTCATTTTCATCTGAAATCCTGAGCTCACCCTCCCCAGCAGCTGACGGGACCATTTATTTCTGAGGCTGCAGCCAGTCGCAGGGCTGCCGACAGCTGAGTGGAATGCTCTGGGACTTTGCCACCCTGTTTCGTTCCTGCAGACGGGAAGGGAGACAGGAGAACATCTTCATTTTGCAGCAGCAAAGGCTGTCAGAGCCTTGGAGCCTCAGCTCTCATCCCCTTTGGCCTCAGATGCAATGTGTTTTGTCCAGAACACTGCCTGGGTGGACTTGGTCCCTCGGTCATTTGTCATTTTGGTCTCAAAACCTTTAGAGAGCGTGGTCTGTGCTTTGCAATTGTCCTGTCAAATGCCCCTGGATTGTCACAGCTGGAACAGCTCCTAGAGGTTGTTTTGTCAGAGGTTCTCTGTGTTCAGAGAGGGTGAGGAACTTGTGGGGGTTGCACAGCAAGTGACTGGAAGAGGCAGGACTGACAGGTTCCTGGGTCCTAGGCCCATCCCTTTCGCGTTATATCAGGTTGCCTTTTCAGAATCTCAGAAGGCCAAGCCCCCGGGGACCCTCCCTATGCCCCAACTTCCTGTAATGCTCTTCCTCTAACCCTTTTCAGAGTTCCTCCTTTCCCTCCTTCGGGTCTCAGCTCCAGTGTTCCTTCCTCAGAGAACATGTGGACAAGTGCACGCATTTCCCTTGGATAAATTCTTACGAGTGAACTCACTGGGTGAAAATCACATGTCAGCTGGGCACAGTGGCTCACGCCTGCAATCCCCACAGTGTCTCACGCCTGTAATTCCCACAGTGTCTCACGCCTGCAATCCCAACAGTCGCTCACACCTGCAATCCCAACAGTGGCTCATGCCTGCAATCCCAGCAGTGGCTCACGCCTGCAATCCCA
>NW_012104565.1:1810084-1820227 GCF_000951045.1 Mandrillus leucophaeus
CTCAGGCCTGTAATCCCAACAGTGGCTCACGCCTGTAATCCCTAAGGTGGGAGGATTGTTTGAGCTCAGGAGTTTGAGACCAGCCTGGGCAATATAGTGAGACCTCGTATCTACTAAAAAATAAGAAAAATTAGCCAGGCATGGTAGCGCACACCTGTAGTCCCAGTTACTCAGTAGGCTGAGGCAGGAAGATGACTTGAGCCTGGGAGTTCGAGACTGCAGTGAGCCATAATTGTGACACTGCATTCCAGCTTGGGTGACACAGTGAGACTCCGTCTCAAAAAAAAAAAAAAAAAAAAAAAAAAAAAAAAAAGGAAAAGAAAAAGAAGAAAAAGAAAAATTACATGTCTTCAATCACAGTATAATGCTACCTGCTTGTACTGGAGTCTTCTGTCTGTAAACTGTGAGGACAAAGCCCATTGTTATTTGTAGCACTGTGTTTCACTGCTGGCCTGTTCGCAGCACAGATGAATGTGAATTGAATGAATGGATGGGTGGAGGAACGAGTCTCTTTTGGATTGATAGTTGTTGGGAGATAATTCTCCATGGGTGTCTTGCGTTGCTGAATGTCTTGCAAGCAAACGTCCTGACTGCCTTTGTTCCAGATTACATTTTAGAGAATGTTCACATAGTAAACAGCCTGGAAAGATAGAGATGGTATCTTTCTTCAGAGCAAAGAGCAAGCATGTTTACTATCTGTTATAAAAGATTTGGGTTTCCTAATATAATTCAGCCTTAAAAAGAAAGGAAATTCTGGCAGACACTAGCACATGGATGAAAATTGAGGTCATTATGCTAAGTGACATGAGCCAGACACAAAAAGACAGATACTGTATGATTCCACTTACATGAGTACCTAGAGTTATCAAATTCATAGACACAGAAAGTGCAGTAGTGGTTGCCAGGGGTTTGGGGAGCGGAAAATGGGGAGTTGTTCAGTAGGTACAGAGTTTCTGTTATGTAGGATGAAAATATTCTGGAGATCTGTTGCATAACAAGGTGAATACTTAAGACTACTGAACTGTCCACTTAGAAACGGTTAAGGTGGTAATTTTATTTATTTATTTATTTATTTATTTATTTATTTATTGCCACAGACACAAATGCAGTTTTGGGTTTCCTAAGCTCATGGTTCCTCTCCTATGACGCAGCTCTCCACATGACTTTGCACTGCCCTGTGGGAACTGGGGCTTGAGGAAGTGATGCAAGTAGCAGTAATCTGGCTACTGCTGTTGCTGTGAGTAATCAACTGTCCTTTGTCTTTGACCCAGGAGTCTTTCATCTTCTGCCAGCACCCACGAAACTTGCTAACTCACAAGTAGGGTAAATCTCAGACTTTGCAGTAGACAATCGTGATTTCTGTACATTTTCCTTGGAACACTTTTGACAACCGCAGGTAAACACTTATCTTTAAGTACCTTTAAATACTTGTCTGCTTCATTGAACCCTAAGCTTGTTTTGTTTTTGAGACAGAGCCTCACTCTGTCGCCCAGGCTGGAGTGCAGTGGAGCGATCTTGACTCACTGCAACCTCCGCCTCCCCGGTTCAAGCAATTCTCCCTGCCTCAGCCTCCTGAGTAGCTGGGATTACGGGCACTCACTGCCACGCCCAGCTAATTTTTGTATTTTTAGTAGAGACGGGATTTCACCATGTTGGCCAGGCTCGTCGTGAACTGCTGGCCTCAGGTGATCTACCCGCCTTGGCCTCCTAAAGTGCTGGGATTACAGGCATGAGCCATCGCGCCCGGCCAACGCTGAGCTTTCTTGTTTGCAGTTTTATTCCCAGTGCCTGGCACATAGAAAATGTTCAATAAATCTTTGTAGAATGAATGACTGGGTAGATAGACGGATGGATGAATGACTGCTTGTTGTCTTGATCCTACCATCGCTTCCTCAAGAAGAGAACTTCTGGAACAGATGGTCTGGCTTGCTGTCACAGCTATTTGGAAGCAAGCTCCTGAAGAGTCATCTCTCTTTTGTGCCAGGCTGGCTCTAGTCTTCCTCACCACCCCCTCCCCCATGCTTCTCCTACACAAATGCTGCTGAGAGCACTTCAAGGGGGAGGAAAGTCCCACTTCCCTCCATCTGCCAGCTGTTTGCTTGTGATGATCAAGGGTCACTCTAGTAGAAGAGGACACGGAGGCTCATGGAGGTCAAGGCTTCACGAAACAGGCCTGGGTTTGGCCACTCGCTGTCTG
This sequence comes from Mandrillus leucophaeus, assembly GCF_000951045.1. Classification (NCBI taxonomy): domain Eukaryota; kingdom Metazoa; phylum Chordata; class Mammalia; order Primates; family Cercopithecidae; genus Mandrillus; species Mandrillus leucophaeus. Next base: position 1,812,282 of record NW_012104565.1, read on the forward strand.
GTCTCAGATGGGTCCAGGTTCTGGGGCTTCTGGCCCATACACTACCGGCAGCCCCCTGGACACCAGGAGATGGAACTTAGAAGGATCTCAGGCTGTTGACAAGAGGTCTGGCCCACAGTGGTTTGGTTCAGTGAGCGCTCAATCCAGTCCTGGTTTTAGGTGGGCACTGTCCCACTGGGTGATCCTTGAAGACCTCTGAGCAGCTGCCTAGAGGAGGCCCTTGTCTGTCTCCGAAGGGTTCAGGGGATACTTAATTGGCAGTAGGTGGTCTGCAGGGCTTGGCTTCTGGGGCTCTCTTGATGCTGACTCAGATCCCATCCACTTTGTCCCTTCAAGTCTGGACCCCGCCTAGCTGAGTCTCCCCCAGTGCCCTGGGAATGGGGGTCTCTGGCAATTTCTATGTTCTCTTTTCATATCCTCATTACAGCATAAACTTTATGCCTTGCTCCCCTTGGGGCCGTCCCTGTTTGTTTTCAAGAGCTGCCTTTTGAAGTGAGAAAAAGATAAAAAAAGAACGGAATCAATTTCTCCTTTCATTTCTGCTGAAACAATTTTAATTCTTTTGTACACACTGTGGATCTCTCTGACTTACCAGGAAAGAGTGACACTGGAAGGCTAGGGAGAGAAGACAACGAAAGCACAAAGCCTCACATTTCAAGACAGCTCCTTGTGGCATTTAGAAATCAGGGGGTTGGTGGGGCGGCGGGGGCAGTGTATGGGGGGCAGAATTTAGACTCCCAGGCTAATGCTTTTCTCAGCATGTCAAGTTATATCCCTAGTCCGCCCAGTGAATATTTATTCAGCACCTATTGTGTGCCAAATGCTTTCTTGACTCGTGAACCCTGACTGCTTAAAAGATATGCTTTACTCTTAGTGGTAATGCTGGTAGCTCTTGCATTTCCTTTCATGTGGATTGTAATAAATAACCTTTTGGAGAAAAATATAGTTATCAGCAATAGTCATTTGTACATTCGTTGATCTACTCATGTATTCATCTTTAAACAAACATTAACTGAGCACCTACTATGCGCCACGCTTTCTACTTGGGGCTTGGGATCTTGGGGTTATGACTTCAACCATGACAGGTAAAGTCTCTGCTTTCATACACCATAAGTATTTGTGTGTAAGAGAGGCAATAAACAAGAGAACAAGTGTGTATGTAATGACAGACAATGATAAAGAAAGGAAAAGTGAAATAGGTGAAGGTTAGAGAGTGACAGGGGCAGCTATTTCATGCTCATGTGGGAAAATGATATCCCGGGCTAAGGACACTCAACTCACTCAATGGTTACTTCTTGAAGGCATAGAGTTGAGTTACGGATCTTTTCTCTATGCAGTATGTCCCTCATGTTCTTTTTCCACTAGTCAGGGATTTGCTCTGCTGAGCCATCCTCACTCTATTCCTTTGGATCCTGCCCCACCCACATTCCCAGGAGTCTAGTCCATCCCCGGGGCCTTCCATCAACCCGTGCCCTGGGCTACCCCTTGCTGCTGTTCCAACACACCAGGCTCCCTCTCAGAACAGGGCTTTGCACGTGCCATTTCCTCTGTCTGGAATGTTATCTCCCAAGATACCTGCATGGTTCTGTCATTCACTTATTTGTGGGTTTTTGCTCAAATGTTTCCTTCGTGGTGAATCTTTCCTGGTCACCCTATTTAAAATTGTGACAAACCCACCGCTGCTCATAGACATCTACATTTTCCATCCCCGCTTTCTTTGTCTCCTTGGCTTTTTATTATCACTTGCTGTACTGCATGTTTTAACTAGTGGTCACTACCCTTAAATCAGAAGGGATGAGAAAATCTTCAAGGGCAGGTATCTAGGGGAGAACACTGTGAGACAGAGCTGTCTTGAGAGGACCAATGACCTTCAGGTGAGGGTCCCAGGCAGCCTGATGCAACCCCATTCTCCTCCCTCTCTCTCATCTTGCTGAGCCTCCACATTGGCCAAGCCCAATGAAGAGATGAGTCATGTACAAGTCAGCCTCCAAGGACACAGAGAAGAATGAAGAAAGGGCTATGGAGGGGAAGGTCTCCAAACGTATTCTTTGGAGCCCTAGGGATTTATTAAAGAGTTTTGCAAGGATGCACTGGGCTGGACTTTGATCACTCCACCAACATTTCCACAGTGTACAAGGCCTGACTTTGAATTTCAGCTCTGCTGCTTACCAGCTGTATGACTTTGGACAAGTCACCGTGCCCTCTGAGCCCAGATACTCATCTGTTCCGTGAAGCTAAAAATCCCTGCTCTGCCTCCCTCTCCAGATGGTTGTGAAGAGTCGATGAGGTTCAGGATGTAGAAGTGCTGTGTAAACAGCTGAGTCTTGGACAAAATTGGTTTTTTTAATCAGCTGCCAGCTCCCATTTCCATTGTTGATTTAGAAATTCCAAGTCTAGATGCAAAATAGGTTACTGGTCGCCATGAGGACCTGGGAATGAAAGATGTTTTCAGCCCAACACATCCACTTAAATTGGTCCTCGATGGAAAAATCCATAAACTCCTTTAAGATCCCAGGTGTGGGTAGCAGTTCTGTTACCCATCCATATGTAAGACACCCAGTGTCTGCTGGGGGACTGTAGACAAGATCTTGATTCCAGCTTATTAAATGCTTCAAGTGGCGATTGGTTCTCCTTCCTCCTCCCTTACTTACTCCAGCCAAAGGGAGCACCTCTCCTGGGGCGAGGGAGGACAGATGGGTGGGTGGTGGGCAGGGCCGAATGCTTCCTGAGAAGCTGTAGGAAGAGTGTGGGGGAAACTGCAGGCCCTCTTTTCTTTGTTGGGAGCTCATACGCCGTTCTATAGCAGGTACACGATACCCCGCAGCCGGAGCCCCGTGGTCCCGGCTCCAAGGAGAGCAGAGAACACTTCTTGTGGTTGCCAAGGCATTTAGCTGCAGCGGGCATGTCTCTTTAGCAATCTGGGCCACTAGCCCAGCGTGAAGTTGGCTGGTGGGCACAACGCGTGGCTAATTGCTGTGATTTGGCATTCATATGCGGAGTACAGAGCATTGTACCAAGCACAGGGGTTAGAGGCGGTTCTCAGCCAGCCGCCTTTGCCTGCTGTCACTCTCTGGCTTTGATACCAAGTCAAGAATCCTGTTTGTTATTGGGGGTGGGGAAAGAGGCCCTCTTTTCCTCCACCGGGCAGTTTTGAATCCATCCTCATTTCTGGCCTGGGGGGTCAGCGGCCCGCACTCCAGCCTGGGCAAAGGAGGCCTGAGTCTTCGTCTCAGCTCCCACAATCCCCTGTTTCATATCTTTGGACAAGTTCCTTCCTTGTCTTTACCTTGGCATATGCATTAGTAAAATGAGTCTTGTGCTGCCATACGTGATGCTTCTTTCAATTCAAACACCTTGTGTTTTTAGGACAGGGTTTCTCAACCTCGGTACTTTGGACATTTGGGGGAGAATAATTATTTTGAGGGGCTGTCCTGTGCGTTACAGGGGGCTTAGCAGCATCCCTGGCCTCTACCTATTAGATGTCTATGGCACTCACCTCACAAGTAGTGACAAACAAAAATGACTCTAGTAGAAAATAAGACTGAGTGTGGTGGCTCACGCCTGTAATCCCAGCACATTGGGAGGCTAAGGCGAGAGGATTGCTTGAAGCCAGGAGTTCGAGACCAGCCTAGGCAACATAGGGAGACCTTATATCTATAAAAATTTTTTTAAAAATTAGCTGGGAGTGGTGGCGTGCACCTGTAGTCCCAGTTACTCGGGAGGCTGAGGTGGGAGGACTGCTTAAGCCCAGGAGGTTGAGGCTGTGGTGAGCCAAGATCGTGTTACTGCACTCCAGCCTGGGTGTCAGTGAGACCTTGTCTCAAAAAAAAAAAAAAAAAAGTGGAAAAGAAAATTCCCTGGGGAGCAAAATTGCCCCTGGTTAGGATCTATTTTTCTAGGGTATAGGCTGAAGATTTTGCAGGCTATGGGAAACATTTCCTTTGAATGTCACTCTGGAGTGTAAATTACACACCTTTATCATCATGGTTCTTCGTTATTCGACACACGTATTGATCATCTACTATGTGCCAGACCCTGGGAATATACAATTAAACAAGGCAGACATGTCCCTGCCCACACAAAGCTCAAAGTCTAGAGGGGGCAGGGGGAGAGGGGGACAATATCCATGTAACCACAGAAAGGGATAAGAGAATTTCATGTATCACCTTTAAAAAGACAGCATGATAGAGTTACTTCACGGTGGCTAATTAATTTTCCTGTTTAACAATTCTGAAAGTTCATGCAGGCTGGGCATGGTGGCTCATGCCTGTAATCCCAGCACTTTGGGAGGTCGAGGCAGGAGGGTTCCTTGAGTCCAGGAGTTCGAGACCAGCCTGGGCAACATAGTGAGACCCTGTCTCTGCCTTTAAAAATAAAAATAAAAGTAAAAATAAAGAAAGTTAATGCAACAAGTATTAAATAACGGACTCAGAGCATATTAAGGATTAGCTAACGTATCCAGAGATAAGACTAGAATGATTTTTCCTTTGGCCTCAGAATAGATGCCATACAGGAAAAAATCTTATGAATTCCTAAACTTGTTGGATTTATTGAGTGGCAGATACTCTTGTTAGAAGGCTGTATTAGTTTCTTGTGGCTACAGTGAAAAAAGCACCGCAAATTGGGTGGCGTAAAACAATAGATATACAGGGCCAGGCACAGTGGCTCATGCTTGTCATCCCAGCACTTTGGGAGGCGGAAGCAGGCGGATCACAAGGTCAGGAGTTCCAGACCAGCCTGGCCAACACAATGAAACCCTGTCTCTACTAAAAAATACAAAAATTAGCCGGGCATGGTGGTGTGTGCCTGTAATACCAGCTACTCAGGAGGCTGAGGCAGGAGAATCGCTTGAACTCGGGAGGCAGAGGTTGCAGTGAGCTGAGATCACACCACTGCACTCGAGCCTGGGTGACAGAGCTAGACTCCGTCTCAAAAAACAAAAACAAAAACAAAAAAATAGACGCACATTCTCTCATAGCCCTGGGGGCCAGAGGTTCAAAAATGAGGGGTCAGCAGGGCTGTGCACCCTCCCAGGTCTCTGGCAGAGAATCTTGCCTCGCTTTTTCCAGCTCCTGGGGGCTCCTGGGATTCCTTGGCTTGTGTTAGCACCGCTCCCATCTCTGTGTCCTTCTTCACGTGACCTCCCCTCTGTGTATCTCTGTGTCCAGATCTCCCTTTCCTTTCTCTCACAAAGACACTAGAGTTAGGACCCACCCTACTCCTTCTCTTACCTTGGTTAAATCTGCAAAGACCTTGTTTCCAATAAGGTCACATTCAAAGGCATTGAAATCTATCTCTTTGGGGGACTCTGTTCAATCCAGTACACAGGCCAGGTCTGATGAACTAGTCCCGGCCAGGGGAAGTGAGATCAAGTCCTTCTGCTTTCATGAGTCTTTGAAATAAGTAAGCCCAGCTTCTGATGTAACAACCCCAGGGCAGAGATGCCTGTGCCAAGCAGGCCCATCTTCAATGCTAGTTCCATACCCACAGCCATGCCCTGGCATGCACCAACTCTCCTGTCCCCTTCTCCTTCTTCTGAGTTCTTCCAGCAAAACCCAAACCTTGATGAAATCCAGCTGTTCATAGCTGTGCCTAAGCTGAAGGGTGTCTGCAAAACACACAACCGGGCCGACGGGTCTCTTTTTAAATTTGGGCCCGCACAATTGAAGTGGACCCTCAGTGCTGCTGACAGTCCCCCTCCACTTCCTCCTTCCCCCAATTTTCCTTCCACCCAGGGATTGCTATCTTGCATTTTCTCCTCTTTCGTGGATCTTCAACACACTCTCTCCCTCCTTACTCTCAACTGATGACTTGCTCCTTCTTTCTCTGAGAAAATAGGAGCAGTCGGAAGAGAAGTCCCTGCCCCTCCTCAGCGGAGTTGCATCTATGCCACAGACTCCACCTTTCCTCTCTCCTCCACCTAAGTCCAACTTCCCTGTGCACTGGCCTTCATCCCTTCTCCTTGGGGTCTTTATTCCTGCATTTGTCTCTTCTCCACTTCCTGTATTGTGTATTTTCCCCCTTCAACGTTAAAAGGAAAACCTCTGCCAGCATCCCTTTTGCCCTCTAACCGCTGTGCTGGTTCTGTGCTTCTCCTGACTGCCCCGTCTCTTGAGTTGCACACATCTGTGTTTCTGGTTCCTTCACAGCTGTCTTTTGAACCACCCCACCAAATCTGCCTAAAACAATCATCTCAGTCTCCATCTTGCTAAATCCAGTGGTCTATCCTCACTTATCCACGTATCCAAACTCTCGGCAGCATTTGAGACCATCGATCATGTCACTGGAGTGCATTCTTCTTGATTCTGGGGATGGCAGATGCTCCTGGCTTTCCGTGTACCTCCCTGCCCACTCCTCAGCCATCGTTGCTGGCCCCTCCTCTTCCTCCTGACTTCTGAATGTTGGAGTCAACCAGGGTTCAGTCCTTGGCCCTCTCCTCTCCCCTGTCCACATAGAGCCTGTGCTTCATCATATTCAGTCCCAAGTCTTAGAAATGCCATCTATATTTGGATGAATCCTAAATTTACACCTATGACATCAATTCTCCTTTGTACTAGCTCTGTAGTACACTCTGTACTAGCTACCTATTCAAGAACTCTATGCAGATATCACAAAGTGTCACTGACTCCCCACTGCCCTCCCCAGATCACACTTGCCTCAACTTCCTCACATCTTTCTCACCCTAATATTTTCAGCGTGAAATTCTAGGATTCATCCTTCAGTTATCCTGTGCCCCCTGCCCCGTTCCATCCAGTCCGTCAGCCAGTCATTGGGGCTCCCTTCAGAATAAATCCTGAATCTGACCTCTCACCACGCCACTGCTCTCTCTCCCTGATCCAGGCACCATCATGTCCTGCCTGGAGGAAGGTAGCAGCCTTTCACCTGAGCTCCCTGCTGTTACTCTTGTCTCTTACAAGTCATTCTCGTCTCTGCAGCTGGAAGGGATCTTTGGAAAGCCTGAGTCAGACCATGTCATCTGCCTGCTTAAAATCATTCAGCAGAGCCGGGTGCTCATGCCTGTAATCCCAGCTACTCATCCTGCCTGTGGAGCATTTCCCTGATCTCACCTGAGCTCTTTGGGGATTGCTTGAGCTCAGGAGTTTGAGACCAGCCTGAGCAACATAGCAAGACCCCATCTCTATAAAAATATTTTAAAAGTAGCCGAGCTTAGTGGCACATTCCTGTAGTCCCAGCTACTCAGGAGGCTGAGATGGGAGGATAAGCCCGGGGGGGTCAAGGTGGCAGTGAGCTGTGATCACACCACTGCACTCCTGCTTGAGCAACAGAGTGAGACCTTCCCTCTTTCCAAAAAAAGAAAAAAAAAGAGAGAGAAGGAAACTGAGGCACAGAGGGTAGGTAATGGCTTAAAGCCCCGGAACTACGGAGTGGCAGAGACAGAAAATGAGGCTAGGCAAATTGCCTCCCAAGGCAGATGCTCCGCTGCCTTGCTGTCTGCTGGTGACTCTGGAGACCACATCCCTGATTTCACCCGGAGGCCAGTGAACTGAACCTTTCCTCACAAAGGACATTGCCCCTTGTGGTGAGGGGTGGTCAGGACCAGCTGCGTAGTTTGCAGGGCCCAGTGCAAAATGAAAATGCGGGGCCCCTTGTTAAAAGAAAATTAAGAATTTCAAGGTGGCAACAGCAGAGCATTCAAGCAAGCACAGGGCCCTTCTGAGCCCGGGGACCCAAGGGACTGCACAGGTTGCCTGCCCCTGAAGCTGGCCCTGGTGGTCTGGACTGGGCTCCGCCTCTCAGCAGACTCAGGACTGGCTGGGTGCCCTGGGCTTGCTCCTGGGCTTCCTCTGAATGCTTTGCCAGCCTCCTAACTCCTCTGAAGACCCAAGGGAGACCCTGAGATCCCCGAAAATGAAGCTGGAAATTTTCCTGGCTGCACTCATCTCCACAAAGATCCTAACTGGATACACCTGGAATAATTCCATGTG
>NW_012104565.1:1821447-1840411 GCF_000951045.1 Mandrillus leucophaeus
AAAAATCTTTTATACCATATTTTTACTGTAATTTGTGTTTATATACACAAATACCATTGTGCTACAATTGTCTATGGTATTCAGTACAGTAACATGCTGTACAGGTTTGTAGCCTAGGTTATACCATATAGCCTAGGTGTGTAGTAGGCTATGCCATCCAGGTTTGTGAAAGTACACTATGATGTTCACACAACGATAAAATTGCCTAATCACGCATTTCTCAAAATGTATCCTCTTTGTTAAGCGACATATAATTGTACTTAACTTTTGCAAGTTGTGCATTTCCTGAAAGTAAATGCTCCTGAACTAACCTGTTTATATCCAAAGCTATAAATTGTTTTCTCCTTTTTTTTTTCCCCTCCTGTTTGAGACAGGGTCTTGCTCTGTCTCCCAGGCTGAAGTGCAGTGGCACGATCACAGCCCAATTTAGCCTCCTGGGGTCAGGGAATTCTCCTGCCCCAGCCTCCCCAGTAGCTGGGACTACAGATGCGCACTACCATGCCTGGCTAATTTTTGTAGAGACAGAGTTTTGCCAAGTTGCCCAGGCTGGTCTTGAACTCCTAGGCTCAAGGGAGCCTCCCACCTCAACCTCCCAAAGTGCTGGGGGTACAGGTATGAGCCACTGCGCCTGGCCTCCTTCTTGTTCTGGAAAACTCTTACTGCTGTAGTTTCCTGGAAAATTCAGCTCAAGATTTTAATGCTTCTTAAATCACTGACAAAAAGAAAGAACTCAACCCACCTCCCCATCCAATACACACATGCAACATTCATTACTTACATTATTATAAATGTCATGCTGCAATGTGATGGGCCCAGCCCAAACTTGTCCTCACACAGTTCTGCGTCCAGCCATACTGCTTGAACCTAGATTCATAATTTGAGTCCTGGACACTGGCCCTTGTAATCCAAGTGAGCAGAGCTGCTTGGGCCAATCTGACAGGCAGACAGAGTAATCATGCGCTGATGTGACCAGCCTTGCACATGGGACATCTGTGGTTGTCAAAGACTGTAAACAGACTGGCTGGAAAACATCAAGCCATCCAGTGGTATATTGTGGTGTCCCTGCAATTGGCTCAGTGAATGTTCACCTCACATTGACTTCTCAGGGGTCTCTGTAGCAGGTATAAATCTCAGTCTGTATAAGTTAGTGTGTTAGTATGTTCTCATACTGCTAATAAACACATACCCAAGACTGGGTAATTTATAAAAGAAAGAAGTTTAATGAACTCACAGTTCCACCTGGCTAGGGAGGCTTCACATAGTTCCACCTGGCTAGGGAGGCTTCACAATCATGGCAGAAGGAAGAGCAAAGGGACTTCTCACATGGCGGTGGGCAAGACTGCTTGTGCAGGGGAACTTCCATTTATAAAACCATCAGATCTCGTGAGACTTATTTATGACCACGAGAACAGTATGGGGCAAACAACCCCATTATTCAATGATCTCCACCTGGCCCCGCCCTTGACACATGGGGATTATTATAATTCAAGGTGAGATTTGGGTGGGGACACAGCGAAACCATATCAGCTGGGCATGCCAGAAAAAAGAGGGAGCACACTTCGTTACTTTCTTTCACTTCACAATGGTGGCCAGTTCAATCTCAGTCATTAACAAGGCTCTCTATTTTCCTCCACAACTGCCAGGGCTGTGCCAGGTTCCCAGCAATACCAAAGCACCAGGAAAGCCCTGGCTCCTCTTCCGTGTTCAGGGTACAGAATGTTCTCTGAGGCTGGGCATCCCACGGCATCACCCTAGGCCAGTCGTCCTCAACTGGGGGCGATTTTGTGCCCCAGGACATTTTTCTGGAGATATTTTTGGTTATCACAACTGGATAGAGGTGCTCCTGACATCTAATGGGTGGAGGTCAGGGATGCTGCTCAACATCCTGTAATGCATAGGACAGCCCCCGATAAAACAAAGAATTATCCTGCTCCAAATGTCAGGAGTGCCAAGGCTGGGAAGCCCTGCCCTTAGCAATTCCCAAGCCTCTATTTTTCCAGCCTTTTGACTTCTGACCACTTTGTAGTCTGGGAACCTCTCTCTTCATGTTCTCCTGAATGTAATGTCCTCTTTCCATTCTTGTGATGAAGGGCAAGGCACCCTACAAAGAGGTTGGTCTTTCACCAGCCTTAGAGAAGAAAGGTACCTGGTCTAAGTCAATCATGCCACACCCGGTGTTAGACACTGGCTCCCCCAGCTTCCTTTGCAGCTAGGAGTTGCCACATGATGCAGCTCTGGTGAGTGAGATGTCAGGGGAAATGTGTCAGGGCCTTCTAGGAAAGAGACTGTTCCCTGGCTGAGGTGTTCTGGGGAGGAGAGCTGGCTGGTGTCAAGTCCTATAGCCTCCTTACTGAAGGCACTTATGTGGGGATGTGGTGTGTAGGGTTGTGGCAGCCACCTTGAGACCAAGAGATAAATCAGAAGAATCACAATTGTAGACATGCCTGACCTCAATGAGCCACTGAATGAGCTCTGTAACCATCCACTTCCAGGCCTCTCGTTAAATAAATAAGCCACACATGTCTTTAGACCATTACTTAATACACGTAGGCGGGTGACTTAATCTCTCTTTGTCTTACTCTTGCATAAAGTTGTGGACATTTAATGATATGATATATGAAAAACATTTGACCAAGAGCCTGGCATATAAGAAATATTCAATGATGTATTGTAGATGCTTTTGTACTGCCCCTATGAACTGAATTAATCAGGAAGAATAATGTGGGTCTTATGGTAAGTTTCTTCTACCGATTGATTATTCACTCAATTATCTAACAAATATGTATTAGAGCCTGCCATGCTAAGATACTGGAAATGATAGGGAATTATTTTAAAAGAATAAAATTAGAGGGAAACAATACCCTCTAATTTTAACAGGCAGTTATCTATTAGGTCCCATAAAACTTTTCTTCTATTTGCGAGAAGAATTTTGCAAATTTTAGTTGTCTACAACTGTCTTTATATTTATCGTAGTCATTTACCAAGTGCAAGCCATTGCACAGTACTGTTTTACAGTGAGCAGGCCTATGCAAACCTATCTCAAAGTCTGAAGAAGTTGAGAGGCCAAAGAAAGAGGGTGACAAATCCAGTTACTTAGAAAGAAACATTTAATAAGAACCTACAAACAGAAGCCATGCTGGTGTGCTGGGCAGCAGTGAAACAAGATGGTGGATCCCCACACCGTTACTCCCCAGACCCAGGGCTTCTTACGCCACAGAGGAGGGGTGGTTCAGAAGGAATGTGTGGGACAGTTGAAGTAAGATAACATCAAGATTGTCTGACTTAAGGGCAGGATTTACGGTAAGTACCAGCTCTTATACAAGGAACAATAAATCAACTGGAAATCTTAGAGGCCTTCTCAGAACTGGGGTTAATCAGAAGCCAACATGGTAGATTAGCTTCCAAGATGGTGCTGCTTTTGCCTCCACAAATACCTGTACTCTTCTTTTTTTTTGAGATGGAGTTTTGCTCTTGTCGCCTAGGCTGGAGTGCACTGGTGTAATCCTGGCTCATTGCAACCTCCACCTCCTGGGTTCAAATGATTCTCCTGCCTCAGCCTCCCAAATAGCTGGGACTGTAGATGTGGGCCACCACGCCTGGCTAATTTTTGTATTTTTAGTAGAGATGGGGTTTTTACCATATTGGCCAGGGTGGTCTTGAACTCTGGACCTCAAGTGATCCACCTGCCTCGACCTCCCAAAGCACTAGGATTACAGGCGTGAACCACTGCGCCTGGCCCACCTGTACTATTCTTAGTTTTTCTTTAAACCAACTTACTTTTTTTGGCTAATAGATTTACTTTAAAAACAAAGTTGGTATCATTATGGTAAACAGAAATGCAGTATCACTTGGCATAAATAAAAATAGCCAAAACATAAATGCAATCAAAGACTTGAATGTCATTAGATTAAAACAAAATATTCATTGTGTACCATCTAAAATCATCTTACACATCACGGGTTGTATCTATACTGCACTTAGAGAAACTCTAAAGAGAATAATAATAGTGAAAAGAGTTAAAGTTGGAAAACCTGCTAAGATTCATAAACGCCGCAATGGGTCTAAAGAGAGAGAAGTTTGACATAAATAATGTGTAAATTATACCCAATTATTCCTCAACAGTTCATCATATTTAGAAGAAAATTACTATGAAATATAGTGTGGGTTTCTGGTTAACAATATTTTTCTCCTCAAGTTTATGAAACATTTCTCTATTATAATCCCCAAGATATTTCACTGTGAGTGTAGGAATCCAGTAATGCTTTTCAACAGTGATTTACTCTGCAATTGGCATTCATATTTACTTAACTTTTGTAGGTTGTGGACTTACAGAAAAATAAATGTGACTGAAGCAATCTGTTTATGTCCAAAGTTATAAACTGTTTCTGGAGTGCAGTGGCTCAATCTCGGCTCACTGCAACCTCCACCTCCTGGGCTCAAGTGATTCTCCTGCCTCAGCCTCCTGAGTAGCTAGGACTACAGGTGTGTGTCAGCACACCTGGCTAATTTTTGTTTTTTAGTAGAGACGAGGTTTTGCCATATTGGTCAGGCTGGTCTTGAACTCCTGACCTCAGGTGTTCTGCCTGCCTCTGCCTCCCAAACTGTTGGGATTACAGGCGTGAGCCACTGCATTCAGCCATAAACTGTTTTCTTTTTCTTGTTCTAGAAAACTCTTAATGGTCACTTTCCTGCAAAAGTCAGTGAAAAGTTCAACACTTTTCAAATCACTGACAAAAGGTTCACCCTCCTTGCCTCATATCCAACACACAGTTACAATTTCAAAAACAGATGTATAATAACTTGCCCTTGAATAAACATAAATCTGAATTACTCAGACTTTGGGAAGCATATCAAGTTTGATTATTTTGTGATTGTCAGTTGAAGCCATGATGGGTAGCAGTAAGATCTGAAGAAATAGACATTCTCATTGTCAGTTGTCCTGGGAAGAGAGTTGAAATGAGTTAGGGAGCTGAATCCAGAATGACACTGTTTAGAAAAGGGTGGTTTGAAGATAGGTAAGATTTATGAGTCAATATAAACAATTTGGAGGTGGTAGTCCTTAAGAATGTGAGGGGTCGGGCAACTATAGAATGGAAGAAAATATTTGCAAATCATCTGATAAGGGGTTAGTAGCCACACTATATAAATAACTTCTACCATTCAACAACAAGTGAACAACCAACCTGGTTTAAATAATGGAAAAAGGACTTGAATAGACATTTCTGTGAAGAAGATACACGAATGGCCAACAAGCACATAAAAAGATGCTCAATGTCACTAATCCTCAGGGAAATGAAAATCAAAATCACAATGAGATACCACTACTATCCATGAGGATGGCTGCTATTAAAAAAATAATAATAAGTGTTGGTGAGGATGTGGAGAAATTGGAACCCTTGTGCAATGTTGGTGGAAATTTTAAATGGTGGAACTGCCTTGGTGGTTCCTCAAAAAATTACACATAGAATTATATGACCAAACATTCCCACTTCTGGATATACACCCAAAAGAAATAAAATCAGGAATTTGAGCAGATATTAACACACCAATGTTCATAGCACCATTATTCTCAGTAGTCAAAGGGTGGAAGCAACTCAATGTCCATTGACCAATGAATGAATAAACAAAATGTGATATATACACACCATGGAATATTATTCAGCCTTAAGAAAGAAAGAAATCCTGACACATGCCACAATGTGGATGAAACTTGAGGACATTATGCTAAGTGAAATAAGCAAAAGATAACAAATACTATATGATTCTACTTACATGAGCACCCAGAGTAGTCAAATTCCTAGACACAGAAAGTAGAAAGGTGGTTGCCAGGGGCTGGGTGGAGAGAGGTATGGGGAGTTGTTTAATGGCTATAGAGTTCCAGTTTTGCAAGATGAAAAGAATTTTAGACATAGATGGTGGTGACAACAATGTGACCATGCTTAGCAGCAGTGAACTGTAAACTTAAAAATGGGTCAGATGGTAAATTTTATGTTATATGTATTTATCACAAGGGAAAAGAATGTGGAAAGGGTCCCCTGGGAAATTACTGAACTCCTTCCTAATATGGGCAGCTGATGGCTTAGGGCCACTGTACTTCAAATATTGAAGAAAATATGACTTTGACTTTGCTTTACGGTTACAGGCTAGAAATGTGTTGGTTACCATAAAGGAAAGAGTCTTCCTGGGGAAGTTTGATGGAAGAGCTCTTTGGACCTGTGGGGGCCAGGGCTGGTGCAGATGTGTTCATCCAGTAGTGGGCCAGCTGTTTCTCCAGTGCCTAGAGGAGCTAGAAAATTGGATTTCAGAAGGCTTTGAAGTTAGAAGGCTCCTTCCCCCATGGAATCAGGGCTGGAGGCACCGTCTCCTTTGGAGAGTAAGGAGGGCCTCCCTGTTCATTGTTGGCTGACTTTGGCACGACGTCCCGGTTTAGAAGATTTCCCTGGGATTTGAGGGTTGTTTCTCTCTGTTACTATAGCTTCTCCTGAATGTGCTGCCTGGATTATTGCAATTGCTTCCCAGACGGTGCCTCCCACCCCTGAACCAAATGCATTCTGCAAGATGTTGTCAGATCCTTCTCCTTAAATTGCAACACAGACTCCGTCGCTAGTATTTCCTTTTGAAAAAAAGTCTGAGCTCAGTTTTGTATTTTAGGTTATCCACAATATGTTTCTGACCTTCCTTCCTCATACCTTTTGGACCTGGCTGCTGACTGAACATGCACACTGTTCTCTGAACACAGCCCCACTTTCTTATTTTTTGCCTTTGTCCTTGTCATTTCTTCCCCCGGGATACTCTTCTGTCAATCTTACCGGTCTTCAAGGTTGAGCTTAATAGTCATGTCCTGCAGGAAGACTCCTGGACTCCTCATTCTTGTCCTATTTTTGATGAATCTTTTCACCTGCTACACCGTGTGATGATCATTAGTGGATCTCTGAGAGTTTCTCCAGCTAGTCTCCAAGCTTCCTGGGTATAGAGAGCACTTGTGATTTACTTCTGCATATCTTGTTGTGATTAGAGGGGTGATTAGCTGGAATGATGATAGGGAACAAGAGTAGGAAAAGGGTCTGGCTGAGATACAGTAGGGAGCTATGGGTGACTAGAGAGGTCATGCTTCCCCTGAACAAAATGGAAGGGAAGAAGCTGCCACTAGGCTCAGCCAATTGTTGCCAGGAGAGAACACAGCCCAGCGTCGCCACAGCCCATATTTCTCCAAGAGAAGCCTGAGATCTGGAGTTTTGTGTGAGATCTCACTGAATGGGCACCTGGTCTCTCGTTTAATGCTGTTGACACCTGGCCTGATACCTACTCCCAAAATCCACTGTTGAATGAACAGCCATCATGCTGGTTAGGGACTGAGACAGGATGTGAAGCCATATTGTTCCACCCTGTTTCCTACTTGTGTTGATTTAGCCCTACCTTGGCCTCTTTTTCAGAGCTTGCCTTAGTCCAGCTGGATTTATCAGGCTTGTTTATACATTCAGGGAAGCAAGGAGCCTTGCAGATAAGAAGCTGGGGAAAGGCAAGGTAAACACAATTAAGCCCCATTAGAGGGTCTTGGGGGTGAATGAAGTGCCAGTGTGTGAGGATGATGAATTAGGTTGGAGAGAAGGAACTCAAGAATATGTGTATAATAACTTGGCCTTGAATAAACATAAACCTGAATTACTCAGACTTTGGAAAACATATCAACTTTGGATTATTTTGTGACTGTCAGTTGAAGCCGAGGTGGGTAGGAGTAAGATCTGAAGAAATAGACGTTCTCATTGTCAGTTGTCCTGGGAAGAGAGGTGAAATGAGTTAGGGATCTGAATCCAGGATGACACTGTTTAGAAAAAGGTCTTCCTGCTACCCCAAAGGAATAAGCCCTCTAGTTACAATTCACTTGGACTCCCTCTGCCAGCCTGGCATTTGGGGACCTACATTGCCTGTCCGTGTTCCAAGCAAACCCCATCTCCTGAAACATCTTTTTAAAATTCTTCCAATTATTTAGGACTCAGGCTAATAATAACAATAATAGCTAATATTTATTAAGGGATTATGTGCCTGGCACTGTTTTAAAGCCTTTATGGGTTTGAACTCATTTAACATCCCCAGCAGCTCATGAGATAGCTGTGTTATTATTCCCTTTTTACAGATGAGGAAAGGGATCCACCCACCTCGGCCTCCCAAAGTGCTGGGATTACATGTGTGAGCCGCTGTGCCCAGCCCTCTTTTTGAAAAAATTATGTTAACACAAGCAGACCCATATCACTCTTTTTGTTGTGTGGTGGTGGTGAGCTAGACATAACATAACATTTACCATTTTGATCTTCTTTGGGTTTTTTTTTTTGACTTACTCTGTCACCCAGGCTGGAGTGCAATGGCGCAATCTCGGCTCACTGCAACTTTTGCCACCCAGGTTCAAGCAATTCTCCTGTCTCAGCCTCCCGAGTAGCTGGGGTACAGACACCAGCCACCATGCCCAGCTAATTTTTGCATTTTTAGTAAAGACAAGTTTTCACCATGTTGCCCAGGCTGGACTCAAACTTCTGACCTCAGGTGATCCACCCACCTAGGCCTTCCAAAGTGCTGGGATTACAGGCATGAGCCACTGTGCCTGACCCATTTTGATCATTTTTAAGTGCATAGTTCACTGGCATTAAGGACCTTCACGTTGTTATGCAACCATCTCACCATCCATCTCCAGAGCTTTTTCATCTCCCTAAACTGAAACTTCGTACCCATTAATCAACAACTTTCTACCTTCCCTTCCCCCAGGCCCTGACAACCACGCTTCTACTTTCTGTCTCTGATGTTGACTACTCTAGGAACCCCATAGAAGTAGAATCGTACCATATTTTTCTTTTTGTGACTGGCTTATTTCACTTAGCATAATATCCTCAAGGTTCAACCATGTCAGCATGTGTCAGAATTCCCTTCCTTTTCGAGGCTGAATCATATTCCATTCGAAGTATTTTCCATATTTTGTTTATCCGTTCATTCATTGGTGGGTTGCTTTCACTTTTTGGCTATTGTGAATAGTGCTACTGTGAACATGTGTACAAATATCTATTTGAGACCCTGCTTCTGAATATTTTGGGTATAGACCCAGAAGTGGGGTTGCTAGAACATATGGTAATTCTTTGTTTAGTCTGCTGGGGAGATGCCATATTGTTTAACTCACCTCCTTCGTTTTATATTGCTGTCTGATACTGTACAGTATTTCATTTCACTGGGCTTCACTTACAACCAATGCTGCAGTGACTGTCTTTGGACTTGTCTCCATGTGCACACAGGTGAGTATTTCTCCATGTGCACACAGGTGAGGTAAACACTGACCACATCAATGCTGTTGGGTCAACGATAGTCTGAATTACCATGTTTATTTTCACTTTACAAGGGGTTTAGTCTTTGGTGCCAAGTCCACCGTCTCCCACGATGTCAGTCTTCCATTGCTTTTGCCGCGCCCCAGTGGCTCTCCCCAGAACAGGGGGGAACCATTTCCCCTCACTTTCCCACTTCCTGCCCATCAAGAGGCAGGAACACGGACCCCACAGCTGAGCTGGGCTCCAGCTTTCTTTGTCTGTTCCGAGCTGTCTTGCGAGAGTAACATTCAAGCTCCACTGTTCCCTCCTTGAGTTGTTAGTATTGGCAACCTGATGCTCATTCTTCCATTCAAACAGTTTGTGCAGTTTCTGCCACCAGAGGTATTGCCCTCAATAGCATCTGCTTCATTGATGTCATCCATCCAGTTATTCTTGCCTCAGTTCCACCTCTTCCAGGATGCCTTCCCTGCTTACTACCACCCATTCTTTTCTCTTTCTTTTCTGGACTTAATAACGGCAATAATAACAAATAATAGTTACTCTTTATTGAGTCCTATTTTAGACATGCACATGTGCTCCTTTTTGAATCCTCACAGAAGCCCTGAGAGGCACATGCTACAGTTTTTTCATATTTTATAGCAGAAGAAACAGACACAGAGAGGTTGAGTAACTTTCCCCAGGTTACCTTGCTGTCAAGTGATAGTGCTGGTTCCAAGCTCACTCAGTCAGGCTCCGAGCGTCCTGCGCTTGCCTTGCTGGCTGTCTGAACCGTTCGCTTTGTCACACCATCATAAACCGCCTGGTAGTGCCTGTGACTCCCAGCGAGGTCGACACCCTTTTCAAGAGCTGCGCTCTTTCCCTTCCTGGTGTTCTAAGCATGCAGCTGGTGCCCAGCATATGCTCTTGTCTTCTTGGTCTCCTTACTCTCTGTGAGGAAACCTGCAGGCTGTTTTCCAGGAATGAAAGGTAAGTCATTTCCTGTCATCAGGAGAAACAGCGATGGAAAAGGGATGTTGTGAAGGCAATCTCTCTGCTTGTGAAAAAGAGGCAAGGAGACACAGCCAACCCCAGAAGCAGAACGAGTCCTTGATCCTCATTTCTGAAGGAGAGCTTGATGAATGTTCATGCACTGAAAATGTTTTGATACCTGTAAGGATCAGGTATCCAGCGATGGGGACATCGACACAGTCCCCAACCTCAAGGAATCACAATGGGGAGACCAGGAGGTAAAATGCGATGAGAAAGTGTGATTCTTTCCAAGGTCAAGTCATCACAGAGTGAGGGTGCTTGATGCTTGTGTGTGTGTGTGTATACATGTGAATGCATGTATGTGAGTGTGTGTGTTTAGATGAATGTGTGCTTGCCTCTGCATGTCTGTTCCTAAATGGTTTTATCAGGAGGGTCTTCCTAAAGAAGCCGATTGTATTATCTGTTGTTGTGTAATGAATTACTCAAAACTTAGTGACTTAAAACAACACACATTTGTCATTTCACGGTTTCTGTGGGGCAAGATTCCAGACTTCCTTGGGTACCCTACCTCACCCCTCAAAAGGCTGCAGTGAAGGCTGAGGTCTCACCTGAAAGCCTGGCTGGCAGAGGAGGATCCACTTCCAAACTTTCTCGTGGTTACTGTCAGGATTCAGTTCCTGTGGGCACTAGCTTCCAACAAACCAAGTGAGATCGAGCAAGATGGGGTGAGCAACATGGACCCAGCAGAGTTGGGTAACCTTACTTCAAATAGACATCCCATCACTTTCACTATATTCTATTTGTTAGAAGTGAGTTGGTAGGTCCAGCTCACACTCAAGGGGTGGGGCTTGCACAAAGGTGTGAACGCTGGTGGGGCAGGGACCATTGAGGGACACCCTAGAGCTGCCTGCTACCCTGATTCTTCAACTGAGTTTTTTTTTTTTTTGAGATGGAGTTTTGCTCTGTTGCCCAGGCTGGAGTGCAGTGGTGCGATCTCTGCTCACTGTAAGCTCTGCTTTCCAGGTTCACGCTATTCTCCTACCTTAGCCTCCCGACTAGCTGGGACTACAGGCGCTTGCCACCATGCCTGGCATATATATATATATATATTTGTATTTTTTCTAGAGACGGGGTTTCACTGTGTTAGCTAGGATGGTCTCGATCTCCTGACCTCGTGATCCACCTGCCTCGGCCTCCCAAAGTGCTGGGATTACAGGTGTGAACCACCGTGCCCAGTCTCAACTGAGTTTTTATGCATGACCAGGAGTTCATCAGATGAATAAGGATAATAAGTGGTTCTGGGCGGCAAGAAGCCAGCCAGTGGGAGCCCAGATATGGAAGAAAGCACACAGCATCAGGGGAAGACAGTGTGGCTAAGTGGGTTGTGTGTGTGTGTGCATGTTTGTTGCATGTGGTGTGCTTGTGTGTGCACACATACACACGCAATTCTGCATAGAGTTAGAAAGTTGGAAAATATAAAAAATAAGACCTAGTATTTGCTAACACAGCAGTCAATAATTGTCAATAGTAATGTAATCGTATACAAAAAATAACTCAAAAGTATAATTGGATTAGTTGTAACACAAAGGATAAATACTTGAGGGGCTGGACAGTCCATTCTCCAAGATGTGTGTCTAATGCATTGCAGGCCTGTATCAAAACGTCTCATGTAGCCCCTAGATATATACACCTACTATGGACCCACAAAAATTAAAATAAAAAATTTTTTAAAAGATTTCATGAGGGAGAGAGGGTCAATTGGCAAAACCCATCTAAAAGGCGTTTTAGGGTGGGGGTGATCATGAAAGAAGGTTGGGAAAAACACTGCTCTAGAGAAGTCAGAGAACCACTTATGGAATATTTATAACATACGGGTACTGTGTGAAGCAGTGTCCATACTCCACCTCAGGCAGTTCTGTAACAACCTTTGTATCGTCTGTGTTTGATGGAGAAGGAAACAGGTGGGCAGCTTCTGGCAGCTTCTTCTGACATGGCCCTGAATGACCCTCTCTCCTTGTGTGTGCCTTATATAATTCCCTTTGCTTGAGTGTGGGCTGGGTCTGGTGACTTGCTCCTAACAAATGGAAGATGGCAGAAGTTATGAGATGTCACTTTGATGATAAAGTCATAAAGACTGATTTCTTTTATAACCTGATCATGTAAGTGATGCTCCTCTGGCACAGTCTCTCTGGCTTTTCTGCTGTGGCTGCTCCCATGAAGCAAGCAGGAGAGACCCATGTGGCAAGGAACTGAGGGCATCTCCTGCCAACTGTCAGCAAGAAAGCGAGGCCCTTAGTCTGACAGGGACCTGAAGGGACCTGAATCCTGGGTCCTGAATCCTGCCAAAAACCATGGGAATGAGCTTTGACGTGGATCCCTTTCCCAGTTGAGCCTTCAGATAAGACCATGTCCCAGGCTGACACCTTGATTGCAGCCTAGTGACAGAACCTGGGCCAAAGACTCATGGAAGCCATGCCTGGATTCCTGACTCACAGACATGGTAAGATAGTAACTGTGTGTTGTTTTAAGCCTCTAACTTTTGAGGTGATTTTAAAATGCAGCAATCGATAACTAATACAGAAACAGAGAGGCTCAGAGAGATGGAGAGACTTGTCTGAGGTTACATAGTTAAGATTTCTAGCCAGGTGTGCTGATTCCCAGCTCAAGTCTCTTTAGCACCACCTTTTGTGCCTCTAGGGTCTTGATCACAGTGGCCTTAAAGGCTTGATGCAGGCCAGGTGCAGTGGCTCACGCCTGTAATCCTGGCACATTGGGAGACTGAGGCGGGTGAATCACCTGAGGTCAGGAATTCGAGACCAGCCTGGCCAACATGGTGAAAACCCATCTCTACTGAAATTATGAAAATCAACCAGGCATAGTGTCACATGCCTGTAATCCCAGCTCCCCTGGAGGCTGAGGCATGAGAATCACTTGAACCCAGGTGGTGGAGGTTGCAGTGAGCAGAGATTGCACCACTGCACTCCAGCCTGGGTGACGGAGCAAGACACCATCTCAAAGTAAAAAAAAAAGCTTAACACAGATGTGTAGCTCCTTTTGAGACAGCAGTGGGAAGTCACTGAAGGTTTACAGGCGTGATATGGGATAAGAGAAAAGCCTATGTCTTTCTGTACGGAACGTCTCGGCTGCAGCCCGTGAGGACCAGCCTTGGGGCAGGGATATCTGAACCATGAGGCTAAGACCTTGCAGTGTTCTGAGGACTTGAACTGAAGGTCAGAAGCAGAAAAAAATATACCCCCTTGCTTTCCTTCCATCAGGGTTTTTGAAGAGGAATGCATCTTCAGGGGGTAGGCAAGCAGAGGGACAGGGCTGTGTCAGGGTGCCGACTGTTTTCTGGTGATAGTAACAGAGACACGAAGCGAATATCTGAGCTTGGATAGTTACTGCAGCAGCTTGATCACGACACATACTCCCCTCTCCCCCACAGGCAGCCTCTCTGCGGCCACCCGCGGCCCCCAAATGAGAGCCGCCTGGGAGTCTCACGCCTTTCATTTCCTTGTGACAATAGCAGAGGAAAATAGCTTTCTGGACTCAGCCCGACACTGATAATTAAGGGAACACTTTATCACCAGCAAGGGTGGAAACACCCACCAATGGCCTTCCAGAAAAAGAAAAAAAAATTTAAAAAGCCTTGGTCCCATCAGTTCCTTCTCTTCATATGCAAATAGCTGGCTAGTTTGTAAGCCCCAGCTCTGTTGATTTCTTCTCTGTATTTCTGCAACGGGGATGCAGAGGACACACTTCTCAGACTAAGATTTTTGGTTTAGTTTCACGTTTCTGCCTGGACCCGAATTCTAGGTCCTCTCCATCTCTTTGGCTTCCTGTGGCCATTGTGTTAGATAAGCTCCAAGGTCAGTTGCTGAGGGGCTCTGCAAGGCCCTGGCACGATCACTAGAGTGCAAGAGTTGGGACTTTGGACTCAGGCCCAGAAGCCAGCAATGGTTCTGGCATTTTCTAGCAGTGAACCTGGGTAAGTTACTGGACTTTTCTGAGCCTCAGTTTCCTGGCCTGTCAAATGGTAGTGTGCATCATGCAGGTGGTTGTAAAGATTAAACGAGATTTTTTTTTTTTTTCCTGAGAGAGAGTCTCGCTCTGTTGCCCAGCTGCAGTACAGTGACTCAATCACAGCTCACTGCAGCCTCGACCTTCTGGGCTCAAGAGATCCTCCCACCTCAGCCTCCCAAGTAGCTGGGACCACAGGTGTACACCACCACACCTGGCTAATTTTTGTACTTTTTGTAGAGACCATGTTGCCCAGGCTGGTCTGGAACTCCTGGCCTCAAGCTATCCTCTTGCCTTGGTCTCCCAAAATGCTCGGATTACAGGTTGTGAGCCACCACACCCAGCCTGGATTAGAAGAGATGTCTCAGATAAAGCGCTTGACATAGGGCCTGGCATACACAAAGCACTCCAAAAATCTTAGCAAAATACTGATGCAAGTGGAGACTGTGGGGGAGAGTAGCTGGGGAGGATGAGATAGAGTAAACCTGTAATCCCTGAAGATCATACCCACTAATCTCACTGTGCTCACCCCAAAGGCTGGACTTCCTCCTAAGAACACCAGCTCTTGGACCTTCCCCAAAATCAGAATGTTTTTGTCTTGCTTGTTCTCTATGAAGAACAATAATTGATAGTAATAAAGTCATTCAGGTATGTGTGATATGATCCAGGAATCTATGGTTGGGGATTAAGGAAACTACAGACTGGTCTGTATTTCTCTTGGGTTGTTTGAAATGAAAGATCCATCTTGATATGTGTGTGTGTGTGTGTGTGTGTGTGTGTGTGTGTGGTGTGTGTTTCTGAATGTGAGATTATTATATTGTTTGTCCTTAAAGAGATAATTCTGACCAGAGGCTAACAGGTGAGATATGATGAAGAGTTCTGTAGTGGGAATCTGGACGCTGTATGAGGCTCCGGGATGTTCTGTCCTGTTCTCTCAGGGTGTATAGCCCCATTCCAGCTCAAGTAGCTGCGTTGATTCCACACCTATAAGCTCTATGATGTTGGGCAAGTGGATTCACCTGTCTTAGCCTTTATTTCATCATCTGTAAAATGGGACTAATAACCATCCCCCTCATATGATTGTTATGGGGGTTATAGCTGATCATTCTCAAGAGCATTGGCAAAGTGGCAGATACATAGTGGGAGCTCAATAAACAGCAACGATGCTGATGGTGGGAGGATAACTGTCGCTTAGAGGAGCTCCTCAAAGTCCCCTGCAACGGGGACCCCAGCTCTTGGGAGGTGTTGAGGGCATGCTCTCAGGATCAATGGAATGAGAGAAGCAGGATGGAGCAGGGGAAGGAGCAGAATAAGGCTGTGGTTCCAGCTGGTGTTGAGCTTCAGACTTAGCCCATGGAGTGGGTGGGTGGCGGATGGGGTCTGCAGTGTAAATTGCACAGAAGTGGTTTGACCCCTAGGTCATTGCTCATGGGCTACTTCCTGGCGTGGAAATGGGGCCTCCCTTTTGGAAGAAGCCAATTTATTGGAGAAGAAGAGGGCAGTGAAAAGCCTTTAGAAGCCAATGCTTCCACACCCACAGGAGCTAGGGATGGGCACCTGCCTGGTGAACAGGATCTGGATGGGGAATGAACAGAACCCTCACACTTCTTTATTCCTAGACGACTGAGACATTGTGGTGTTTGCTGTTTCTATGCAAACTTTTATGGGCTCCTGGCCTGTGACTGGGCATATTGCTCACTTACCTCAGGCCTCAAGTGGTATCATTTACCCAGAGTTGAATTTTCTTCATTTCTACAGCCCTGGCAGCATCAGGCAGCGGAAATGAGAAGATGTCTCAGCCCTTTGCGTAGTTCTTTCTGTCCTTTGCCGGAAATGGAAGCAGCCAGAAACACTGCCCGCGCAGAGGCCAGAGAGACGAGATCTTAGCAGTCGTGCGAGAAATCACTGTAAAAAGCACATTGCCATGGGGACAGAGAAAAGGATATCACCAGACAGTCCCCAGGGAAATGTAGGGTCTTGGCAGTCCATCAGAAGACTTCTCAGGGGTGTGAACAGAATGCGGCTCTGTGCTAGAGGTTGAGCATTTTCAATTCGGGAGATTTGTTATGATTCAGTTCTGTTCTTGCAGATAAAGTGGATGCTAGAGTTTGACAGATGTAGTCTCTTTGGCTAGGGATGCGATGGCAATGAGATAGAAGAAAGTGTCTCAGGGCTGGGATGAGAGGAGGAGGGACCCTGGAATCAGAGGAGATGCAGGTCTGAGAGAAGCTGTGTCTTAGGAGTTAAAGACCCAATCAGGGCACAGAGCCAGCAATCATCAAATGAGGGGGGAAGTAGTTTGAAAGCAGCTGATCCTTATAATTGGGGCATGGAGGAGTGGGGCACAGTGGAGCAAATGTTTGGAATGGAGGCTGTGTTTAAACTCATTTTTCTATCCACTCACCCATCATCCACCCATCTATCCACTCACCCACCCATCCAGCCATTCATCTGTCCACCCACCCACCCACCCACCCATCCATTCCTTACCATTAAGTTAAAACATTAAAAAATAATTCATTCATTCATATGGAAAAATGCAAATAGAACAAAAGGATAAAAAGTAAGTCCCAGATCTTAGTCACTTTGTTTTTCTCCCTGGAGAGAAACAGTTGTTAGTTTCTTTCAGCTCCTTCCAGAAATATTTTGTGAACACACAAGCATACCTGTCTACACACGGTAACAACCTATACCTTCTATGCTGTGTCTTGCTGTCAGCATGCCTTAAAGGCACAGACGACGTTTCTGTGCCAGCTAAGGCAAGCTTCAGGTGGGCCATGCATCTTCCAAGAACCTGAGTGAGTGCAGATAATCACAGCCACAGGCTTTGAAAAGTTCTGCCAAGTGGCCTCATAGAAATCAAACATCAGTAAGATCTAATTGTTCACTTTCTGAGTAGAGACAGCTGCAGTTTCATTCATCTGCATCACTTGGCTATAAATGGTTTTATTTTCTGCTTTTCCAATCCTGAATATAAATTAATGGTATATTCCACTGATGTGGCTGAGTAGTAACTAGTTTTCACAACAAAACCATTAACAACGTACCTGTTGTTATTTTAACGAAGTTCACGCCTATTCATGAAAAAGAGCCCCCTTTATCCACATACATAATTTCTTTTTCATGCCCGATTCATCATTCTCCCCAACTTTTATTTTGAAACATTTCAAACCTATATGAAAGGTAAAACAATAGTATAATAACCGCTCTTACATCCTTCCTTTATACTCACCAATTGTTGGCATTTGACATTTTTTCCAAATTAAAATTAAAATTTGTTTTCCAAACTATTTGAAATGGTTTGGCTTTGTGCCCCCACCCAAATCTCACTCTGAGTTGTCATAATCCCCATGTGTCAAGGCTGGGACCAGGTGGAGATAATTGAATCACGAGGGCAGTTGCCCCCATGCTGTTCTCGTGATAGTGAGTGAGTTCTCAGGAGATCTGATGGCTTTATAAGGGGCTTCCCCCCTGTGCTCGGTTCTCATTCTCTCTCCTGCCACCCCGTGAAGAGGTGCTGTCCACCATGATTGTAAGTTTCCTTACATGATTGTAAGGCCTCAGCAAGGCCTCCCCCGCCATGCTGAACTGTGAGTCAATTAAATCTCTTCTCTTTATAAATTACCCAGTCTTGGGTATTTCTTCACTGAAGCGTGAGAACAGACTAATATACTATTTGAAAGTAGGTTGCAGACCCAATGAACTTTTACCTCTAAAAACTTCATCCTGCCTCTCCTAAGAACAAGGACATTCTCCTACATGACCACAATACTATTATCACACCTAACAAGTTAATACTGATACAGCAATTTTACCTAATGTAAAGTCCATATTCAAATTCCCCCAATTATCTCATTATCGTTCTTTGAAAATATATTTTCCCCCTTGATCCAATACAAATCAAGGATCATCACTGAATTTAGTCATCATGTCTCTTAGGTTCTTTAATCTAGAATGTTCCCCACACTTCCTTCCCCTTGCCTTTTTTCTTTCCATCCCTCATGACATTTACATTCTTTTGGTTTGTTTTTTGAGACAAGGTCTTGCTCTATCATCCAGGCTGGAGTGCAGTGGCATGGTCACAGCTCACTGAAGCCTCTACCTCTTAGCCTCAAGTGATCCTCCTACCTCAGCCTTCTGAGAAGCTGGGACCACAAGGTGCACGCTGCCACTCAGCTAATTTTTGGATTTTTTGTAGAGACAGGATTGCACCATGTTGCCCAGGCTGGTCTCGAACTCCTGGGCTCAGGTGATCTTCCCAGCCTCCCAAAGTGCTGGGATTACAGACATGAGCCACCACACCCAGCAACATGGACATTTTTGAAGAACTGACCATTTCTCTTCTGGAATGTTTAATAATTTGGATTTGCCTGATTATTTCCTTTTTTGGCAGGTGTAATACACAGAGAAGTTTTTTTCTCCCCATTTCATCATGTTGGGAGGCATATGTCAGTAATGATCCATTATTGACGATGCTACATTTGAGTACTTTCAAAATAAATCTGTGGGATTTCTCAACTGCAAAGGTACTTTTTTCCTTCTATAAGTAATGAGTGAGGCTATGTTTCTATTTTGTTCCCAACAGCCTTTCCCCAGTGGTTTTAGCATTCACTGATGATCCTTGCCTGAATAATCATTGTCTTGGTGGTAACAATTTTCTAGTTATGTCA
>NW_012104565.1:1840461-1842962 GCF_000951045.1 Mandrillus leucophaeus
CCTTGATCCAATACAAATCAAGGATCATCACTGAATTTAGTCATCATGTCTCTTAGGTTCTTTAATCTAGAATGTTCCCCACACTTCCTTCCCCTTGCCTTTTTTCTTTCCATCCCTCATGACATTTACATTCTTTTGGTTTGTTTTTTGAGACAAGGTCTTGCTCTATCATCCAGGCTGGAGTGCAGTGGCATGGTCACAGCTCACTGAAGCCTCTACCTCTTAGCCTCAAGTGATCCTCCTACCTCAGCCTTCTGAGAAGCTGGGACCACAAGGTGCACGCTGCCACTCAGCTAATTTTTGGATTTTTTGTAGAGACAGGATTGCACCATGTTGCCCAGGCTGGTCTCGAACTCCTGGGCTCAGGTGATCTTCCCAGCCTCCCAAAGTGCTGGGATTACAGACATGAGCCACCACACCCAGCAACATGGACATTTTTGAAGAACTGGCCATTTCTCTTCTGGAATGTTTAATAATTTGGATTTGCCTGATTACTTCCTTTTTTGGCAGGTGTAATACACAGAGAAGTTTTTTTCTCCCCATTTCATCATGTTGGGAGGCATATGTCAGTAATGATCCATTATTGACAATGCTACATTTGAGCACTTTCAAAATAAATCTGTGGGATTTCTCAACTGCAAAGGTACTTTTTTCCTTCTATAAGTAATGAGTGAGGCTATGTTTCTATTTTGTTCCCAACAGCCTTTCCCCAGTGGTTTTAGCATTCACTGATGATCCTTGCCTGAATAATCATTGTCTTGGTGGTAACAATTTTCTAGTTATGTCATTCACTTTACACTTATTAGCTGGTATTGAAAAAGAAGCACTTCATTTACCCCCCACGCTGCCCTATCCCTCCTCCTCACTTTAAAATGTCTTATTTTTAGTGCCACTGGTCTCAGAGACTCTCCCCACTTCCCCAAGATTTGGCCAGTGAGATTCCCTTCAAGCTGGCCTCTTTGACCTTGTGACATGCCTCTATCAGTTTTGGGGCACTTCCTTACATTCTGGGACAGGGTGTTGCCCAGAAATGGAATCATGTCTCCTTTTAAGGGGTGCATAGTATTTAGAAACCCAGATCTAGGTGCTGGGTAAGTTTTCGTGATATTGGAGTGTCATTACTTTCAGATCTTCTGGACGGAGAGCCAGGGTGTATGTCTGTTTAAACCATGACCTCATAGTGATACCACTCTTTGTTTCTGAGTAACACTGAGTTTCTGTTCATTTTCTTTTTCTTTTTTTTTGATCGGAGAGCATAAAGGGGTGAAATTACTTTTTAGAATCATGACTATGTTAGCTTTCCCCCTTTTTTTGTCGGGATCATGTTTTCCTGAAGGACCAAATATAATTTGGTCAACTGAATTAACCATATGCAAGACCATAAGCCTTTTCATATTCTTATTTTTGCATATATTATACCAATGCACTTTTTATTAATAGTCTCAAAAGCACAATTTCTTATTTTTTTTTGAGACGGAGTCTCGCTCTGTCGCCCAGGCTGGAGTGCAGTGGCTCGATCTCAGCTCACTGCAAGCTCTGCCTCCCAGGTTCACGCCATTCTCCTGCCTCAGCCTCCAGAGTAGCTGGGAATACAGGCGCCCGCCTCCACGCCCGGCTAATTTCTTTTTTGTATTTTTTAGTAGAGAGGGGGTTTCACCGTGTAAGTCAGGATGGTCTCGATCTCCTGGCCTTGTGATCCACCCGCCTTGGCCTCCCAAAGTGCTGGGATTACAGGCGTGAGCCACCGTGCCTGGCCAGAGTTTCTGTTCATTTTCTAAGAATCACTTTTTCCCCTTCATTCTTCAGATTGGGTAATTCTTGCCCATCTCCCCGATTCCATATTTATATCTTCATTCACCCACAGTGGAAATCCTCATTTGACTAAAATTAGTATATTGACTCATTTGTTCTATCATACAACATACAGGATACTTCCAGAATTACTGTACTGTTACCACTATCAACAATAAGTCTACTAAATCAAGTTTAGTAACTATGTGTGTGTGTGTATATATATATAACCTATATATATATATAAAACCTATATATATACACACACATATTCCTTACCATTATCTTGCTACACACACACATACACACACACACACACACACTAGTTCTCCACCCCAAAGATCTAGAAGTAAGCTTTAGTAACTTGAATCAATTATTTTCCCTGTGGAGTACATTATTTATATTTGCAGTACCGTTAGAATTATTTGTTTCTGCTTGCATTCAATTCTAGGAATAGCTTCTTTCTACCCCTTTTGATATAATTTACATGGTTCAAAAGCAAAACAACATAAAAATATGCTTGGAGAAATCTCCCTCCCATCTCTTTCCCTATCACCCTATTCTTATCCATACACTATAGCAAATAATTTCATTAGTTTCTGGTGCGGAGGTACCATATTTCATTCAATCAGTCTGTCATGGATGGGCACTTAGATTGCTTCCTGTCTTTTGTTATCATCAATGCTGCTGCAATGAATAATCAGTGTATA
>NW_012104565.1:1843632-1846156 GCF_000951045.1 Mandrillus leucophaeus
TCCTCCCACTCTTCACCCTTAAGTAAACTCCAGTGTCTGTTGTTTTCTTTCTTTGTGTTCATAAGTTCTTATCATTCAGCTCCCACTTATAAGTGAGAACATGTGGTATTCGTTTTCTCTTCTTGTGTTAGTTTCTAAAGCTAATGGCCACCAGTTTCGTTCATGTTCCTGAAAAAGATATGATCGTATTCTTTTTTATGGCTGCATAGTATTCCATGGTGTATATGTACCACATTTTCTTTATTCAGTCTGTCATTGGTGGGCATTTAGGTTGCTTCCATGTCTTTGCTTTGTGAATAGTGCTGCAATGAACATTCGTGTGCATGTGTCTTTATGGTAGAAAGATTTATACTCCTTTGGGTATATACTCAGTAATGGGATTGCTGGGTCAAATAGCTCATATCCAGGTAGTTTTAATTTTCATTTCTTATGAATGATGTTCAGCATGTTTCCCATGTTTAAGTACCATTTATCAGTTTTTCTAATATATTTTTGGTCTTTTCTCCCCTCTATTTTTTTTTTTTGGAGACAGAGTCTCACTCTGTTGTCCAGGCTGGAGTGCAGTGGCACAATCTTGGCTCACTGCAACCTCCACCTCCCTGGTTCAAGCAATTCCCCTGCCTCAGCCTCCCGAGTAGCTGGGATTACAGGTGCATGCCACCATGTCCAGCTAATTGTTTTTGTATTTTTAGTAGAGACAGGGTTTTACCATGTTGGCCTGACTGGTCTCGAACTCCTGACCTCAGGCAATCTGCCCGCCTCGGCCTCCCAAAGTGCTGGGATTACAGGCATGAACCACTGCACATGGCCTTTCCCCTCTATTTTTAAGGGTTCCTTATAAAGTAGAGAGATTAACCTATCTATATGTAAGTATACATATAGATATAAATAGATATAGATACATCCCTCTCCCTCTCTTTGTGTAATGTATTATTAGCTGGAAAATTAATTGCAAATACATTCTCCTGTTTTCTCACTTGTCTTCTGAGTTTGCTTAACTTTGTTAATGTAGTCATACTCCCTCATTTTAATTCATGGTTTCATAGTTTCAAAACTGTGGAGTCAGTTTTGAGAGTTCTTTCTTTTGCATGCCTATAGTCAACTAATTACCAAGATCTGATGCTTTCTTTTTCTTAATATTTCTTGAATCTGAGGTTTTTCTTTCCACAGACTCATGGCTAACATCCTGGCCATTCTGCCCACATTGCTATGAGATTCATTCTCCTGGTTCCAGGTTTTTTGACCCTTTGCTACCCGAATGATCTTCTCAGTCCTGTTAATATTGCCTTGCAAGTTTCTGAGGTTCTGTTTTCTTTTTTCTTTTTTCTTTTTTTGAGACAGGGTTTCTCTCTGTCACTGAGGCTGGAGTGCAGTGGTCCGATCTTGGCTCACTGCAACCTCTGCCTCCCAAGCTCAAGCAGTCCTCCCACCTGAGCCTCCTGAGGAGGTGGGACTACAGGCATGTGCTACCATGCCTGGATAATTTTTGTATTTTTTGTATTTTCTGTTCATTTTTAACAGAACCTGAGAGGCTGGGTATGGTGGATCACGCCTACAATCTGAGAATTTTGGGAGGCCGAGGTGGGCAGATGGCTTGAGCCCAGGAGTTCAAGACCAGCCTGGGCAATGTGGTGAAATCCCGTCTCTATAAAAGATACAAAAATTAGCTGCGCATGGTGGTGCACACCTGTAATCCCAGCTGCTCAGGGGGCTGAGGTGGGAGGATCACCTGAGTCCAGGAGGTAGTGAGCCATGATCACATCACTGTGCTCCAACCTGGGTGACAGAGTGAGACCCTGTCTCAAAAACCAAAAAACCCAAAACATATTTGCTTGCTCTTTTCTTCAGATTGGATAATTTACCATTGACCTATCTTTGAGGTGAGTAACTTTTCCCCACGTCATTTACATTCTGCTGTTAAACTTGTCCCCTAATTTTAAATTTCATATAGTGTATTTTTCAGTTCTAGAATTTCCATTTGGTTTCTAGTTACATTTTTCTTTTTCCTGCTGAGGTTTCCCAGTTTGAACATTATGGGGTAGAGACTTTAGATTCTTATATGCCAAAGAGTGTGGATTTTTTCTTTCAAGCAGGTAATTGAGTTGGTTGAATGAAAACTGCAAAGTCTGTCTCTAGTGGGACAGCTAATATCTCAGTTCAGCTTTTTTGTTTGTTTGTTTTTTGTTTGTTTGTTTGTTTTTTAACCTTTAGGCTGCTTGGAATTTGCCCCATGCAGTTCAGGGGTTAGAACGAGATTTGGACGACATTTGTACACAGAATCCCACCCCCCACCTCCCCGCGCCATCTTGGATCTCTCTCCTTCAGGTTTTCCCTCGCTTAATGGTTGCTTTGAACTCTGTCCACTGGTTTGTCAGGCTAGAAAGACTATGGGTTCTCTATCAGAATTGTAGTTGCTCACGCAGCACTGACTGTGGCCTGCCCTCTGGCTAAAAGCCACAAAAATTCAGGAAGCTAACCTCTTGCCATTCCTTTCTTCCAAGTATCACCTCCTCGTTAGAGCTTG
>NW_012104565.1:1846681-1851785 GCF_000951045.1 Mandrillus leucophaeus
CAGGGTCTGACTCTATCACCCAGACTGGAGTGCAGTGGCGTGCTCTCAGCTCACTGCATCCTCCATCTCCTGGGCTCAAGCCATCCTCTTACCTCAGCTTCAAGTAGCTGGGACTACAGCTGCGTGCCACCATGCTTGGCTAATATTTGTATTTTTGTTGATAGAGATGAGGTTTCGCCATGTAGCCCAGGCTGGTCACAAACTCCTGGGGTTCAAGCAATCCACCAACTTCAGACTCCCAAAATACTGAGATTACAGGCGTGAGCCACTGCGCCTGTCCTAATTATTTCTAATGATTAGTATTTGCATACTTAGTGAAGGATGCAATTAAGAGAATGTTCTAAAAAAATACAAACTCCTAAATACAATTAAGTATTATCTTGTCACCTTTCATTCTTTATTACTGATGGTTGCTAAAATTAATGCTGGTTTTCCTTATTTTGCTCAAAGAAGTGTTCTTTTACCTACCTATACCCTAGCTTTTGGCTTGTTCACAGGTTTCCTAGCAACTGGGCTAATGATTGCAGTAAAAAATAATTTTTTTTTGGTGTTCCAGTATACGATGCTATTTTTAAGCATCAAAATACTGTATTTTAAAAAATGTAATACTGTTATTTTGGTATTCTAAGAAGTCTGAAAGCTGAATCATTTATATCTTGAGACATTCCAAGAGTGTTTTATGCTGCATTAAAAATTCTAATTGAACAAAAGATCCCTTATTTAGAAAACATCTTTTCCATTTCCATTACCCCAAAGAGAAATAAAAAATGTATATATTTGATGAAACAAAACTTGTACTGCAAAGATTATCCTAATAAGAATTTCCTATAAATGGTATACGAACATGGCGGTTTTGAAACTGATACAGATTACCCTACAACAGCAATAGATAAGTGATTCTGTAACTATAAATGGTGACATGCAAAATTTGAAGCTGAACTGGTAACAATAGCCTTAAAACAAAACTCCAGGTTCCTGTCAAGAACAATATTGGAGTCTCTGTAAAGAAATAAGTTCTTCCAAAGGGTCTCAAAGTTATTTGAAAATGGGGATTCCGGAGGAAAATATTTGGGTTGGTAAATAACTCTCTCCTCTTCATTCCTCTGACTAATTTGGGGGCACAAACATTTTTTAACAGCTGGAAAAATTTGAGCAACAAAATGCTTGGAACTCATCTGTGACAATATTGATACGTACTTTTATTTTTAATGATTGCAGTTAAAGAATCAATATTTTATTTGTAAAATTTATTTAAAATTCCCTGTATTTTATGTATGTATGTATTTATGTATGTATGTATGTATTTATTTATTTTTTTTTGAGATGGATTCTCATTCTGTCAACTCAGGCTGGAGTGCAATGACACGATCTTGGCTCACTGCAACCTCTGCCTCCTGGGTTCAAGTGATTCTCCTGCTTCAGTCTCCTAAGTAGCTGGGATTACAGGGGTGCGCCACCATGACTGGCTAATTTTTGTATTTTTAGTAGAGATGGGCTTTTACCATGTTGGCCAGGCTGGTCTTGAACTCCTAACCTCAAATGATCTGCCTGCCTTGGCCTCCCATAGTGCTGGGATTACAGATGTGGGTCACCATGCCACACCATCCCTATATTTTAATTCCAGTTGAATTGGTTGTTTTTGTAATGTTTTATTAGTTTATCAGCTACTAATTTGTATTAAACATATAAAATGTACTATATATTTTGTATGTTCATTGTAGTGCTTAATATTTTGTAATGTTTATAAATCTGTCTTCAAAATATATTGTGATTAGTTTCAGTGATTTAAAACAATTTCACCAATGCTGTGCACTTTTCGATTAGATACTAAAAGAGCAGTATTAGATACTAAAATGCTGATAATTGTTACTTTGGGAGGCTGAGGCGGATGGATCATGAGGTCAGGAGTTCAAGACCAGCCTGGCCAAGATGGTGAAACCCCATGTCTACTAAAAATACAAAAATTAGCTGGATGTGGTGGCAGGCGCCTGTAATCCCAGCTACTTGGGAGGATGAGGCAGAGAATTGCTTGAACCTGGGAGGCAGAGGTTGCAGTGAGCCGAGATTGCACCACTGCACTCCAGCCTGGGCAACAGAGCGAGACTCCATCTCAAAAATAAAAACAATAAACAAAACAAACAAAAAACCCCCAAAACTTGTCATTTTTCTCTGGCATTATACTCCAGCCACTAGCTATCCACAGTTATCCAGCCACTAGCGGTGTTCTACTATCCTCAGTGTTAAATTCCTAATAGAAGATTCTTATCTGTGCTCCATTAATCCCAAGAAGGCTTTTGGTGGGCAAAGTGCTCAGATCATGGTCTTAAGAGGTGGCCTGGTGGATGAGAAAGAGAATGCATTCAGATGCTGGAATGCAAACCTGAATTTATATCCCAGTTAAATAATTCACTTCTCTGAACCTCAGTTTTCATGTTTATAAGAGTAGAATGCTGTTGTCTACCCCTGGGGACGACTGTGATTATTAAATCAGAATGTATGTCAATGTGACTACTTTCTTGACCAATGGTGGGTCCCATCTTTCCCTTCCTCTGTGAAAAGGCATTTTCTCTGCTAGAAGATAAAAGCCATCGCTGGGCGGGGGAGGTGTAGAATGTCTGATGAAACAGGGCTCCTTTGTGGGGAAGCAAGGGTCTTTGACGCCTGAGAATGAATCTCATGGCAGCAAGGTCAGGAGAGGTAAAACCAGCAGAGGAAGACCCAAGTGAGGAGCCCGGAGTCAGAAAGCAGGCTGCTCAGATTCACATTTCACTGGAATGCTTTTCTCCTTTGATGCATCTCAACTGGAAGGGTAAATTGAAACAGTGGGAACTGCGATGTGGAAGCATCTTCATTTATTTTCTGAGGCA
The DNA here is from genome assembly GCF_000951045.1 of Mandrillus leucophaeus. Lineage (NCBI taxonomy): Eukaryota > Metazoa > Chordata > Mammalia > Primates > Cercopithecidae > Mandrillus > Mandrillus leucophaeus. The sequence goes on from NW_012104565.1 coordinate 1,849,549, forward strand.
CTGTTTGGTTACCCAGAAGGAACCGATGGGGCCTGGGAGTGGATGTTTGTTTTGAAGAATATTACCCAAAGAGTGGGGAAGGAGTAGGGGCAGGCTGGCTTTTCTCCTGTTCCTTTGGAGTTGAGTTTGACCTTGCAAGTGACCTCAGGAAACCTCCAGTGAATGATTTCCTAGTGACACCATAACACTTTGTGTCACCTCTTTCCTTGTTAAATAATTCAGAGGTCAGTAAGCTTCACAGCCGTGAAGGCTGGTAAGCAGAGGTCATCATTTGCAGTGATTCCATGTTCACCAGATTCTTGCATACCTCGATGTGCTTTTCTGATTGCATGATATAAATCTAGTTGGTTTGAAAATTTTGGCTGATAAACTCAGTCTCTTTTGGATGCCACCCAGGCTGCGATGCGCCTTCTCTGCAATGTGCCATGCATTGCTTCATGAAATCAGTTTTTAAAATACTTGGGACACTGTTTATTTAACTCCAGCTTTGTGCTGGGCTGGTTACACAGGCCCATACACAGGATGGAGACCTGCATTGTGAAGCTTTCACCCCCTTACTAGTCACGTCCATATGCTCCACTGCATTGTGAAAAGGGTCTTGTTCCCCCTCACCCCCCTCATCTTCCTCTCCTAACTACAAGCACCAGCCTGGGCTCATGGTAGGTCTGTTGAAGCTATTTTTATTCAGGCCTCTGAGAGGTCAATTATGTCCAAATCTTTATAGCTGATTGCTATGGAAACTGTCTATTTGTTCAAATTAGGACTCAATTCAATATATCAAGTTCCTCCAAGGAGCTGCTCCACAGAAAGACAGTAACTGTCTCTGTCCACTGCCGGTGGTCCCATTGGTCAGGTGAATTGGGTCCACCATCTTGAATGGGCCAGTCTGTCTCCTGAGACTTGTACTGAACATCCCTCACTCTCCAGCAAAGTACACTTTCCTTGTGACTGGGATCCCAGAAGCTGGAGTTGGGAAGGGATCTAGAAGGTTGGTTAGTTAAGTCAGGGGTTCATGATCTATTTTAGGTCACAAATTTCTTGGAGAACTTGATGAAAATCCTCTTCCCAGGAAGACGCACATGCAGATGTACTCATCTTTCATTCAGCAAGTACTACCTGAGCCTCTGCAAAGCATCAGACTTTGTTCTAGAGGCTGGGATACAGCAGAGAACACTGATGTAGTTCCCTGACCTTGTACCTCAGCCTTCTGGGTTTGAGAGGGGGAAGGGTAGACAAAAAATAGTAATTAAGAGCAAACATATTGCATCTAAGAGTGTGATAGATGCTACAGAGAAACATACAGTAGGGGAGAAAGCGAGACACATTGGTGGACTGGCAGAGATTGGTACCTCTTCCTGCTAGCTCCGTGGACTTACCGGGAGCCTTATGGATGAGTAGAGGAAGCCAGGCTACCCTCTGCTGGCCAGGACCATGGATTGAAACCTGTCCAGAGGGTGGGCAAAGGAGGGGGTGATTCATATGTCACAGTAACCACAGTATGCTCTGTCACTGAAGACCTCCTGGGTAATAGGGCAGGGGCCTGGCCTGGGTGGGAGGAGGCAAGGTAGGGAGGATGGAGCTCACCACAGAATCTGTGCCGTGGGGTCTATGGCTCTCTCCATTTCTCCTGCACCCTGCAATAACCTTCTAGCTCTAGTTCTTGTTTTTTCCTCTTAATGTTCAGCTGTCTTTGTAGTGATGGTGACCACCTCCTTCTAGTGACTACAATCTTTCCCTACCACTGGACCTTGCCCTGTTCTGTCTCTCTTGACACTGGTCCAGCTGCCCCAAGTGGCTCATGGGTGTGGGGGCTGTCACCTATTTAGCAGGCTGGATAGCATGGCAATTGAGTGCCCATGATTTGGAGAGAACAACTTGGGTCTGAATCCCAGCTCTTCCATCTGGTTGCCTTTGGGCAAGTCACCTGTCCTCTCTTTCAGTTTCCCTGTCTATGAAAGGGAAGATAACAGGAAGATGAAATGAGACCACACATATAAAAGGTTTGGCCTAGCATGGGGTAAGCACTCAGGAGACGGCGGGTCTTGTTGTAGTACTGGTAGTACATGTAACTCATGGAGCTGGTTTTCTGAATGAATGTGGTAAGAGACTGGTGATTAGAAACAGGTGCAGAGCCATTCATTGATTGAACACTTGTTGAGTGCCCTTGCGTGCCAGGCACTGTTCCAGGCTCCAGGGACATAGTTGGGGACACAACAGACAAAAGTCTTTTCTCATGT
>NW_012104565.1:1853440-1862637 GCF_000951045.1 Mandrillus leucophaeus
GTTTTCCCGCTGCAGCCAGAGTGACCTTTATCAATGACAGCATTGAGCATCTCTTTTCTCTGCATTAAAAAGACCCTCCTGGCTTCCCTTTGCCTTTAGGATAGGATCCTGTTCTTGGCCCAAGATGCCTCCTACCGCTCACCATGCGGCCTCAGCCTTCCGTCCCACTGCATTTCCCCCATCTTTCCCCCTACTCTTCCCAAAAGGGCCCAGGCAGGCTCTCTCTTGCCTCAGGGCTTTGACTGTGATTTTCTTTCAGCTCTGAACTCTCTCTCCTCCCTGCCGCCTTCTCCCGCTGCCTAGTGCTTTTCATTTTGTGCATTCTAGTTAAAACAGCACATCCCCAGGAGGGATTTATTTTGCTCGCTAGACTAGACTGAGACCCTCTCCTCAGGCTTTCCTCACACCTTGTCTTTCTCCATCATCACCACGTACCCCAAAGACTTCTTGGCATGCTTGTCTTTTCTGTTACAGCCTAGAAGCTGGACCATAGGCTTCATGACGCAGGGGCTGGCCTTTTTTGTTGCTCTCTGACCTCAGGGTCTAGCCCAATGTCTGGTGCACAGCAGAGGCTCATTATTGTATATCATCTAATAATCATTATTACAGAGAGAAAGAATGAATGAAGATTTTCAAAGCACAATGGAAATGCTGAGGGAGTAGCTATGCATTTGGGGAGGTGGAGGTAAGTTTCATGCAGGGAGCTGATGTCAGTTGGATACTAAAGGATGAGTAGGAATTTTCCAGATGGAGAAAGAGGGTGGGTATTTCAGGGAGAGCGAACAGCAGGTGGAAATGCACAAAGGTGTGGAAGAGAACAATATGCTTGTAGAATAAGTTGTGTAGCAAGTCTGGGAGAAATAAGTTAGGAGCAGGGACAGGGAGTGGTGTCAAATAAATCCAAAGGGATTGGCAGAGTTCAGGGTAAAAGGATCTCATAAGCTGCGCTTGACTGTGACCTTCGCCCTGAGACGCATGGGAAGCCACTGGATGTTTGTGAGCAGATGGATGAGATGGTGACATTTGTGTTGTGGAAAGAGGACTCTGAGGCTGGGTGTGGTGCCTCATGCCTGTAATCCCAGTACTTTGGGTGGCCGAGGCAGGCAGAAAACTTGAGGTCAGCAGTTTGAGACCAGCCTGGCCAACATGGTGAAACCCTGTCTCTACTAAAAATACAAAAATTAGCCAGGCATGGTGGCGCATGTCTGTATTTCTGCTACTTGGGAGGCTGAGGCAGGAGAATTGCTTGAACTTGGGAGGTGGAGGCTGCAGTGAGCCGACATTGTGCCACTGCACTCCAGCCCTGTCTCTTATACACATCTAGATGTGTATAAGAGACAGCATGAAAGTTATAATACAGCCCTGGAGTGTATCAAGTGGAAGGATATATTTTTTAATCACACAAAGTAAGTTCAGAAGTAGGCAGGCAGTTTGAGACAGGTCTGGCCACTCCTTGGTCTCTAAGGTCTTATTTTTTCACACTACCTCCCTCAAGTTTGCCTCATGGACCAAAATGGCTGCTAGAGCTTTAGCCATCATGTCTGCATTCCAGGCATCAGAAAGGGAAAAGGGGCAAAGGGCAAAAGGAGCCCACTTCCCAGCTGGGGCACCTCTCTTTAAGGAACATGCTGCCTCACAACACTGAACTTGGTCACAAAGCTGCAGCTTAGCTGTAAGGGGGGCCGGGACATGTAATGTTTTAGCTGGGAGCATTGCCTTTCCAGATACAAGGTGGGTTTGTACCAAAGAAGGTAAGAACAAGGCCAGATTACACAACCCAGAAAGGAGATACTAGCTCTCTCTGGCAAGCCCCTTGACCGACAGGAAGAGGGAGACGGAGTGAGCTGGCAGACTAAGTCCTCCAGCCAGGCCCCTCATCTGTGGTGTGAGGCGCCATCAGTTCTAAAAGGGGGAAGGACAAACAGGCACAGTTGGGGCTCTCCTCAAGTGAGAGGGCCGGGAAGGGGAGAGTGGAGGGATCGGACAGAGGCATGATCTCTGTGCCCATCCTCTGGGTTCCTCACTCCATCAGGCTGCCGCCTGAGTATACCCTGCTCGGAGAAGCCACCCCTGACCCCACAACGTCAACATCAAGCCTCCTTTCCCGCTCCCTGACTCCTTACCTTGTGTTATTTTTTTTCTTTATCACACATTTGACTGCCTGTGATTCTGTGAGTTCATGTATTGTCCGCCTGGCCTGCTAGGCTGTAAGCAGTCTGGGAGGCAGGGATGTACCTGTCCTATTCATCACGGCATCCTGTCTCCAGCACCTCTTGCCTGGCCTGTGTGGGGGCTGACACTTGCTCAAAGAGTGGTCCTGATGCAGAAACATCTCCCCCTGGCCCTGGGGAGGCTAGACCAGCATGGGCTCTGGCACCTTCCTCCCACTCTTCAGCTCTCCTGCTTCATTCAACAAAGGGGGCTGAGAGCCTCCTTGTGCCTGGTGCTCTTCTGGGCATTGGGAATTCAGTGATAAACACAGACAAAAATCCCTGCTCTCATGGAGTTTATCTCCAGCGGAGGAGGGAGACAAGTAAAGAGGCTAGCTGGTGATATGAGGTGTAAAGAAAAGTGAAGCAGGGAAAGGTTGAGTTCTGGGGTTGGGTGTCTTCATTTTATATAGAATGGCCAAAGGCAGGCTTTACTAAGAGGCAGTAACAGTGGAGCAAAAGCCCGCAGGGGCTAGGGGAGCCAGACCTCTGGACGTCTGGAGGAAAAATGTCCTCAGCACAGGAAACAGCAGGGGCAGAGAGCCTGAGGCGGGAGCACGCCTAGGGTGTCTGAAGAACAGCGACGGGAGCCAGTGTGGCTGGCAGAGAGTGGGAAATAATATGGTCACATAGGGTCACCGCCAGGGCTGCAGCTTTTATTCTGAAGGATATGGGGATCCCTCAGAGGGTCAGGGGCAGAGGAGCGGGGAGCGACTTGACTTTTGTTATGAAGGATTCCTTCTGCTGTGTGTTGAGGACTGGTTGTGGGGGTGGGAGTAGAAGCAGGGACTCCAGTGAGGAAGCTACTGCCTCTCCCAGGGGAGAGGTGACCATGGTTTAGATCAGGGTGGAGGCAGAGGAGGAGGTGAGGAGCTGTACTTCCACAGGATGAACTCTTCTCCTCTCACCCTGAAGGCATTCCCGGTGGCCCTACATATCTCCCTCCCTCAGCAGTCAAGCTTTCTTGGGGGTAGGCTCTATTTCATTAGTGGTATCACATCTCTGTCACATTTCCCATATTCCACAGTGGATGCAGACGTGGGGGTTTCAGCTAGCAGGCTCCAAGGTGAATCTAACCTGCAGGCAAGGTGTTAAACTCGTGTTGAACTGTATAGGAGCATACTGCTTTCTGATTTTGCCACAGACCTCACTATTCTCTATTGTTTTCCAAACACTTCTGGTTTCACTCATTTATATGATCTGTCTGGCTCCTGAAGACATGTGAGGTTTGTACCAGCTGAGATCTCTGCTTCACAGATCTTGTTAATCCTATTTCACAGATGACAGTAACTTAACTGGCTCAGAGCAATGAAATGACTATCCCAAGGTCATGAGGTTCTAAACTGGTGATTGCAGCTTTCTGGTTTTTAATGTTTCTCCACTCCATCCTACCAGCCTTACAGCTGGTGAGAGTTGAGAGAGAATTCTCTCCCTTTATCAGACAGATGTCATACCCTACTTGTACATAGATGATTTCAGAAACAGAGTAATGGTGAAGAGACCGTCTAACTTGAGTTCACATTTCCTTCCATTCCTAGCTAAAGAACAGAAAGCATTCGCCAGTGTATTCCTCATTTCCACTACAACAGCCGGGCAACCTGCTGATTTTACTGTGTACAATGAAGCTTTTGTAAAGCATGTGTGCTTATGCTTCTTCAAATGAAGGGTTGCTCTCCAAAAGACGATGTCTGTAGCATGTGTGTGGTCGTTAGCACCTATTATTATACGTTTACGTTCATAGCTTTGTAGCTTCTTATTCCACAGTCCTGCCTACCCTTGGTCCTTAAAAGCAAACTTTGGAGGGTGGTTCTTACTAAAACTTGCCATATTCTGAATTAAATTTTAATGACTTCAAACCCTTGCTGAGGAATGAGAATTCAACAGAGTTAAAATTATATTCTTAAGTGTTCCTGGAGTCGGCCCCAAGTATTAAGGTACTCAGAAGTAAAAAGGCCTTTGCCCTCTATGGGTTTCCAGGAAAAAAAAAAAAAAGAAAAAAAAAGAAACTGAGCAGTCATTTACCTTTTTGTACATTTCCCCAATTTTCTCAATCTGTTCCCATAGCAACCCTAATAGAGATTGGGTTGCTAGAAAAGCATTCATTTCTATAGAAACAATTTGTTCTATATGAGAAAAAGTTTACTTGGTAGCATATGAAATCTAATATTAGGATTTTGGTTTTGTTGGTGGATTTTTTTTTTTTTTTTTTTTTTGTCAGCCAGAAGAATATTTCCCAAGCCACCTACAGACGTATGTTGCATCTTTAAGCTCAAAATTTCATCTCCTAGTGTTTTCTCAAATTGGTTTTGGATGGAGGTTGCAGAGCCTCAGTTCCTTGGGATGTTGACTAAGAATACAAAATTTTAAAAAGTTTAGATTATTTGCATACTCAAATACAAAGGATAGACTAGATGATCTCTTGAGGGGTTTTGTTTTTTTGGCACAGGAATATGCTGTTTTTCTTGACGTCGCTGTGAAAATCCTGAGGGGTTTTGAATAGAACAAGGTAGACAGCTTTGGTTGTAAGCAGCAGAAGCTCAACTCAAAACTGATTAAACAAACACACAAAAGAGGGGAATTTGATAATTATCAGATTTTAGAAGTCTAGAGGTTTCAGGTATGGCTGGATCTAGGGCTTATGGAGAAAGTCGCTTTTCCCTCTCTCAGCTCGCCTTCCACTCTGCTGGCTTCATTCCCAGGCAGGCTCTTCTTAGGAGGCTCCAGAAAGCTCCAGTCCTACCCCCTGCAGCTTCCAGTGAAAGGAGACGACCTCTTTTCCATTAGTTCCCTGGAAAGTTCTAGGAAAAGTTCTAAGTGGATTGACTTAGGTCACATGCCCACCCCCAAGCCAATCACTGGGGATGGGGAAGGGAGGAGATAAGCTGATTGGCCAGACCTGGGTCAGGTGTTTCCCTTTGGAGTCAGAAGTGAGGTCAGCATCTCCCAGTCCCCACAGACTAAGAGACGGAGGAACATTTCTAAAGTGGAGAATCAGAAGGTGGAGGCAGACAAAAGGGGGATGGATGTGATCCAGGCACCAGTTGGTCACTCCAGTGACTGATTCCAAATGGCCGAAGAGGACCCATTTGACCATATTCTGAAATTAGGGGGCTGGTCCTTAAAAGCTTGCTTCATCCCAGCTGGACAGAGAGAGGGAGCTGACCAGTTAGGGCTTCCCTTTCCAATCATTTCACTTTTCTAATTAATCTGTTACTAGCTCTACCTCAAGAATATACTTCAAACAAGATATTTTTCCCCCTTCTGAAGGGAGTTGAAAAAAATCAGAATACATTTGCATACTGCCTAAAACATTCTGAACCCGTGTCTTATCAGTGCCACTGAACAACCCTGTCTTTTCAGGGCTGGTAACTATATAATTATAGCCACCTTCAGCCTCGCCAGCTCCCTCTCGAAAAGGTTATCGTCAACAGGGGATGAAAAATCATTTGGAAACATAGCCTAGGTGCCTAGGTCTGTTTTTCAATTGTCTTTTCATCCCATAGTTCAGAGAGTCCAAGAAAATAATGTGTTAGCAGCGCATAAGTAACCTCATATACATACGTTTTTCATTTTTTATTTTTTGAGATGGAATCCTGTTGTTGCAGGCTGGAGTGCAGTGGCACCATCTCGGCTCACTGTAACCTCCACCTCCCAGGTTCAAGCTATTCTCCTGCCTCAGCCTCCCGAGTAGCTGGAACTACAGGCATGTGCCACCACGCCCGGCTAATTTTTGTATTTTAGTAGAGATGGGGGTTCAGCATGTTGGCCAGGCTGGTCTTGATCTCTTGACCTTGTGATCTGCCTGCCTCTGCCTCCCAAAGTGCTGGAATTACAGGCGTGAGCCACCGTGCCCAGCCCATATGTTTTTTTCTTGAAAAAAATATTTCGTGAGATGATTAAGGTGCGAATTATTTCAGGGAAGGTGTTGGTGTGTGGTCACTAATTTAAATTAACAGGATTTCCAGGGCTTATTAAGAGCCTAAAATAGAATTGCTAAAAATCAGACAGCATCTTACTTTGAGTTTAACTTCTGTTATAGTGAATCTTTTGCCTTAAAAATGCTTTGTTTTCACCACCATTAGCTTGCAAAGATATTTTAAAAGTTTAAAATATCCTTAGGATTTTTTTCCTTGTTAATAAACTGGGTTAATGATTTCCATGGAGATTACTTCCAACGAGGTTCTTGTATTTTAGGCAAGCAGCTATCCTGTTGGGATCAGAAAGGAATCATTTGAAACCTTTAATCTCCTAGAAGACTAAATGCTTCTGGTGAATGGACCCCTGGGTCTCGGTGGGACGTTTGAGAGGTGCTTTAAGGTACAAAGCGCTGTGCTTCAGAAGACACAATCTTTCAAGTAGGGCTCACAAGTGAGGGACTTTGACCAGCCTGGTTGAGGGAAGTGTGTGCGTGCGCACTGCACGCATTGGGGGTTGGGGATTTTGTGTTCTGTTGTTAGCGGAGGGTGTCCTTTATAACACTGAGAATGAAGGTGATGTTCTGGTTTAAAACACCTGTAACTTACATGAACTTCCACGAGCAGAGACGGGTGCTGTCGAGCAGAGCTTCCCACACAAAATGTATAGTTGCATCCCCTGGCATCTTGTTCAAGCACAGGTTCTGATGCAGGAGGTTAGGGACAGGGCCTGGGATTTGGTGTTTGTGACAAACTCCCAGATAATCCCATCCCCATGCTGCTGGTCCCTGGGCCACACATGGAGTAGAGAGAGTGCAGACCACTTCGTTCTGCCTCCACTGGGAAGAGACTGAAAATCACATTTTGGATCCTGCCAGTCCTTAGCAGCGCTGATCCTGGTGTATCTTGGGACTTTATGTCATCCCTGAAAAAGAGATCCCCTAAGAAGCGTAAAGCCCAAATACCTTTTAAGTCATTGGTTCTAGACTAGCTGATGTCCTCTAATCCTGGCAGAGGATCTGGCTGCCGGTAAATGGTGGCTGCGGGAGAGACAGATCAGGAATGATTTGGGCCAAACTTTTCTTCTAAAGCAGAAATGAAAACGAAGCCTATTGTTTCTTCAGAATGTCTTTGCATCTTTCTCAGCTATGGGGACCATGCAAATGTATCTCCCAAGGGAGTGGTGGTATTTGGTGATGTCTTTGTTCATTTAGCTAAAGGCAGATTTCCCTGTTTCCCTCATTGGGAGATGATCTTGTACCTGAGTCTTCAGAGAAGCAGTAGCTACATTGAAGCCTTTCATCAGAATTCTCAATGAGGCAGCAGACTAGGAAGGAAGGAAGAAGCAGGCCCTTCTGAGCTTTTTGGAGAACTGCAAAGCAGGCACCTGTATCAGGTAGCTACTGACGTATAACAAATAACCCCAAAACTTAGTGGTTTCAAACAAATAACCTTTTTAAGAATATTTTTTATTATGGATTCAGGGGGTACCTGTGCAAGTTTGTTACATGGATATATTGTGTAATGGTGAAGTTTGGGCTTCTAGTGGACCCATCACCCAAATAGTGAACATTCTACCCAATAAGTGGTTTTTCAACCTTATTCTCATCTCACCTTTCCCCCTTTTGGAGTCCCCAGTGCCTATTATTTCCATCTTGATGTCCATTCAAACAATTTTTAAACCATTATACTATCTGTATGTATCCCATAACATCATGTTGTAAACCTCAAATATACACAGTAATATTTATTTTTAAAACATAAATCTTTTTAAAAAATGAAAAAGCCTCAATAACCTTTTATTATCATGATTATTTCTCCTGAGTTGATGTGTAGGCTGGGCAGTTGTGTTGATCTCAGTTGGTCCTGTTGATGTGTCTGTGGTCAGCTGGTGGTTCCGCTGGGGGCTGGTGGTCTAGCATCATCTTTGCTGGGACCAGTTGGCTCTCTTCCACCTACCACCACATTTGTCACAGTCTGACACGTTCCCATGGTGGTGGCAGTGGTCCCAGAGAGAGCTATAGTATCCCAATCATGCAGGAGGACAAGTGGTAATATATACAGGCTTTTCAAGCTCTGCTGGCATCAGATGGGCTAACATACCCCAGTGGCCAAAGCAAGTCATATGCCTGAACCCAGAGTCAGGGAGTGTAGGACCAGAAAGCTGCAACAGAGCATGAATGCAGGGAAGCCATTAGTGAAATTCAGCAATGAACAAGCCCCTCTTTCAATGCTTGAGACTGAGTTTGTAAATCTCTGAGTATAGACAAGACTTTTCATTCATTCACTTATTCATTCGTTCATTCATGAAACATTTATTATTTTTCTCTTATGCAAAGCACTGGGCTCAGTCAGACTTCAGAGTTTCACTTGCCTTGAGATCTACACCCACTTAACTTCCACCTCCAGATTGTCTCCATGTGGAAACTGCAGAAAGCGTTTGCTGACTCGTCAGCGGGACCCGTGGGACCTGTGGAATCAGTCTGTGGAATGAGGCAGAGGGTCCCCTCCCCAACGCCCATGGGGCAGCTACTGCCTGTTGCCATGGAGATGCTGGAGAGCTTTAAACAGGCCCTGCTACCCACTTCTGGGGCTGCTGCCTTTCAAGATGAAAGGGCCTGGCTAGAACTCAGAAGGTCTGCGGTCCTCTTAGGCCCTTGGGTTGATCGCCTCATGGAGGCTGTTTTGATCATCATCAATGCAAATAATTAAAATTAAAAACATTTTTGTGGGTACGTAGTAGGTATATGTATTTATGGGATATATGTGATATTTTGATACAGGCATGAAATCTGTTGTAATCATGACATGGAAAATGGGGTATCCATCCCCTCAAGCACTTATCCTTTGTGTTACAAATAATCCAATTAGACTGTTTTAAAATAACAGTATGTACAGTTAAATTGCACATTTAATTTAAAATGCATAATAATTTAATTGTACATTTAATTTAAAATGTACAATAATTAATTGTACATTTAATTTAAAAGTACAATAATTAATTGTACAATTAATTTAAAAGTATAATAATTAATTGTACATTTAATTTAAAAGTACAATAATTAATTGTACA
>NW_012104566.1:0-951 GCF_000951045.1 Mandrillus leucophaeus
GTGGTGGCATGTGCCTGTAATCCCAGCTACTCAGGAGGCTGAGTCAGGAGAATCGCTTGAACCTAGGAGGTGGAAGTTGCGGTGAGCTGAGATTGCACCGCTGCACTCCAGCCTAGGCAACAGAGTGAGACTCTGTCTTAAAAAAATATAAATAAATAAAATAAAAATGTATTACAGCAATAGCTTATACGTCTGGCATGGGAGTAATTAAGGTTAAAGTGATCTGAAGTTCTGTGTCATTTGGGAGGAGGGTAAATATATAGACCAAGTTAACATTGAATAAGTTAGTTGTGGATGTTGAAATTTCTAGGGTTACTTCTAAAAGAACATAGTCTATAATCGCCTAACTAGTGGAGGAAAACAATGGAATGAGAAGATAGGAAATAGATCCCCTCAAAAGGCAAAAATGAAGAGAAAAAGTGTTGATAGGATGATAGTGGGAATAAATGTATCTATATACAAAATTACAGTTAAATGTGAATAAATATTCCAGTTGAAAAACAAAAATGGTGGCTCACGCCTGTAATCCCAGCACTTTGGGAGGCTGAGGTGGGTGATCACTTGAGGTCAGGAGTTCGAGACCAACCTGGCCAACAGGGTGAAACCCTGTCTCTACTAAAAATACAAAAATTAGCCGGGCGTGGTGGTGGATCCCTGTAATCGCAGCTACTCAGGTGGCTGAGGCATGAGAATTGCTTGAACCCAGGAGGCAGAGGTTGCAGTGAGCCAAGATCTTGCCACTGCACTCCAGCCTGGGTGACAGAGTGACACCCTGTCTCAGAAAAAACAAACAAACAAAAAACCCCCAAACAAACAAACAAACAAACCCAATAAAGTCATTTTAAAAATTAGCCAGTTACAAGGAGCACATCTAAAGTCTCAGTATACACAAGGGTTGAAAATACAATGATGATGCAGGATACTTAAAACAAATTCTCACTGAAGGAAAGA
>NW_012104566.1:3906-5942 GCF_000951045.1 Mandrillus leucophaeus
CTGCACTCCAACCTGGCGATAGAGTGAGACTCCATCTCAAAAACAAAACGAAAAAACAAAGAAAAAGAAAAAACTTTGGCTGCTTTCTCGGAACCTGGGGGTGGTGAGTAGGGAGCAAGTAACAGTCATGAAGCTATTGTAGAGATGCGGGTGACAGACAGTCATGCCTGGAAGGGGTGATCTTTGTGGAGATGGTGATACAAGGTGGGATTCAGGATTCGCTTTGAAGGTAGAGGTCATAGAGCTTGTTGATGAATTGGAGATGGGTTGTGCTGGATGGCTCCCAGTGTTAAGTCTCATCAGTGAATGGGGAAGACTGGAGAAGTGGATGGGGGGCATTGAGCGTTGTTTTAATCATATGGAATTTGAAATACCCATTAGGCATTGTATTAGTCCATTTTGTGTTGCTATAAAGGAATATCCAAGACTAGGTAATTGATAAAGCGGTTTCTTGGGCTCACAGTTCTGCAGGCTGTACAAGCATGGCACAGCATCTGCTTGGCTATTGGTGGGGCCTTGGGAAACTTCCACCCATTTAACCGACCCCATTGTGGCATCCTGGTGTCAAGCAGCTGTGTATATTTTTTAAAAAGCCCATCTGAATGCTCCAGAGGGCTTTTTATATCATGTGTCACAAGGCAAGAGAAGGAGCAAGAGAGAGGGGGGGAGGCGCCAGGCTCCTTGAAACAATCAGCTCAGTCCATTGGCACCTGCATGTCTGCACATCAATGTGAACGAACAGAGTGAGAACTCACTCATTACAGCAAGGATAGGACCAGGCCATTTATGAGGGATCCACCCCCACGACCCAAACACCTCCCACCCAGCCCCACCTCCAACGTGAGGGATCACATTTCAACATGAGATTTGGAGGAGACACACATCCAAACCATATCACACATGCAAGTAAAAATGCAGCGTCTGTGGCTTTCTAGGCATGTATGGAGCTCAGGGTACCAGAAGGGGCTGGACAGATACACGTGCAGTACTCAGAGTAGAGGTGGCATTTAAAGCCACAGGCCCGGATGAAATCACCCAGGTGTTGGAGGGTGACGAGAGGTCTTCAGACTGAGTCTTGGGGAGCTCCAACAGTTAGAAGCTGTGAAGGGGAAGAGGATTCAGCAAGGAAAACAGAGAGGTACAGGTCCTTGAAAACGGAAATAAAACCGGGTGAGTATGGCGAGCCAGCAGCCTCAGGGAGACAGAGAAGAAAGGAACAATCACTGCATCAAATGCTTCTGATAAACGGGGTTGAGCTCTGAGGATAGACCCAAATCACCTAAACTCTTTGGTTACTTTTTAGTTTTGATTTTCCTTATGTTGACACCTTAATTGTCATCTCCTGCATCTGCTAATATTCTTGAGGTCGGGGAGGGAATCAAAACCCATCCTTCAACTCCCATCCATTCTAAGTGTATCATTAGACCTAGAATGAAAAAGATTAAGGAATTAAAAAGTGCTGGCGGCTTTGTATCTGTTGGTAGCCATTTAACCTACCCCATCGTGGCGTCCTGGTGTCAAGCAGCTGTGTATATTTTTTAAAAAGCACATCTGAATGCTCCAGAGGGCTTTTTATATCGTGAGTTAGAACTGCCTGCAAGATCTGATTGGCCCAGTTCCACAAAGAGGGCTCCAATAGGCTTTAAAACCTTCTGTCTCATTTCTTTGTGCATTTGTTATTAGCTCAATAAATAATAAATAGAGGAATTACCCCATCACTAATTTGCTTTTTTATCAAGGAGAATTCATGTTTTAATAAATTGCCATTTTGTCTTATTGAACATGTGCTATAATATGCCTGTAATTCAAACATAAAACTATCTTTATTATAGTATTTGTTTCTTTACCCATACATATGTTCTTCAGCTATGGCTTTTGTGAGGATGTTTGTTCATTTATTGCTTTTCTTGTTCCATTCTTGTGATGTCTTCCCGTAAAATATTTGCTTTTTTCTGGAATTATTGCATTTAAAAAATTAATATTTATTTATTTTTCTCTCATCACAAGAGTAATAAACGATGCCCTTTTAAGATTCC
>NW_012104567.1:0-1520 GCF_000951045.1 Mandrillus leucophaeus
TGCAACCTCCACCTCCCAGGTTCAAGTGATTCTCCTGCCTCAGCCTCCCGAGTAGCTGGGATTATAGGCGCCTGCCACCACAGCTGGCTAATTTTGTATTTTTAGTAGAGATGGGGTTTCGTCATGTTAGCCAGGCTGGTCTCGAACTCCTGACCTCAGGTGATCTTCCCGTCTCCGCCTCCCAAAGTGCTGGGATTACGGGTGTGAGACACCACGCCCAGCCTTGTAACTTATTTTGAAATGAGTTAAAAAAATAAGATGATTGACTGGACACTTTGCTCATGTCTGTAATCCTAGCACTTTGGGGGCCTGAGGTAGGAGGATCACTTGAGCCCAGGAGTTCGACACCAACCTGGGCAACATAGTGAGACCGCATCTCTGTTTAATTTAATATTTTTATATAAAAAAGAATACAAATAAAAACAATTGTAAAAAATAAGATGGATTAATGAACAGACAGAGACAGGGATAGAAGGGCAGATGTGCAATAAAGCAAATAGAGCAAAATGCTCACTGCACAACCTAGGAGGTGGCTACATGGGTATTCACTGGACAATTCCTTCAACATTTTTATATATTGGAAGTTTTTCATATGAAAATGCTAGGGGGAAAAATCTGAAGGAGACACATGTGCCCTGGCTCCTGTGTGCCATATCGATCTTCAGGAGGTGACGGCCCAGCTATTATACTTACATCCTGAAAAGAAAATGGGTGACGGGCCAACAGAATAAATCAGCAGAAACTCATGTCTCCCAAAGTCTAGGATGAGGCCCCAAGAGAAGTCTGAGAAGTCTAAGTTCTTTTTCTTAGACGACGAAAGGCTTTTGTATGTATGAACATGAGCTGTTTTTATCCTTGTGATACAAGAAGTAGTAGAAGAAGCAAGAACACATGAATAATTTTTTTCTTGGCCAGGCACAGTGGCTCATGCCTGTAATCTCAGCACTTTGGGAGGCCAAGGTGGGCAGATCATTTGAGGTCAGGAGTTCAAGACCAGCCCGGCCAACATGGTGAAACCCCATCTCTATTAAAAATACGAAAATTAGCTGGGCATGGTGGTAGGTGCCTGTAATCCCAGCTACTCAGGAGGCTGAGGCAGGAGAATTGCTTGAACCCGGGAGGCGGAGATTGCAGTGAGCAGAGATTGTGTCCCTGCACTGCAGCCTGGGCGACAGAGCAAGACTCTGTCTGAAAAAACAAAAAAAAAGAAATATTCTTCTTAAGAAAAATAAAATAGAGCCAGGCGTGGTGGCTCACACCTGTAATCCCAGCACTTTCGGAGGCCAAAGTGGGAGGATCACTTGAGGTCAGGATTTGGAGACCAGCCTGGGCAACACACTAAGATCCTTATCTCTACAAAAAAAAATGTTTTTTTTTTAATTAGCCAGGCATGGTGGCACAAACCTGTATTCCTAGATACTTGCAGGCTAAGGCAGGAGGATGGCTTAAGCTCAGGAGGCTGAGGCTACGGTGAGCCAGGATCATGCCACTGCACTCTAGCCTGCATGACAGAGCAAGAC
>NW_012104567.1:5136-5407 GCF_000951045.1 Mandrillus leucophaeus
AAAGAGAAACCCCATCTCTACTAAAAATACAAAAATAGCTGAGCGTGGTGGTGCACACCTGTAATCCCAGCTCCTTGAGAGGCTGAGGCAGGAGAATTGGTTGAACCCGGGAGGGGGAGGTTGCAGTGAGCCAAGATCGTGCCACTGCACTCCAGCCTAGCCGACAGAGCAAGAGTCCATCTAAAACAAAACAAAACAAAACAAAAAAACATAAAATCAAATAATTTGGTAACTATCAGCATTCCACACATAACAATGGATTCTAAGGCCC
>NW_012104568.1:0-545 GCF_000951045.1 Mandrillus leucophaeus
TTGCTAGCCTTATTTCTGTGGAATCTGAGAACTGATATTTCGGATGCCTTTGAAGACTACAGGGCCAAAGGAAATATCCTCCGATAACAAAGAGAAAGAAGCTTTCTGAGAAACTTCGTTGTGATCTGTGAATTCATCTCACAGAGTTACAGCTTTCCCCTCAAAAGCCTTTTGCTATGACTGTTCTTGTGGAATTTGCAAATTGATATTTGGAAGCCCTTGACAGGCTATGGTGAAAAGGGAAATATCCTCAGATAAAAACTGGAAAGAAGCTTTCTGAGAAACTGCTCTGTGTTCTGTGAATTCATCTGACAGAGTTACAGCTTTCCCTTCCAGAAGCCGTTCGCTAAGACTGCTCTTGTGGAATTTGCAAAGGGATATTTGGAAGCCCATAGAGACCTATGGTGAAAAACAAAATATCCTCAGTTGAAAAATGGAAAGAAGCTTTCTGAAAAACTGCTTTGTGATGTGTGACTTCCATTCACTGAGTTACAGCTGCATTTCGTGGAGCTGTTTGCTAGCCTTATTTCTGTGGAATCTGAGAA
>NW_012104568.1:595-1600 GCF_000951045.1 Mandrillus leucophaeus
TTTGCTAGCCTTATTTCTGTGGAATCTGAGAACTGATATTTCGCAAACCTTTGAAGTCTATAGGGCCAAAGGAAATATATTCCGATCAAAATGAGAAAGGAGATTTCTGAGAAACTTCTTTGTGATGTGTGAATTCATTTCACAGAGTTACAGCTTTTCCCTGAAGAAACCTTTCGCTAAGACTGTTCTTGTGGAATTTGCAAAGCGATATTTAGGAGCCCTTGGACGGCTATGGTGAAAAGGGAAATATCCTCAGATAAAAAATGGAAAGAAGCTTTCTGAGAAACTGCTCTGTGTTCTGTGAATTCATCTGAAAGAGTTACAGCTTTCCCCTCAAGAAGCCTTTCGCTAACACTGTTCTTGTGGAATTGGCAAAGTGATATTTGGAAGCCCATGGAGGCCTATATTGAAAAGGGAAATATCCTCAGATAGAAACTGGAAAGAAGCTTTCTGAGAAACTGCTTAGTGTTCTGTGAATTCATCTCACAGAGTTACAGCTTTCCCCTCCGGAAACCGTTCGCTAAGACTGTTATTGTGGAGATTGCAAAGGGATATTTGGAAGCCCATAGAGGCCTACGATGAAAAAGAAAATATCCTCAGATGAAAACTGGAAAGAAGCTTTCTGAGAAACTGCTTGGTGATGTGTGATTTCCACTCACTGAGTTACAGCTGTATTTCGTGGAGCTTTTTGCTACCTTTATTAATGTGGACTCTGAGAACTGATATTTCGGATATCTTTGAAGACGAGAGGGCCAAAGGAAGTATCCTCTGATAAAAATGAGAAAGAAGCTTTCTGATAAACTTCTTTGTGATCTGTGAATTCATCTCATAGAGGTACAGCCTTCCCGTCATGAAACCTTTCGCTAAGACTGTTCTTGTGGAATTTGCAAAGTGATATTTGGAAGCCCATGGAGGGCTATGGTGAAAAGGGAAATATCCTCAGATAAAAACTGGAAAGAAGCTTTCTTAGAAACTGCTCTGTGTTCTGTGAATTCATCTCACAGA
>NW_012104569.1:0-1325 GCF_000951045.1 Mandrillus leucophaeus
GAAGGAAGGAAGGAAGGAAGGAAGGAAGGAAGGAAGGAAGGAAGGAAGGAAGGAAACAAAAGAAAAGAAGAAAAAAGAATATCATCTGAAATCATGACTAACCAACAATATATTTGCTCCCAACTCAGCATATCTGTCACACTAGGATAGGGTTCAGCAATAAAGCCTGTGGGCCAAAGCCAACCCAACTCCTATTTTTTACAGCTTACAAACAAAGAATGGCTTTTACATTTTTAAATTGAAAAATTTAAAAGAAAAAATATTTCATGACATAGGAAAACGGTATGAAATTTAAATTTCAGCATCCTTAACTAAAGCTTTATTGAAACACAGCCATGCCCATTTGTTTACGTATTGTCTATGAGTGCTTTTATGCTGCCACAGCAGAGTGTAGTCATTGTAACAGAGACCACATGTGGTACACTCACCACTGCCTGGCTGCCCAGCACCCTACAAACCACAGTAACATTATTCTAACAGCAGTGTTTGGAGTACCATGGTATCACTATACTGTGACATTTAAAAAAATTATATCCATTATGTCAAAACAAGAAAGCCAGGGATGGGTGGCTCATTCCTGTAATCCCAGCTACTCAGGAGTGAGGCAGGAGGATTACTTGAAGTCAGGAGTTCAAGACCAGCCTGGGCAGCACAGTGAGACCCCCATCTCTAAACAAAATTTTGAGATAAAAAAAGAAAACAAGTGAACTTTGAATGTCGCACTTTTAAGGCACACTGGAGTGTGTATTATTTTGTCATCAAATTAAATGGCAAAATATGTTTCCCGCTATATAGTGCCACTGTGCTAAAAGAATATAATAAATATCAACATTACCAGACTAAGCACTCATCACAATAGTCCCAGCTCACTGAGCACAAAGGTCAGAAAAATTAGAAAATTTAAAACAGAATTGGCTGGGCATGGTGGCTCACACCTGTAATCCCAGCACATGGGAGGCCTGAGGTCAGGAGTTCGAGATCAGCCTGGCCAACATGGTGAAACTCCATCTCTACTAAAAATATAAAAAAAAAAAAATTAGCCAGGCAGGTGCCTGTAGTCTCAGCCACTTGGGAGGCTGAAGCAAGAGAATCGCTTGAACCCGGGACGTAGAGGTTGCAGTGAGCCGAGATCACGCCACTGCACTCCAGCCTGGGTGACACAGTGAGACTCTGTCTCAAAAAAAAAAAAAAAAAAAAAAAAAAAAAAAAAAAAAAAAAAAGTTACTGCATAGTTTATTTTAATGAAAGGAATGAAAGTCCATGTATGAACATATTTTAAAATGTAAATTCTTGCTGTTAATACACTAACATAAAGACATAGACTA
>NW_012104569.1:2344-3680 GCF_000951045.1 Mandrillus leucophaeus
AACCCGGGAGGCGGAGCTTGCAGTGAGCTGAGATCCGGCCACTGCACTCCAGCCTGGGCGACAGAGCGAGACTCCGTCTCAAAAAAAAAAAAAAATTTCCAGTACACAATACAATCTTATTGGTTATCATCCTCATGATGTACTTTAGATCTCTACATTTATTCATACTGCATAATTGCAATTTTGTACCTTTTGACCTACATCTCCTCATTCTTCTTCCAGGCCTACCCCCACTCCACCTCTTGGTAACCACTGTTCTAGTCTCTGTTTTTATGTATTCAAATTTTTTTTTTTTTTTTTTTTTAAATTTTCCCACATAGAAGCATGTGGTATTTTTCTTTTGATGTCTGGTTTATTTCACTTAACATCACGTCCTTCAGTTTCATCCATGTCATCACAAATGGCAGGATCTACTTTTTTCTTAAAGCTGAATAATATTCCTTTATATATACATATATGTGATACACATATGTGAGATATATATACAAGATATACATGAGAAATACATCTTACGTTTTTTCGAGACAGGGTCTTGCTCTGTCACCCAGGTGGGAGTACAGTGGCGCCGCCTCAACCTCTGGGGCTCAAGCAATCCTCCCACCTCAGCTTCCTGAGTAGCTGGGACCACAGGTGCATGCCATCATCATCATGCCTGGATAATTTTTACATTTTTTCTAGAGATGAGGTCTCTCTATGTTGTCCAGGCTGGTCTCGAACTCCTGACCTCAAGTGATCTCAGGCCTCGGCCTCCTAAAGTACTGGGATTACAGGTGTGAGCCTTTGTGCCCAGCTCACAATTTCTTTATCCAGTCATGCACTGACAGACATTTAGGTTGTTTCCAAATCTTGGCTATTGTAAATAATGCTGTGATGGACATGGGAGTGCAGGTAATCTCTATGAGGTGCTGGTTTCGTTTCCTTTGAGTATATACTGAGAAGAGGAATTACAGGGTCATATGGTAGCCTTTAGTTTTTTGAAATACACCCATACCATTTTGCATAATGGCTGCACCAATTTGTATTCCCATCAACAGTGTATAACAGTTCACTTTTCTCCACACCCTCACCAATATGTGTCTCTTCCCTTTTTTTTTTTTTTTTTTTTTGCACTCACCCAGGCTGGAGTGCAGTGGCACAAATCTCGGCTCACTGCAAGCTCCACCTCCCGGGTTCACACCATTCTTCTGTCTCAGCCTCCTAAGTAGCTGGGACTACAGGCGCCTGCCACCACGCCTGGCTAATTTTTTGTATTTTTAGTAGAGATGGGGTTTCACCATGTTAGCAAGGATGGTCTCGATCTCCTGACCTTGTGATCCACCTGCCTCAACCTCCCAAA
>NW_012104570.1:0-880 GCF_000951045.1 Mandrillus leucophaeus
TTTTGGAGACAGGGTCTCTTCATGTTGCCCAGGCTGGTTTTGAACTCCTGAGCTCTAAGCGATCCACCCACCTTGGCCTCCCAAAGAGCTGGGATTACAGGCATGAGCCAGTGTCCCCGGCCCCTTCAGACTCGAGATAGTGTCTGCACTGATGGAAGAAGAGGAAAAGTCGCTGAGGCTATTTACGTATTTATTCCTAGCCTTAGAGAAGAAAAGAGGGAAGGAAAAACAGCCTGAAGATATCTGTTACTGCTGATAATTTTAAGTAGCAATAAGTGATTGATTTTTGCATTCCCTATCCTGTCCTGGAACACCACAGTCGTCTCAGATTTTTTCCATGAAACCGAATCATTTGTACACTAAATCCTAGTCCAGAGGCTAGGACATTGGGCTTCTTTGCTGTAACCAGGGGTCAAGGATAAAATTCCATGATTTTTCTTTCTATTTTGCTTGATCTCTTTGCTATTGTGACCAGAAAGTTTGTAGAATGACTACTATTAATGGCTACCATCATTATTGAGTGAATTGGACACACCATCCCTAGGATTTCTTTGATCTAACTAGGGTACGCTGGACTGAAGCCTCAAAAAACCTGCTTCCTCCAGCTATATTCTCTGCACAGATCCTCTAGAAGGGATACCTTTCGTGACCTTCTTGATCCTTGCGATGATCTGGGTAAATAATTTGCGTTTAGTCTACTTCATGGTGAAAGCAAAATGCCATGTGCTAATTACCACTGGCTTTCAGATATTTCAAGTTCTAGCTTAATGCCCATCACTTGTGGGAAGTCTTCCCAGCCCACAGCACTCTTGCCGTTCTGAGCCGTTATAGCACTTGGCAGGTTTTTTTGTTTTGTTTTGTTTTGTTTTGTTTTGTTTTG
>NW_012104570.1:2855-3534 GCF_000951045.1 Mandrillus leucophaeus
AGTCTCACTCTGTCACACAGGCTGGAGTGCAGTGGTGCAATCATAGCTCACTGCAACCTTGAACCCCTGGGCTCAAGTGATCCTGCCACCTTAGCCTCCCAAATAGCTGGGACTACAGGCAGGAGGCAGGTGCCATGATGCCTGGTTAATTTTTAAAGAAACTCTTTTTTTGTAGAGATGGTGTCTCACTGTGTTCCCCAAGCTAGTGTTGAACTCCTGGCCTCAAGTGATCCTCCTGCTTTGACTTCAAAAAGTGCTTGGTGTTACAGGCCTGAGCCACCATGCCTGGCCTTTTTTTTTTTTTTTTTACTTTTAAAAAATAACTACTTGTTTGCTCCTAATCATAAAAGTAATGAATGATTATTGTGATGAATTTGGAAAGTATAAAGAAGCCAAAAATAACATAATATAAACTCACTCATAACCTGTTGATTATCTATAGATGATAATGACAAATTTCTTTTTTCTGTAATTTTTTATATGTACCATATTCAATATAACTATCTGATATTCTGTCTGTAATCTTACATTATATCATAAGTATTTTCTACACATTAAAATTTATTGTAAATTTGTTTGAGTTCTTTGTAGGTTCTGGATGTTATCCCTTTGTCAGATGAGTAGATTGCAAAAATTTTCTCCCATTCTGTAGGTTGCCTGTTCACTCTGATGGTAGTTT
>NW_012104571.1:0-319 GCF_000951045.1 Mandrillus leucophaeus
CAAGCGTGTCCTCTGTGGTGACCCTTCTCTGGTGCTTGGCCAGGAGTCCTGGTGCCTCCTGCTCACTCTCCTGTCCCCACTGACGCTGGACCCAGTCTCTGTGCCAGCCTCTGCCCAGCCCTGCTGCCCCTGTGCAGTCGCTTTTCTGCAGGCATTCCCCTGCCCTCGTGCTGACTCATTAGCACCTTCCTGTGTCGCAGGCAGGACCATGCACCCCTCGGAGGGACCCACAGCCTCTCCTGCCCGTCCACTGATGAGCAAAGCCCACATTGTGAGGAGCCCTCTGAGGCCCTGAACACCTCCTCAGCCCTGACCTCCC
>NW_012104571.1:429-1357 GCF_000951045.1 Mandrillus leucophaeus
TGAGCTCCCATCCCCATGCCCTCAGCCCTGAGCTCCCATCCCCATGCCCTCAGCCCTGAGCTCCCATCCCTGCGCCCTCAGTCATGAGCTCTGGTTCCCACGTCCTCAGCCCTGAGCTCCCGTCCCTGCACCCTCAGCCCTGAGCTCCGGTCCGCACGTCCTCAGCCCTGAGCTCCTGTCCCCGCACCCTCACCCCTGAGCTCCGGTCGCCACGTCCTCAGCCCTGAGCTCCTGTCCCCATACCCTCAGCCCTGAGCTCCAGTCGCCACGTCCTCAGCCCTGAGCTCCCATCCCTGTGCCCTCAGCCCTGAGCTCTGGTCCCCACATCCTCAGCCCTGAGCTCCCATCCCTGCACCCTCACCCGGAGCTCCGGTCCCCGCGCCCTCAGCCCTGAGCTCCCATCCCCGCACCCTCACCCCTGAGCTCCGGTCCCCGTGCCCTCAGCCCTGAGCTGTGGTCCCCACATCCTCAGCCCTGAGCTCCCATCCCTGTGTCCTCAGCCCTGAGCTCCGGTCCCCGCACCCTCAGCCCTGAGCTCCGGTCCGCGCGCCCTCAGCCCTGAGCTCCGGTCCCCGCACCCTCACCCCTGAGCTCCGGTCCCTGCGCCCTCACCCCTGAGCTCCAGTCCCCGTGTCCTCGGCCTGTGGTCTGAGGCCCTGTCTCCTCATCCTTAGACTGTTGCTTTTCCTTCCACACGTGCAGCCTCCAGAACATTCTTGCTTCCTGAAGGCCCGTCCTGGCTACTGCTTTCCCTCCTTCCTGATCCCTCCTGCTCCTCATCCAGGGTATTGTCCTCAGTGCTCTGTGCCACCTTCTTAGGGAATTGTTCTGCGTTCAGATTCTTTGTTCTTTGCTCTCCCTCCAGTGCACGGAGTAATAAGGGCCCCACTCTCAAGAAACCTCCCATGCGCCACTCAGTCAGTCTCAT
>NW_012104572.1:0-2013 GCF_000951045.1 Mandrillus leucophaeus
GCCCATGCTATCATCAGGCACCTACCTTATATTCATAGAAAAATTCTGTTCTTGTTTTCCAGGGTATACAGGGAGTTATCCCCTGTTTCTCAGATGTGTGGTAGCATCTTATATTTTTTCCGAGAAGGTGATGAGACAGAGGCCGAGGCATTATGGTTCACTGCTTCTCCTGAGGATCAACCATCTGGGGAGGACATTCCCAGGTAGGAAAAGCTATTCTGGGCCGGGCGCGGTGGCTCACGCCTGTAATCCCAGCACTTTGGGAGGCCGAGGCGGGCAGATCACAAGGTCAAGAGACCGAGACCATCCTGGCTAACACGGTGAAAACTCGTCTCTATTAAAAATACAAAAAATTAGCCAGACGTGGTGGCGGGCGCCTGTAGTCCCAGCGACTCAGGAGGCTGAGGCAGGAGAATGGCGTGAACCCAGGAGGCAGAGCTTGCAGTGAGCCAAGATCGCGCCACTGCACTCCAGCCTGGGCGACAGAGCGAGACTCCGTCTCAAAAAAAAAAAAAAAGAAAAGCTATTCCGTTGGAAAACTATTGGACGCTGTGTCTCAGTATCACAGAGGAACATGAAAATGAGAAGAATTTGGGTGTTTTTCATCAAACTCAGGGGAGAATGAATGAGCTTATGCAATACTAGCAATGAATCCAGAAATTTTTGAGGCAAACTTTGGGCAAGGACATTTTCTTCCATGGAGGTGTCTAGAGAACCTATACACAAAAAGGCAATGAGCAATGCAATCAAAGGCCAGTGGGTTATTGGTTGAACTGTTACCCAATGCCTAAAACCAACCTAATTCTCTAGGAAACTGGCTGATGATGAGGCTGAAGACCGCAGTGGAGTCCTGAGATTTAACACCAGGGAGGGGAGAATGGATCTATTTGTAGGGTATGCCAGTTTCCAAGGGTTGAATATCCCATCGTGGCAGGTTTCAAACTACCAACTTGAAGCCCCTAATGAGGGAGTTGGGAGGACAGGTGCAGAAGTCGCTCATCCTACTTTCACCAGACGGATACAATAGACATAAATAACCTCAAGGGCATAGACTGCTGGACAGTGTAGAAAAATGACTGGAAATTGGTTATGTTTTCGTATGTATTACTTTTGTTTTTAATATGATTGATTTAAATGCTAGTTTGTATCGTTTAATTTAGACTAATGGTTGTGTGGAACAACTTGGTTGCAAAGTCCCTGAAAATGGAACCGTCGGCTCTCATGATCTGGGATGCGCTGTCTGCATTTCTGCGCTGGCTTCCTCCCACCTTCTAAACCCCTCCTCAGCAGGCAGTCTCCAGCATGCACATGCACCAGGAGAGAGAGTATAAAATGGCATGTTTACTCTTGCTGCTTTGCCTGTAGCTACCCGAATCCACAGCAAAATGTGTAGCCGCAAACAGCAACCAGTCAGGATGTCAGGCCAAGGGTCTCTCCATGCTTGACTTGCCTACACAACCCTTCTGAGAAAAGCGCTGTAAAGCCTTTCTCTTCATCCCGCTTCTCCAGGTACCTTCTCTTTTTAAACCTAATCCACGTGTCAATTTTTCTGCTGATCTCTTTCACGTTAAAATAAACAGACGCCTCGAGGAATAGACCAAAGGCAGAGAATTTGATGGAGTTGGTTGCCTTCCTTCAGAAGGGATCGCCTGTGTTAGGGCAGATTTCTCTCCAGGGCCCTGACGCACCACTGGCTCACGCTGTAGATCATGGAGCCCATGTTGGCTAATATTGGAATCACCTGTGAGTCTTTGAAAGCCCCGATGCTTTGGTGCCACCTCCAGACTTCTGATTCAATTGGTGTGGGCTGTGACCTGGGTATTGGGTGGTTTTTAAAGCTTCCCAAGTGTAGTCAAGTTTGGAACTAACTTGGAATATAAATGCATGCATTTTGTGCATTGGTGAATTACTGCTTCAGTCTTTGATTCCAACATCATATGATACCAATTGGAGCAATCAATTTAAGCCAGAGAAGCTGGCTGTGTCCACGTTGAACATGAGCACAGGACAAAG
>NW_012104572.1:6123-6525 GCF_000951045.1 Mandrillus leucophaeus
CCCAGCGTTTTCTAATGTAGTGAAAGTCGCAGATGGGTCCTGAACTTGCCTCACTTCAAATCCCACCTCCCTCTGCACATCGCTGCTTAAATCCAGTTCCTGGGGTTCTCCCATCATGACATCACTCTGGCTCTTTTCAGCCTTTGGTTCCCCACTGCTGGCTGGTATCTGTGGTCAGCCACCGGCCTCAGCTTCGTGGTAAGGGATGCAGTCACCGTGACGATTGCGTTTGGGTCCTGGAGTCAGCACCTGGCCCTGGACCTGCAGCACCATGAACAGTGGCTGGCGGCCGGCCCCTTGTTTGCCATCACTGCAGAGCCAGAGGAGGCTGTGGCCGAAATCCACCTCCCCCACTTCATCTCCCTCCAAGGTAATGCGGGGTGAGCGGAGGCTGTGGGGGCT
>NW_012104573.1:0-1990 GCF_000951045.1 Mandrillus leucophaeus
TGTATTTAATTCCACAAATAATTACTTTATTAGCTTTTATGGCTCTAAAATGTACAGCATGTTTTTCAACTCATTTTATGTCTATCATCTCTTAACTATAAATTAAGATGTTGAGATATTTTACAAATACACTGTAGCCATAGTTTTAATGTCCAATTTTCTCCTATGCTGCCTTAATTTACTTTTGTTGGAAACTTTAGCTAATAAATATCATAGTTCATTTACCTAAAGATGTTAGCAAGATAGCAATTAAAAGAAACCTTTATTCATCATTAGCCTACAGCAAAGTAATTATTATAAAACTTAAATATAATATGGAGTTTGTCAGTACAATACTTGTATTTCGAAAATTTAGACGGTATTTGTCCAATTTTAATTCCCCAGTATTCAAATAGCCAACTTATTTTGAGGAAGCCCACACCATAGTATCTTGATGGAATGCAATGTTGCAGGAGACACTGTGAAAACTAAAGAAAAGGCCGGGAGCTGTGGCTTCAGGCCTGTAATCCCAGCACTTTGGGAGGCCAAAGCGGGCGGATTACCTGAGGTCAGGAGTTTGAGATCAGCCTGGCCAACATGACAAAACCGCATCTCTACTAAAAATTCAAAAATTAGCTGGGTGTGGTGGCGGACGCCTGTAATCCCAGCAGGAGAATCGCTTCAATCCGGGGGCGGAGGTTGCAGTGAGCTGAGATCACACCTCTTCACTCCAGCCTGGGCAAAAGACAAAACTCAGTCTAAAAATAAAAAATAAAAAAGTAAAGAAAAAAACTAGTCTGTCTTTATCCCTTGTCACTCGGAGCTTAAATGTAAGCAACATAATATGGTCTAGTCATTCAGACAATTGTACCCAAGAAACTGAATCTTCAAGGTGCATTTAAAGATGCAGTAATAATTAGATGATGGTGATGATAATAAGGAGCATATGTCAGTGAATGAAAATGACTAGTGGATATGGCAACAGCAGAGGCAAACATATGATGCCATTTCTGTGGATAATATCAATGATTCTCCATGGTGTCCTGTACCAAATGAAAAGTAGCTGTACCAAATTAGTAAATTGTATGGCATTATCAGCAAGCCTCATAAGGGGATTCAATAACTTAATGGATGCATATTTTTTTTTCTCACAAAATTAGTGGCTAGCAAACGTGGTGATAGATTAGCAATTCACTTATACGCAGAAGAAGGTTTTTGGTTCATAACCAAATTCCTGATGGGTTTTATCTAAGGAGATAATCAAATCTGGTGTGTGCTTTTTTTGTTTGTGTGTGTGTGTGTGTGTGTGTTACATATATATCTGAGAAAGGGTCTCCATTCGTTCCCCGGGCTAAAGTGCAGTGGTGTGATATCTCACTACAGCCTCAAACTCTTTGGATCAAGCAATCCTCCTCCGTCAGCCTCCTGAGTAGCTAGGACTATAGGTGCATGCCAATGCAACAGCTTGCATTTGTATATATTAATAGTTATTCTTGGTAATAATGTGGTAAACAATGTCTGTCACTAACATTATATGATTTGTCCCATAAGAGACGTTTTCAGAAAGCACAGTTCTATCAGTGATGCTTTTCTCAATTAACATAAAAACAGATTAGTGAGAAAGTGTAGAAGATAGACGTGAAGATAGTAACAGTCTAGTTCAGTCCATTTCATTGTGAAATTTATTCTCCTCAAACCTGAAAATATTTAAAGGTTTCTTGTCTAAGTTTAGGCATGTTCTCAATCTCAACAGCAACATCAATTAAATTCTTCAGGTTTTAAATTAGTTGCTTAAGTTGTCTGGTAGCTTTTACAATATTTTTTTAAATTTAATTGACAATTGCATATATCTATTACAAAATGAGTCTTTTTTAACAAAGATATTTCAGCTGATATATTTAGTCTTATTAATTAGTTGCATTTATACAATTAAATTAAAAATAAAAAATAACTACATATTAATTCTGTTTTCATGATTGCTTCACTCAAAAACAACTTTTTAATTACTTTG